>NC_134985.1:0-347500 GCF_050947335.1 Megachile rotundata | reverse complement strand
AGACCGCGAGAGAGACAGAGATAGAGACAGAGACAGAGACAGAGACAGCGAGAGAGACAGAGATAGAGACAGAGACAGAGACAGAGACAGAGACAGAGACAGAGACTGCGACAGAGACAGAGACCGTGAGAGAGACAGAGATAGAGACAGAGACAGAGACAGAGACTGAGACAGCGAGAGAGACAGAGACAGAGACAGAGACAGAGACAGAGACAGAGACAGAGACAGAGACAAAGACAGAGGCAGAGACAGAGACGGCGAGAGAGACAGAGATAGAGACAGAGACAGGGACAGAGACAGAGATAGAGACAGAGACAGAGACAGACACAGATACAGAGACAGAGACAGAGACAGAAGCAGAGACAGAGACAGAGACAGAGACGGAGGCAGAGACAGAGAAAGAGACAGATACAGAGACAGAGACAGAGACAGATACAGATACAGAGACAGAGACAGATACAGAGACAGAGACAGATACAGAGACAGATACAGAGACAGAGACAGGTACAGAGACAGAGACAGAGACAGAGACAGAGACAGAGGCAGAGGCAGAGGCAGAGACTGCGACAGAGACAGTGACGGCGAGAGAGACAGAGATAGAGACAGAGACAGAGACAGAGACAGAGACAGAGACAGAGACAGAGACGGAGACAGAGACAGAGACAGAGATAGCGAGAGAGACAGATATAGAGACAGAGACAGAGATTGAGACAGAGACAGAGACAGACAGAGACAGAGACAGAGACAGAGACAGAGACAGAGACAGAGACAGAGACCGAGACAGAGACAGAGATAGAGACGGAGACGGAGACAGAGACAGAGACAGAGACAGAGACAGAGACAGAGACAGAGACAGAGACGGAGACAGAGACAGAGACAGAGACAGAGACAGAGACAGAGACAGAGACGGAGACAGAGACAGAGACAGAGACAGACACAGAGACAGAGACAGAGACGGAGACGGAGACAGAGACAGAGACAGAGACAGAGACAGAGACGGAGACAGAGACAGAGACAGAGACAGAGACAGAGACAGAGACAGAGAAAGAGACAGAGACAGAGACAGCGACAGCGACAGAGACAGAGACAGAAACAGAGACAGAGACAGAGACAGACATAGAGACAGAGACAAAGGGCAGGGACAGAGGCAGAGACGGAGACAGATACAGAGACAGAGACTGAGACAGAGACAGAGACAGAGACGGCGTGAGAGACAGAGATAGAGACCGAGACAGAGACAGAGACGGAGACAGAGACAGAGACGGAGACAGAGACAGAGAAAGAGACAGAGACAGAGACAGCGACAGAGACAGAAACAGAGACAGAGACAGAGACAGAGACAGAGACAGTGACAGAGACAGAGACAGAGACAGAGACGGCGCGAGAGACAGAGATAGAGACAGAGACAGAGACAGAGACAGATACGGCGAGAGAGACAGAGATAGAGACAGAGACAGAGACAGAGACGGAGACGGAGACAGAGAACGAGACAGAGACAGAGACAGAGACAGAGACAGAGACAGCGACAGAGACAGAAACAGAGACAGAGACAGAGACAGAGACAGAGACAGAGACAGTGACAGAGACAGAGACAGAGACAGAGACGGCGCGAGAGACACAGATAGAGACAGAGACAGAGACAGAGACAGATACGGCGAGAGAGACAGAGATAGAGACAGAGACAGAGACAGAGACGGAGACGGAGACAGAGACCGAGACAGAGACAGAGACAGAGACAGAGACAGAGACAGAGACAGAGACAGAGACAGAGACAGAGACAGAGACAGAGACAGAGACTCCGACAGAGACAGAGACAGCGAGAGAGACAGAGATAGAGACAGAGACAGAGACAGAGACAGAGACAGAGACAGAGACAGAGACAGAGACAGAGACAGAGACAGAGACAGAGACAGAGACAGAGACAGAGACAGAGACAGAGACAGAGACAGATACAGAGACAGAGACAGATACAGAGACAGAGACAGAGACGGAGACAGAGACAGAGACAGAGACAGAGACAGCGACGGCGACAGAGACAGGGACAGAGAGAGAGACAGAGACAGAGACTGAGACAGAGACAGAGACAGAGACAGAGATAGCGAGAGAGACAGAGATAGAGACAGAGACAGAGATTGAGACAGAGACAGAGACAGACAGAGAGAGAGACAGAGACAGAAACAGAGACAGAAACAGAGACAGACATAGAGACAGAGACAGTGGCAGGGACAGAGGCAGAGACAGAGACAGAGACAGAGACAGAGACAGAGACAGAGACAGAGACAGCGACAGCGACAGAGTCAGGGACAGAGAGAGAGACAGAGATAGAGACAGAGACAGAGACAGAGACAGAGACAGAGACAGAGACAGAGACAGAGACAGAGACAGAGACAGAGACAGAGACAGAGACAGAGACAGAGACAGAGACAGAGACAGAGACAGATACAGAGACAGAGACAGATACAGAGACAGAGACAGAGACGGAGGCAGACACAGAGACAGAGACAGAGACAGCGACAGCGACAGAGACAGGGACAGAGAGAGAGACAGAGACAGAGACTGAGACAGAGACAGAGACAGAGACAGAGATAGCGAGAGAGACAGAGATAGAGACAGAGACAGAGATTGAGACAGAGACAGAGATTGAGACAGAGACAGAGACAGAGACAGAGACAGAGACAGAGACGGTGTGAGAGACAGAGATAGAGACATAGACAGAGACAGAGACAGAGACAGAGAGGTCGAGAGAGACAGAGATAGAGACGGAGACAGAGACAGAGACAGAGGCAGAGGCAGAGACTGCGACAGAGACAGTGACGGCGAGAGAGACAGAGATAGAGACAGAGACAGAGACAGAGACAGAGACAGAGACAGAGACGGAGACAGAGACAGAGACAGAGACAGAGACAGAGACAGCGACAGCGACAGAGACAGGGACAGAGAGAGAGACAGAGACAGAGACTGAGACAGAGACAGAGACAGAGATAGCGAGAGAGACAGAGATAGAGACAGAGACAGAGATTGATACAGAGACAGAGACAGACAGAGACAGAGACAGAGACAGAGACAGAGACAGAGACAGAGACAGAGACAGAGACAGAGACAGAGACAGAGACAGGGACAGAGACAGAGACAGAGACAGCGAGGGAGACAGAGATAGAGACAGAGACAGAGACAGAGACAGAGACTGCGACAGAGACAGAGACCGCGAGAGAGACAGAGATAGAGACAGAGACAGAGACAGAGACTGAGACAGCGAGAGAGACAGAGACAGAGACAGAGACAGAGACAGAGACAGAGACAGAGACAGAGACAAAGACAGAGGCAGAGACAGAGACGGCGAGAGAGACAGAGATAGAGACAGAGACAGAGATTGATACAGAGACAGAGACAGACAGAGACAGAGACAGAGACAGAGACAGAGACAGAGACAGAGACAGAGACAGAGACAGAGACAGAGACAGGGACAGAGACAGAGACAGAGACAGCGAGGGAGACAGAGATAGAGACAGAGACAGAGACAGAGACAGAGACTGCGACAGAGACAGAGACCGCGAGAGAGACAGAGATAGAGACAGAGACAGAGACAGAGACTGAGACAGCGAGAGAGACAGAGACAGAGACAGAGACAGAGACAGAGACAGAGACAGAGACAGAGACAAAGACAGAGGCAGAGACAGAGACGGCGAGAGAGACAGAGATAGAGACAGAGACAGAGACAGAGGCAGATACAGAGACAGAGACAGAGACAGAGACAGAGACAGAGACAGAGACAGAGACAGAGACAGAGACAGATACAGAGGCAGAGGCAGAGGCAGAGACTGCGACTGAGACAGTGACGGCGAGAGAGACAGAGATAGAGACAGAGACAGAGACAGAGACAGAGACGGAGACAGAGACAGCGAGCGAGACAGAGACAGAGACAGCGACAGAGACAGGGACAGAGAGAGAGACAGAGACGGAGACTGAGACAGAGACAGAGATAGCGAGAGAGACAGAGATAGAGACAGAGACAGAGGCAGAGACAGAGGCAGAGACAGAGGCAGAGACAGAGACAGAGACAGAGACGGAGGCAGAGGCAGAGACAGAGACAGAGACAGAGACAGCGGCAGAGGCAGAGAGGTCGAGAGAGACAGAGATAGAGACGGAGACAGAGACAGAGACAGAGACGGCGAGAGAGACAGAGACAGAGACAGAGACAGATACAGAGACAGAGACAGAGACAGAGGCAGGGACAGAGGCAGAGACAGCGAGAGAGACAGAGACAGAGACAGAGACAGAGACAGAGACAGATACAGAGACAGAGACAGAGACAGAGGCAGGGACAGAGGCAGAGACAGAGACAGAGACAGAGACAGCGACAGAGACAGAGACCGCGAGAGAGACAGAGATAGAGACAGAGACAGAGACAGAGACAGCGAGAGAGACAGAGATAGAGACAGAGACAGAGACAGAGACAGAGACAGAGACAGAGACTGCGACAGAGACAGAGACCGCGAGAGAGACAGAGATAGAGACAGAGACAGAGACAGAGACTGAGACAGCGAGAGAGACAGAGACAGAGACAGAGACAGAGACAGAGACAGAGACAAAGACAGAGGCAGAGACAGAGACGGCGAGAGAGACAGAGATAGAGACAGAGACAGGGACAGAGACAGAGATAGAGACAGAGACAGAGACAGAGACAGACACAGATACAGAGACAGAGACAGAGACAGAAGCAGAGACAGAGACAGAGACAGAGACGGAGGCAGAGACAGAGACAGAGACAGAGACAGAGACAGAGACAGAGACAGAGACAGAGACAGATACAGATACAGAGACAGAGACAGATACAGAGACAGAGACAGATACAGAGACAGATACAGAGACAGAGACAGGTACAGAGACAGAGACAGAGACAGAGACAGAGACAGAGGCAGAGGCAGAGGCAGAGACTGCGACAGAGACAGTGACGGCGAGAGAGACAGAGATAGAGACAGAGACATAGACAGAGACAGAGACAGAGACAGAGACAGAGACGGAGACAGAGACAGAGACAGAGACAGAGACAGAGACAGCGACAGCGACAGAGACAGGGACAGAGAGAGAGACAGAGACAGAGACTGAGACAGAGACAGAGACAGAGATAGCGAGAGAGACAGAGATAGAGACAGAGACAGAGACAGAGACAGACAGAGACAGAGAAAGAGACAGAGACAGAGACAGAGACAGAGACAGAGACAGAGACAGAGACAGAGACAGAGACAGGGACAGAGACAGAGACAGAGACAGCGAGGGAGACAGAGATAGAGACAGAGACAGAGACAGAGACAGAGACAGAGACTGCGACAGAGACAGAGACCGCGAGAGAGACAGAGATAGAGACAGAGACAGAGACAGAGACCGAGACAGCGAGAGAGACAGAGACAGAGACAGAGACAGAGACAGAGACAGAGACAGAGACAGAGACAGAGACAGAGACAAAGACAGAGGCAGAGACAGAGACGGCGAGAGAGACAGAGATAGAGACAGAGACAGAGACAGAGACAGAGATAGAGACAGAGACAGAGACAGACACAGATACAGAGACAGAGACAGAGACAGAAGCAGAGACAGAGACAGAGACAGAGACGGAGGCAGAGACAGAGACAGAGACAGAGACAGAGACAGATACAGATACAGAGACAGAGACAGATACAGAGACAGAGACAGATGCAGAGACAGACACAGAGACAGAGACAGATACAGAGACAGAGACAGAGACAGAGACAGAGACAGAGACAGAGACAGAGAAAGAGACAGAGACAGAGGCAGAGGCAAAGGCAGAGGCAGAGACTGCGACAGAGACAGTGACGGCGAGAGAGACGGAGATAGAGACAGAGACAGAGACAGAGACAGAGACAGAGACAGAGACGGAGACAGAGTCAGAGACAGAGACAGAGACAGAGACAGCGACAGCGACAGAGACAGGGACAGAGAGAGAGACAGACACAGAGACTGAGACAGAGACAGAGACAGAGATAGCGAGAGAGACAGATATAGAGACAGAGACAGAGATTGAGACAGAGACAGAGACAGACAGAGACAGAGACAGAGACAGAGACAGAGACAGAGACAGAGACAGAGACAGAGACAGAGACAGAGACAGAGACAGAGACCGAGACAGAGACAGAGATAGAGACGGAGACGGAGACAGAGACAGAGACAGAGACAGAGACAGAGACAGAGACAGAGACAGAGACGGAGACAGAGACAGAGACAGAGACAGAGACAGAGACAGAGACGGAGACAGAGACAGAGACAGAGACAGACACAGAGACAGAGACAGAGACGGAGACGGAGACAGAGACAGAGACAGAGACAGAGACAGAGACGGAGACAGAGACAGAGACAGAGACAGAGACAGAGACAGAGAAAGAGACAGAGACAGAGAGAGCGACAGCGACAGAGACAGAGACAGAAACAGAGACAGAGACAGAGACAGACATAGAGACAGAGACAAAGGCCAGGGACAGAGGCAGAGACGGAGACAGATACAGAGACAGAGACTGAGACAGAGACAGAGACAGAGACGGCGTGAGAGACAGAGATAGAGACCGAGACAGAGACAGAGACGGAGACAGAGACAGAGACGGAGACAGAGACAGAGAAAGAGACAGAGACAGAGACAGCGACAGAGACAGAAACAGAGACAGAGACAGAGACAGAGACAGAGACAGTGACAGAGACAGAGGCAGAGACAGAGACGGCGCGAGAGACAGAGATAGAGACAGAGACAGAGACAGAGACAGATACGGCGAGAGAGACAGAGATAGAGACAGAGACAGAGACAGAGACGGAGACGGAGACAGAGACCGAGACAGAGACAGAGACAGAGACAGAGACAGAGACAGAGACAGAGACAGAGACAGAGACAGAGACAGAGACAGAGGCAGAGACAGAGACAGAAACAGAGACAGAGACAGCGACAGAGACAGAGACAGAGACAGAGACAGAGACAGAGACAGAGACAGAGACAGAGACAGAGACAGAGACAGAGACAGAGATAGAGACAGAGACAGAGACAGAGACGGAGACAGAGACAGAGACGGAGACAGAGACAGAGACAGAGACAGAGACAGAGACAGCGACGGAGACAGAAACAGAGACAGAGACAGAGACAGCGACGGCGACAGAGACAGGGACAGAGAGAGAGACAGAGACAGAGACTGAGACAGAGACAGAGACAGAGACAGAGATAGCGAGAGAGACAGAGATAGAGACAGAGACAGAGATTGAGACAGAGACAGAGACAGACAGAGAGAGAGACAGAGACAGAAACAGAGACAGAAACAGAGACAGACATAGAGACAGAGACAGTGGCAGGGACAGAGGCAGAGACAGAGACAGAGACAGAGACAGAGACAGAGACAGAGACAGAGACAGCGACAGCGACAGAGTCAGGGACAGAGAGAGAGACAGAGATAGAGACAGAGACAGAGACAGAGACAGAGACAGAGACAGAGACAGAGACAGAGACAGAGACAGAGACAGAGACAGAGACAGAGACAGAGACAGAGACAGAGACAGAGACAGAGACAGAGACAGAGACAGAGACAGATACAGAGACAGAGACAGATACAGAGACAGAGACAGAGACGGAGGCAGAGACAGAGACAGAGACAGAGACAGCGACAGCGACAGAGACAGGGACAGAGAGAGAGACAGAGACAGAGACTGAGACAGAGACAGAGACAGAGACAGAGACAGAGACAGAGACAGAGACAGATACAGAGGCAGAGGCAGAGGCAGAGACTGCGACTGAGACAGTGACGGCGAGAGAGACAGAGATAGAGACAGAGACAGAGACAGAGACAGAGACGGAGACAGAGACAGCGAGCGAGACAGAGACAGAGACAGCGACAGAGTCAGGGACAGAGAGAGAGACAGAGATAGAGACAGAGACAGAGACAGAGACAGAGACAGAGACAGAGACAGAGACAGAGACAGAGACAGAGACAGAGACAGAGACAGAGACAGAGACAGAGACAGAGACAGAGACAGATACAGAGACAGAGACAGATACAGAGACAGAGACAGAGACGGAGGCAGAGACAGAGACAGAGACAGAGACAGCGACAGCGACAGAGACAGGGACAGAGAGAGAGACAGAGACAGAGACTGAGACAGAGACAGAGACAGAGACAGAGATAGCGAGAGAGACAGAGATAGAGACAGAGACAGAGATTGAGACAGAGACAGAGATTGAGACAGAGACAGAGACAGAGACAGAGACAGAGACAGAGACAGAGACAGAGACAGAGACAGAGACAGAGACAGAGACAGAGACGGTGTGAGAGACAGAGATAGAGACAGATACAGAGACAGATACAGAGACAGAGACAGGTACAGAGACAGAGACAGAGACAGAGACAGAGACAGAGGCAGAGGCAGAGGCAGAGACTGCGACAGAGACAGTGACGGCGAGAGAGACAGAGATAGAGACAGAGACAGAGACAGAGACAGAGACAGAGACAGAGACGGAGACAGAGACAGAGACAGAGACAGAGACAGAGACAGAGACAGCGACAGCGACAGAGACAGGGACAGAGAGAGAGACAGAGACAGAGACTGAGACAGAGACAGAGACAGAGATAGCGAGAGAGACAGAGATAGAGACAGAGACAGAGACAGAGACAGACAGAGACAGAGAAAGAGACAGAGACAGAGACAGAGACAGAGACAGAGACAGAGACAGAGACAGAGACAGAGACAGGGACAGAGACAGAGACAGAGACAGCGAGGGAGACAGAGATAGAGACAGAGACAGAGACAGAGACAGAGACAGAGACAGAGACTGCGACAGAGACAGAGACCGCGAGAGAGACAGAGATAGAGACAGAGACAGAGACAGAGACCGAGACAGCGAGAGAGACAGAGACAGAGACAGAGACAGAGACAGAGACAGAGACAGAGACAGAGACAAAGACAGAGGCAGAGAGAGAGACGGCGAGAGAGACAGAGATAGAGACAGAGACAGAGACAGAGACAGAGATAGAGACAGAGACAGAGACAGACACAGATACAGAGACAGAGACAGAGACAGAAGCAGAGACAGAGACAGAGACAGAGACGGAGGCAGAGACAGAGACAGAGACAGAGACAGAGACAGATACAGATACAGAGACAGAGACAGATACAGAGACAGAGACAGATGCAGAGACAGACACAGAGACAGAGACAGATACACAGACAGAGACAGAGACAGAGACAGAGACAGAGACAGAGACAGAGACAGAGACAGAGACAGAGACAGAGGCAGAGGCAAAGGCAGAGGCAGAGACTGCGACAGAGACAGTGACGGCGAGAGAGACGGAGATAGAGACAGAGACAGAGACAGAGACAGAGACAGAGACAGAGACGGAGACAGAGTCAGAGACAGAGACAGAGACAGAGACAGCGACAGCGACAGAGACAGGGACAGAGAGAGAGACAGACACAGAGACTGAGACAGAGACAGAGACAGAGATAGCGAGAGAGACAGATATAGAGACAGAGACAGAGATTGAGACAGAGACAGAGACAGACAGAGACAGAGACAGAGACAGAGACAGAGACAGAGACAGAGACAGAGACAGAGAAAGAGACAGAGACAGAGACAGAGACAGAGACAGAGACAGCGACAGAGACAGAGACAGAGACAGAGACAGAGACAGAGACAGAAACAGAGACGGAGACAGAGACAGAGACAGAGACAGAGACAGAGACAGAGACAGAGACAGAGACAGAGACAGCGACAGCGACAGAGACAGGGACAGAGAGAGAGACAGAGACAGAGACTGAGACAGAGACAGAGACAGAGATAGCGAGAGAGACAGAGATAGAGACAGAGACAGAGACAGAGACGGAGACGGAGACAGAGACCGAGACAGAGACAGGGACAGAGACAGAGACAGAGACAGACAGAGACAGAGAAAGAGACAGAGACAGAGACAGAGGCAGAGGCAGATGCAGAGACTGCGACAGAGACAGTGACGGCGAGAGAGACAGAAACAGAGACAGAAACAGAGACAGACATAGAGACAGAGACAGAGGCAGAGACATAGACAGAGACAGAGACTGCGACAGAGACAGAGACCGCGAGAGAGACAGAGATAGAGACGGAGACAGAGACAGAGACAGAGAGAGAGACAGAAACAGAGACAGAGACGGAGACAGAGACAGAGACAGAGACAGAGACAGAGACAGCGACAGCGACAGAGACAGGGACAGAGAGAGAGACAGAGACAGAGACTGAGACAGAGACAGAGCCAGAGATAGCGAGAGAGACAGAGATAGAGACAAAGACAGAGACAGAGACAGACACAGATACAGACACAGAGACAGAGACAGAAGCAGAGACAGAGACAGAGACAGAGACGGAGGCAGAGACAGAGACAGAGACAGAGACAGAGACAGAGACAGAGACAGAGGCAGAGACAGAGACAGAGACAGAGACGGAGGCAGAGACAGAGACAGAGACAGAGACAGAGACAGCGGCAGAGGCAGAGAGGTCGAGAGAGACAGAGATAGAGACGGAGACAGAGACAGAGTCAGAGACGGCGAGAGAGACAGAGACAGAGACGGAGACAGAGTCAGAGGCAGAGACAGAGACAGAGACAGCGACAGCGACAGAGACAGGGACAGAGAGAGAGACAGACACAGAGACTGAGACAGAGACAGAGACAGAGATAGCGAGAGAGACAGATATAGAGACAGAGACAGAGATTGAGACAGAGACAGAGACAGACAGAGACAGAGACAGAGACAGAGACAGAGACAGAGACAGAGACAGAGACAGAGACAGAGACCGAGACAGAGACAGAGATAGAGACGGAGACGGAGACAGAGACAGAGACAGAGACAGAGACAGAGACAGAGACAGAGACAGAGACGGAGACAGAGACAGAGACAGAGACAGAGACAGAGACAGAGACGGAGACACAGACAGAGACAGAGACAGACACAGAGACAGAGACAGAGACGGAGACGGAGACAGAGACAGAGACAGAGACAGAGACAGAGACGGAGACAGAGACAGAGACAGAGACAGAGACAGAGACAGAGACAGAGAAAGAGACAGAGACAGAGACAGCGACAGCGAAAGAGACAGATACGGCGAGAGAGACAGAGACAGCGAGAGAGACAGAGATAGAGACAGAGACAGAGACAGAGACAGAGACAGAGACAGAGACAGAGACAGAGACAGAGACAGAGACAGAGACAGAGACAGAGACAGAGACAGAGACAGAGACAGAGACAGAGACAGAGACAGAGACAGAGACAGAGACAGAGACAGAGACAGATACAGAGACAGAGACAGAGACGGAGACAGAGACAGAGACAGAGACAGAGACAGCGACGGCGACAGAGACAGGGACAGAGAGAGAGACAGAGACAGAGACTGAGACAGAGACAGAGACAGAGACAGAGATAGCGAGAGAGACAGAGATAGAGACAGAGACAGAGATTGAGACAGAGACAGAGACAGACAGAGAGAGAGACAGAGACAGAAACAGAGACAGAAACAGAGACAGACATAGAGACAGAGACAGTGGCAGGGACAGAGGCAGAGACAGAGACAGAGACAGAGACAGAGACAGAGACAGAGACAGCGACAGCGACAGAGTCAGGGACAGAGAGAGAGACAGAGATAGAGACAGAGACAGAGACAGAGACAGAGACAGAGACAGAGACAGAGACAGAGACAGAGACAGAGACAGAGACAGAGACAGAGACAGAGACAGAGACAGAGACAGAGACAGAGACAGAGACAGAGACAGATACAGAGACAGAGACAGATACAGAGACAGAGACGGAGGCAGAGACAGAGACAGAGACAGAGACAGCGACAGCGACAGAGACAGGGACAGAGAGAGAGACAGAGACAGAGACTGAGACAGAGACAGAGACAGAGACAGAGATAGCGAGAGAGACAGAGATAGAGACAGAGACAGAGATTGAGACAGAGACAGAGATTGAGACAGAGACAGAGACAGAGACAGAGACAGAGACAGAGACGGTGTGAGAGACAGAGATAGAGACATAGACAGAGACAGAGACAGAGACAGAGAGGTCGAGAGAGACAGAGATAGAGACGGAGACAGAGACAGAGACAGAGGCAGAGGCAGAGACTGCGACAGAGACAGTGACGGCGAGAGAGACAGAGATAGAGACAGAGACAGAGACAGAGACAGAGACAGAGACAGAGACGGAGACAGAGACAGAGACAGAGACAGAGACAGAGACAGCGACAGCGACAGAGACAGGGACAGAGAGAGAGACAGAGACAGAGACTGAGACAGAGACAGAGACAGAGATAGCGAGAGAGACAGAGATAGAGACAGAGACAGAGATTGATACAGAGACAGAGACAGACAGAGACAGAGACAGAGACAGAGACAGAGACAGAGACAGAGACAGAGACAGAGACAGAGACAGAGACAGAGACAGGGACAGAGACAGAGACAGAGACAGCGAGGGAGACAGAGATAGAGACAGAGACAGAGACAGAGACAGAGACTGCGACAGAGACAGAGACCGCGAGAGAGACAGAGATAGAGACAGAGACAGAGACAGAGACTGAGACAGCGAGAGAGACAGAGACAGAGACAGAGACAGAGACAGAGACAGAGACAAAGACAGAGGCAGAGACAGAGACGGCGAGAGAGACAGAGATAGAGACAGAGACAGAGACAGAGGCAGATACAGAGACAGAGACAGAGACAGAGACAGAGACAGAGACAGAGACAGAGACAGAGACAGATACAGAGGCAGAGGCAGAGGCAGAGACTGCGACTGAGACAGTGACGGCGAGAGAGACAGAGATAGAGACAGAGACAGAGACAGAGACAGAGACGGAGACAGAGACAGCGAGCGAGACAGAGACAGAGACAGCGACAGAGACAGGGACAGAGAGAGAGACAGAGACGGAGACTGAGACAGAGACAGAGATAGCGAGAGAGACAGAGATAGAGACAGAGACAGAGGCAGAGACAGAGGCAGAGACAGAGGCAGAGACAGAGACAGAGACAGAGACGGAGGCAGAGGCAGAGACAGAGACAGAGACAGAGACAGCGGCAGAGGCAGAGAGGTCGAGAGAGACAGAGATAGAGACGGAGACAGAGACAGAGACAGAGACGGCGAGAGAGACAGAGACAGAGACAGAGACAGATACAGAGACAGAGACAGAGACAGAGGCAGGGACAGAGGCAGAGACAGCGAGAGAGACAGAGACAGAGACAGAGACAGAGACAGAGACAGATACAGAGACAGAGACAGAGACAGAGACAGAGGCAGGGACAGAGGCAGAGACAGAGACAGAGACAGAGACAGCGACAGAGACAGAGACCGCGAGAGAGACAGAGATAGAGACAGAGACAGAGACAGAGACAGCGAGAGAGACAGAGATAGAGACAGAGACAGAGACAGAGACAGAGACAGAGACAGAGACAGAGACAGAGACAGGGACAGAGACAGAGACAGAGACAGCGAGGGAGACAGAGATAGAGACAGAGACAGAGACAGAGACAGAGACAGAGACTGCGACAGAGACAGAGACCGCGAGAGAGACAGAGATAGAGACAGAGACAGAGACAGAGACCGAGACAGCGAGAGAGACAGAGACAGAGACAGAGACAGAGACAGAGACAGAGACAGAGACAGAGACAGAGACAGAGACAGAGACAGAGACAGAGACAAAGACAGAGGCAGAGACAGAGACGGCGAGAGAGACAGAGATAGAGACAGAGACAGAGACAGAGACAGAGATAGAGACAGAGACAGAGACAGACACAGATACAGAGACAGAGACAGAGACAGAAGCAGAGACAGAGACAGAGACAGAGACGGAGGCAGAGACAGAGACAGAGACAGAGACAGAGACAGATACAGATACAGAGACAGAGACAGATACAGAGACAGAGACAGATGCAGAGACAGACACAGAGACAGAGACAGATACAGAGACAGAGACAGAGACAGAGACAGAGACAGAGACAGAGACAGAGACAGAGACAGAGACAGAGACAGAGGCAGAGGCAAAGGCAGAGGCAGAGACTGCGACAGAGACAGTGACGGCGAGAGAGACGGAGATAGAGACAGAGACAGAGACAGAGACAGAGACAGAGACAGAGACGGAGACAGAGTCAGAGACAGAGACAGAGACAGAGACAGCGACAGCGACAGAGACAGGGACAGAGAGAGAGACAGACACAGAGACTGAGACAGAGACAGAGACAGAGATAGCGAGAGAGACAGATATAGAGACAGAGACAGAGATTGAGACAGAGACAGAGACAGACAGAGACAGAGACAGAGACAGAGACAGAGACAGAGACAGAGACAGAGACCGAGACAGAGACAGAGATAGAGACGGAGACGGAGACAGAGACAGAGACAGAGACAGAGACAGAGACAGAGACAGAGACGGAGACAGAGACAGAGACAGAGACAGAGACAGAGACAGAGACGGAGACAGAGACAGAGACAGAGACAGACACAGAGACAGAGACAGAGACGGAGACGGAGACAGAGACAGAGACAGAGACAGAGACAGAGACGGAGACAGAGACAGAGACAGAGACAGAGACAGAGACAGAGAAAGAGACAGAGACAGAGACAGCGACAGCGACAGAGACAGAGACAGAAACAGAGACAGAGACAGAGACAGACATAGAGACAGAGACAAAGGCCAGGGACAGAGGCAGAGACGGAGACAGATACAGAGACAGAGACTGAGACAGAGACAGAGACAGAGACGGCGTGAGAGACAGAGATAGAGACCGAGACAGAGACAGAGACGGAGACAGAGACAGAGACGGAGACAGAGACAGAGAAAGAGACAGAGACAGAGACAGCGACAGAGACAGAAACAGAGACAGAGACAGAGACAGAGACAGAGACAGTGACAGAGACAGAGGCAGAGACAGAGACGGCGCGAGAGACAGAGATAGAGACAGAGACAGAGACAGAGACAGATACGGCGAGAGAGACAGAGATAGAGACAGAGACAGAGACAGAGACGGAGACGGAGACAGAGACCGAGACAGAGACAGAGACAGAGACAGAGACAGAGACAGAGACAGAGACAGAGACAGAGACAGAGACAGAGACAGAGACAGAGGCAGAGACAGAGACAGAAACAGAGACAGAGACAGCGACAGAGACAGAGACAGAGACAGAGACAGAGACAGAGACAGAGACAGAGACAGAGACAGAGATAGAGACAGAGACAGAGACAGAGACGGAGACAGAGACAGAGACGGAGACAGAGACAGAGACAGAGACAGAGACAGAGACAGCGACGGAGACAGAAACAGAGACAGAGACAGAGAGGTCGAGAGAGACAGAGATAGAGACGGAGACAGAGACAGAGACAGAGACGGCGAGAGAGACAGAGACAGACACAGAGACAGAGACAGACACAGAGACAGAGACAGAGACAGAGACAGAGACAGATACAGAGACAGAGACAGAGACAGAGACAGAGACAGAGACAGAGACAGAGACAGAGACAGAGAAAGAGACAGAGACAGAGACAGAGACAGAGACAGAGACAGCGACAGAGACAGAGACAGAGACAGAGACAGAGACAGAGACAGAAACAGAGACGGAGACAGAGACAGAGACAGAGACAGAGACAGAGACAGAGACAGAGACAGAGACAGAGACAGCGACAGCGACAGAGACAGGGACAGAGAGAGAGACAGAGACAGAGACTGAGACAGAGACAGAGACAGAGATAGCGAGAGAGACAGAGATAGAGACAGAGACAGAGACAGAGACGGAGACGGAGACAGAGACCGAGACAGAGACAGAGACAGAGACAGAGACAGAGACAGACAGAGACAGAGAAAGAGACAGAGACAGAGACAGAGGCAGAGGCAGATGCAGAGACTGCGACAGAGACAGTGACGGCGAGAGAGACAGAAACAGAGACAGAAACAGTGACAGACATAGAGACAGAGACAGAGGCAGAGACATAGACAGAGACAGAGACTGCGACAGAGACAGAGACCGCGAGAGAGACAGAGATAGAGACGGAGACAGAGACAGAGACAGAGACAGAGAGAGAGACAGAAACAGAGACAGAGACGGAGACAGAGACAGAGACAGAGACAGAGACAGAGACAGCGACAGCGACAGAGACAGGGACAGAGAGAGAGACAGAGACAGAGACTGAGACAGAGACAGAGCCAGAGATAGCGAGAGAGACAGAGATAGAGACAAAGACAGAGACAGAGACAGACACAGATACAGACACAGAGACAGAGACAGAAGCAGAGACAGAGACAGAGACAGAGACGGAGGCAGAGACAGAGACAGAGACAGAGACAGAGACAGAGACAGAGACAGAGGCAGAGACAGAGACAGAGACAGAGACGGAGGCAGAGACAGAGACAGAGACAGAGACAGAGACAGCGGCAGAGGCAGAGAGGTCGAGAGAGACAGAGATAGAGACGGAGACAGAGACAGAGACAGAGACGGCGAGAGAGACAGAGACAGAGACGAGACAGATACAGAGACAGAGACAGAGACAGAGACAGAGACAGAGACAGAGACAGAGGCAGATACAGAGACAGAGACAGAGACAGAGACAGAAACAGAGACAGATACAGAGGCAGAGGCAGAGGCAGAGACTGCGACTGAGACAGTGACGGCGAGAGAGACAGAGATAGAGACAGCGACAGAGACAGAGACAGAGACGGAGACAGAGACAGACATAGAGACAGAGACAGCGGCAGGGACAGAGGCAGAGACAGAGACAGAGACAGAGACTGCGACAGAGACAGAGACCGCGAGAGAGACAGAGATAGAGACAGCGACAGAGACAGAGACAGAGACAGCGAGAGAGACAGAGATAGAGGCAGAGACAGAGACAGAGTCAGAGATAGAGGCAGCGGCAGAGGCAGAGACTGCGACAGAGACAGTGACGGCGAGAGAGACAGAGATAGAGACAGCGACAGAGACAGAGACGGAGACAGAGACAGAGACCGAGATAGAGACAGAGACAGAGACAGAGGCAGACGCAGAGGCAGAGGCAGAGGCAGAGACTGCGACAGAGACAGTGACGGCGAGAGAGACAGAAACAGAGACAGAAACAGAGACAGACATAGAGACAGAGACAGCGGCAGGGACAGAGGCAGAGACAGAGACAGAGACAGAGACTGCGACAGAGACAGAGACCGCGAGAGAGACAGAGATAGAGACAGCGACAGAGACAGAGACAGAGACAGCGAGAGAGACAGAGATAGAGGCAGAGACAGAGACAGAGACAGAGACAGAGACAGAGACAGAGACTGCGACAGAGACAGAGACCGCGAGAGAGACAGAGGTAGAGACAGAGACAGAGACAGAGACTGAGACAGCGAGAGAGACAGAGACAGAGACAGAGGCAGAGACAGAGACAGAGACAGAGACGGAGGCAGAGACAAGGACAGAGACAGAGACAGAGACAGAGGCAGTGACAGAGACAGAGACAGAGACAGAGACAGAGACGGCGCGAGAGACAGAGATAGAGACAGAGACAGAGACAGAGACAGATACGGCGAGAGAGACAGAGATAGAGACAGAGACAGTGACAGAGACGGAGACGGAGACAGAGACCGAGACAGAGACAGAGACAGAGACAGAGACAGAGACAGAGACAGAGACAGAGACAGAGACAGAGATAGAGACAGAGACAGAGACAGAGACAGAGACAGAGACAGAGACAGAGACAGGAACAGAGACAGAGACAGCGACAGAGACAGAGACAGAGACAGAGACAGAGACAGAGACAGAGACAGAGACAGAGACGGCGCGAGAGACAGAGATAGAGACAGAGACAGAGACAGAGACAGATACGGCGAGAGAGACAGAGATAGAGACAGAGACAGTGACAGAGACGGAGACGGAGACAGAGACCGAGACAGAGACAGAGACAGAGACAGAGACAGAGACAGAGACAGAGACAGAGACAGAGACAGAGACAGAGACAGAGACAGAGACAGAGACAGAGACAGAGACAGAGACAGAGACAGAAACAGAGACAGAGACAGCGACAGAGACAGAGACAGAGACAGAGACAGAGACAGAGACGGCGTGAGAGACAGAGATAGAGACAGAGACAGAGACAGAGACGGAGACAGAGACAGAGACGGAGACAGAGAGGTCGAGAGAGAGAGAGATAGAGACGGAGACAGAGACAGAGACAGAGGCAGAGGCAGAGACTGCGACAGAGACAGTGACGGCGAGAGAGACAGAGATAGAGACAGAGACTGAGACAGAGACAGAGACAGAGACGGAGACAGAGACAGAGAGCGAGACAGAGACAGAGACAGAGACAGAGACAGAGACAGAGACAGAGACAGAGACAGATACAGAGACAGAGACAGAGACAGAGACGGAGACAGAGACAGAGACAGAGACAGAGACAGCGACAGAGACAGAGACAGCGAGAGAGACAGAGATAGAGACAGAGACGGAGACAGAGACAGAGAAAGAGACAGAGACAGATACAGAGACAGAGACAGAGACGGAGACAGAGACAGAGACGGAGACATAGACAGAGAAAGAGACAGAGACAGAGACAGCGACAGAGACAGAGACAGAGACAGAAACAGAGACAGAGACAGAGACAGACATAGAGACAGAGACGAAGGGCAGGGACAGAGGCAGAGACAGAGACAGAGACAGAGACAGACACTGCGACAGAGACAGAGCCAGCGAGAGAGACAGAGATAGAGACAGAGACAGAGACAGAGACAGAGACAGAGACAGAGACAGAGACAGAGACAGAGACAGAGACAGAGACAGATACAGGGACAGAGACAGAGACAGGGACAGAGACAGAGACAGAGACAGAGAAAGAGACAGAGACAGAGACAGAGACAGAGACAGAGACAGAGACAGAGACAGAGACAGCGACATACAGAGACAGAGACAGAGACAGAGACAGAGACAGAGACAGAGACAGAGACAGAGACGGAGACAGAGACAGAGACAGAGACAGAGACAGAGGCAGAGACAGAGACGGAGACAGAGACAGAGACAGAGACAGAGACAGAGAAAGTGACAGAGACAGAGACAGCGACAGCGACAGAGACAGAGACAGAGACAGAGACAGAGACAGACATAGAGACAGAGACAAAGGGCAGGGACAGAGGCAGAGTCAGAGACAGATACAGAGACAGAGACTGAGACAGAGACAGAGACAGAGACAGAGACAGAGACAGAGACAGCGACAGAGACAGAGACAGCGAGAGAGACAGAGATAGAGACAGAGACGGAGACAGAGACAGAGACAGAGACAGAGACAGAGACAGAGACAGAGACAGAGACAGAGACGGAGACAGAGACAGAGACGGAGACATAGACAGAGAAAGAGACAGAGACAGAGACAGCGACAGAGACAGAGACAGAGACAGAAACATAGACAGAGACAGAGACAGAGACAGAGACAGAGGCAGAGACAGAGACAGAGACAGAGACAGAGACAGAGACAGAGACAGAGACAGAGACAGAGACAGAGACAGAGACAGAGACAGAGACAGAGACAGAGCCAGAGACAGAGACAGAGACAGAGACAGAGACAGAGACAGCGACAGACACAGAGACATAGACAGAGACAGAGGCAGAGGTGGAAGCAGAGACAGAGACAGCGGGAGAGATAGAGATAGAGGCAGAGACAGAGACAGAGACAGAGATAGAGGCAGCGGCAGAGGCAGAGACTGCGACAGAGACAGTGACGGCGAGAGAGACAGAGATAGAGACAGCGACAGAGACAGAGACAGAGACGGAGACAGAGACAGAGACCGAGATAGAGACAGAGACAGAGACAGAGACAGAGGCAGAGGCAGAGGCAGAGGCAGAGACTGCGACAGAGACAGTGACGGCGAGAGAGACAGAAGCAGAGACAGAAGCAGAGGCAGACATAGAGACAGAGACAGAGGCAGGGACAGGGGTAGAGACAGAGACAGAGACAGAGACTGCGACAGAGACAGAGACAGCGAGAGAGACAGAGATAGAGACAGAGACAGAGACAGAGACAGCGAGAGAGACAGAGACAGAGCCAGATACAGAGACAGAGACAGAGGCAGAGACAGAGGCAGAGACAGAGACGGCGAGAGAGGCAGAGATAGAGACAGAGACAGAGACAGAGACGGCGAGAGAGACAGAGACAGAGACAGAGACAGATACAGAGACAGAGACAGAGACAGAGACAGAGACAGAGACAGATACAGAGACAGAGACAGAGACAGGGACAGATACAGATAAAGAGACAAAGACAGAGACGGAGGCAGAGGCAGAGGCAGAGACTGCGACAGAGACAGAGACAGAGACAGAGACAGATACAGAGGCAGAGGCAGATACTCGGCCTTTAGGATATCGGCCTTTGGGATGTCGACATTTGCTATCTCGGCCTTCGGTATTTCGACATTTGGGATTTGCACCTTTGGGATTTCGGGCTCTTGGGATTTCGGCGTTTGGAATTGCGGTCTTCGAGATTTCGGCCTATCGGATTTCGGCCTTTGGGATTTCAGCCTTTAGGATTTTTGCCCCTTGGGATTTCATCCTTTGGGATTTCGGCATTTGGGATTTCGGCCTTGGGGTTGTCGACATTTAGGATTTCGGCCTTTGGGATTTCGGGCTTTGAGATTTCGGCCTTTCGGATTTCGGACTTTCGGATTTCGGCCTTTGGTATTTCGGCCTTGAGATTTTGGCCTTAAGGATATCGGCCTTTGGGATTTCGGCCTTTGGGATTTCGGCCTTTGGGATGTCGGCCTTTCGAATTTCAGCCTCTAGGATATCTGCCTTTGGGATGTCGAACTTTGGGATCTCGGCCTTCGGTATTTCGACATTTGGGATTTCGGCCTTTGAGATTTGGACCTTTGGCACTACGGCCTTTGGGATTTCGGCCTTTGGGACGTCGGCCTTTGGAATTTCAGCCTCTAGGATATCGGCCTTTGGGATTTCGACCTTTGGGATTTCGGACATTGAGATTTCGGACTTCGGGATATCGGCCTTTGGGATGTCGACCTTTGGGATTTGAACCTTTAGGATTTCGGGCTTTAGGATTTCGGGCTTTGGGATTTCGGCCGTTGGGATTTCGGCCTTTGGGATTGTCGGCATTTAGGATTTCCGCTTTTGGGATTTCGGCCTTTGGGACGTCGGCATTTAGGATTTCGGCCTTTGGGATATCGCCATTTGGGATTTCGACCTTTGTGATTTCGGCCTTTGAGATTTCGGCCTTTGGGATATCGGCCTTTGGGACATCAGCCTATGGGATTTCGAAATTTGGGATTTCGGCCTTTGGAATTTCGCTCTTCAGGATTTCGGCCTTTGTGATTTCGGCCTTTCGGATTTCGGCCTTTGGGATTTCGGGCTTTCCGATTTCGACCTTTGGGATTTCAGCCTTTAGGATAGCGGCCTTGGGGATGTCGACCTTTGGGATTTCGACCTTCGGTATTTCAACATTTGGGATTTCGGCCTTTGGGATTGTCGGCATTTAGGATTTCGGCCTTTGGGATTTCGACCTTTGCGATTTCGGCCTTTGAGATTTCGACATTTAGGATATCAGCATTTGGGATTTCAGCCTGTAGGATATCGGCCTTTAGGATATCGGCCTTTGGGATGTCCACCTTAGGGATTTCGGCCTTTGGGATCTCGACCTTTGGGATTTCGGCCTTTGATATTTCGGCCTTCAGGATATCGGGTTTTGGGATTTGGATGCTTTGGGACTTCGCCCTTTGGGATTTCGGCGTTTGGGATTTCGACCTTTGAGATTTCGGCCATTGGGATTTCGGCCTTTGGGATTTCGGCCTTGAGATGTCGGCCTTTAAGATGTGGGCCTTTGGGATTTCGGCCTTTCGGATTTCGGCCTTTGAGATTTCGGCCTTTAGGATATTGGCCTCTGGGATTTCGGCCTGTAGGATTTAGGCCTTTGGGATTTCGCCCTTTGGGATTTCGGCATTCGGGATGTCGGCCTTTGGAATTTCGGCCTTTGGGATGTCCACCTTAGGGATTTCGGCCTTTGGGATTTCGTCCTTTCGGATTTCGACCTTTGGGATCTCGACCTTTGGGATTTCGACCTTTGTGATTTCGGCCTTTGGGATTTCGGCCTTTAGGATATCGGCCTTTGGGATTTCGGCCTTTGGGATGTCGGCATTTGGGATGTCGGCATTTGGAATTTCGGCCTTTGGGATTTCCACCTTAGGGATTTCGGCCTTTGGGATCTCGACCTTTGGGATTTCGGCCTTTGATATTTCGGCCTTCAGGATATCGGCCTTCCGGATATCGGCCTTTGGGATTTGGATCCTTTAGGACTTCGCCCTTTGGGATTTCGGCCTTTGTTATTTCAGCCTTTAGGATATCGGCCTTTGGGATGTCGTCCTTTGGGATTTCGGCCTTTGGGATTTCGACCTTTGGGATTATGGCCTTTGGGATTTCGACCTTTAGGATATCGGCCTTTCGTATGTCGGACTTTGGAATTTCAGCCTCTAGGATATCGGCCTTTGGGATGTCCACCTTAGGGATTTCGGCCTTCGGGATTTCGACATTTGGGATTTCGGCCTTTGGGATTTCGGCCTTTGGGATTTCGGCCTTTGGGATTTCGACCCTTGGGATTTCGGCCTTTGCGATTTCGGTTTTTGGGATTTCGCCCTTTGGTATTTCGGCGTTTGGGATTACGGCCTATGGGATTTCGGTATTTGGGATTTCGGCGTTTAGGATTTCGGCCTTTCGGATTTCGGCCTTTGGGATTTCGACCGTTGCGATTTCGGCCTTTGATATTTCGACTTTTAGGATATCGGCCTTTGGGATTTCGGCCTGTAGGATATCGGCCTTTAGGGTATCGGCCTTTGGGATGTCCCCCATAGGGATTGCGGCCTTTGGGATCTCGACCTTTGGGATTTCGGCCTTTGATATTTCGGCCTTCAGGATAACGGCCTATGGGATTTGGATCCTTTGGGACTTCGCCCTTTGGGATTTCGGCCTTTGGGATTTCAGCCTCTAGGATATCGGCCTTTGGGATGTCCACCTAAGGGATTTCGGCCTTTGGGATTTCGACCTTTGCGATTTCGGCCTTTGGGATTTCGGCGTTTGGGATGTCGGCCTTTGGAATTTCAGCCTCTAGGATGTCGGCCTTCGGGATCTCGACCTTTGGGATTTCGATCTTTGGTATTTCGACCTTCGGGGTATCAGCCTTTGGGATGTCGGCCTTTGGGATTCTGTCTTTTGGGATTTCGGCCTTTGAGATTTTGGCCTTCAGGATATCGGCCTTTGGGTTTGGTTCCTTTGGGACTTCGGCCTTTGGGATTTCGACATTTCGAATTTCGGCCTTTGGTATATCTGGCTTTGGGATTTCAGCCTTTGGAATTTCGGCCTTTGGGATTTCGGCCTTTGGAATTTCAGCCTCTAGGACGTCTGCCTTTGGGATGTCGACCTTTGGCATTTCGGATGTCGGCCTGTGGAATTTCAGCCCCTAAGATATCGGCCTTTGGGATGTCGACCTTTGGGATTTCGACCTTTGCGATTTCGGCCTTTGGAATTTCGGCCTCTAGGATATCGGCCTTTGGATTTCGGCCTGTAGGATTTCGGCCTTTGGGATATCGACATTTGGGATTTCGGCCTTTTGATATTTCGGCCTTTATGATATCGGCCTTTGGGATTTCGATCCTTTGAGACTTCGGCCTTTGGGATTTCGACCTTTGGCATTTCGGCCTTTGAGATTTCGGCCTTTATGATATCAGCCTTTGGGATTTGGATCCTTTGGGACTTCGGCCTTTGGGATTCCGGCCTTTCTGATTTCTACCTTTGGGATTTCGGCCTTTGGGATTTCGACCTTTGGGGTATCGGCCTTTGGGATGTCGACCTTTGGCATTTCGGCTTTTAGGATTTCGGCCTTTGGGATTTCAGCCTTTAGGATATCTGACTTTGGGATGTCGTCCTTTTGGATGTCGGCCTTAGAAACTTCAGCCTCTAGGATATCGGCCTTTCGGATTTCGGCCTTTGGGATTTCTGCCTTTAGGATATCGGCCTTTGGGATATCGACGTTTGGGATCTCGGTCTTTAGGATTTCGACATTTGGGATATCGGCCTTTGAGATTTCCGCCTTAAGGATTTCGGCCTTTGGAATCTCGACCTTTGGGATTTCGGCCTTTGAGATTTCGGCCATTAGGATATCTGCCTTTGGGATTTGGTTCCTTTGGGACTTCGGCCTTTGGGATTTCGACATTTGGGATTTCGGCCTTTGGGAATTCGGCCTTTGGGTTTTCGGCCTTTGGGTGTTCGTCTTTCGGGATTGCGGCCTTTCGGATTTCGGCCTTTTGCGATTTCGGTCTTTGGGATTTCGGCCTTTGAGATTTCGGACATTGGGATTTCGGCCTTTGGGATGTCGTCATTTGGGATTTCGGCCTGTGTGATTTCGGCCTTTGGGATTTCGGCTTTTGGGATTTCGCCCTTTGGGATTTCGGTCTTAGGGATTTCGGCCTTTGGGATTTCGGCCTTTGAGATTTCGGCCTTTGGGATTTCCACCTTAGGGATTTCGGCCTTTGGAATCTCGACCTTTGGGATTTCTGCCTTTAGGATATCGGCCTTTGGGATGTCGGCCTTTGGGATTTTGTCTTTTGGGATTTCGGCCTTTGAGATTTTGGCCTTCAGGATATCGGCCTTTGGGTTTGGTTCCTTTGGGACTTCGGCCTTTGGGATTTCGACATTTCGAATTTCGGCCTTTGGTATATCTGGCTTTGGGATTTCAGCCTTTGGAATTTCGGCCTTTGGGATTTCGGCCTTTGGAATTTCAGCCTCTAGGACGTCTGCCTTTGGGATGTCGACGTTTGGCATTTCGGATGTCGGCCTTTGGAATTTCAGCCCCTAAGATATCGGCCTTTGGGATGTCGACCTTTGGGATTTCGACCTTTGCGATTTCGGCCTTTGGAATTTCGGCCTCTAGGATATCGGCCTTTGGATTTCGGCCTGTAGGATTTCGGCCTTTGGGATATCGACATTTGGGATTTCGGCCTTTTGATATTTCGGCCTTTATGATATCGGCCTTTGGGATTTCGATCCTTTGAGACTTCGGCCTTTGGGATTTCGACCTTTGGCATTTCGGCCTTTGAGATTTCGGCCTTTATGATATCAGCCTTTGGGATTTGGATCCTTTGGGACTTCGGCCTTTGGGATTCCGGCCTTTCTGATTTCTACCTTTGGGATTTCGGCCTTTGGGATTTCGACCTTTGGGGTATCGGCCTTTGGGATGTCGACCTTTGGCATTTCGGCTTTTAGGATTTCGGCCTTTGGGATTTCAGCCTTTAGGATATCTGACTTTGGGATGTCGTCCTTTTGGATGTCGGCCTTAGAAATTTCAGCCTCTAGGATATCGGCCTTTCGGATTTCGGCCTTTGGGATTTCTGCCTTTAGGATATCGGCCTTTGGGATATCGACGTTTGGGATCTCGGTCTTTAGGATTTCGACATTTGGGATATCGGCCTTTGAGATTTCCGCCTTAAGGATTTCGGCCTTTGGAATCTCGACCTTTGGGATTTCGGCCTTTGAGATTTCGGCCATTAGGATATCTGCCTTTGGGATTTGGTTCCTTTGGGACTTCGGCCTTTGGGATTTCGACATTTGGGATTTCGGCCTTTGGGAATTCGGACTTTGGGTTTTCGGCCTTTGGGTGTTCGTCTTTCGGGATTGCGGCCTTTCGGATTTCGGCCTTTTGCGATTTCGGTCTTTGGGATTTCGGCCTTTGAGATTTCGGACATTGGGATTTCGGCCTTTGGGATGTCGTCATTTGGGATTTCGGCCTGTGTGATTTCGGCCTTTGGGATTTCGGCTTTTGGGATTTCGCCCTTTGGGATTTCGGTCTTAGGGATTTCGGCCTTTGGGATTTCGGCCTTTGAGATTTCGGCCTTTGGGATTTCCACCTTAGGGATTTCGGCCTTTGGAATCTCGACCTTTGGGATTTCGGCCGTTGAGATTTCGGCAGTTAGGATATCGGCCTTTGGGATTTGGTTCCTTTGGGACTTCGACCTTTGGGATTTCGACATTGGGAATTTCGGCCTTTGGGATTTCTGCCTTTGAGATTTCGGCCTTTGGGATTTCGGCCTTTGGGATTTCGGCCTTTTGGGATTTCGGCCTTTGGGATATCGGCCTATAGGATATCGACGTTTGGGATCTCGGCCTTTAGGATTTCGACATTTGGGACATCGGCCTTTGAGATTTCGCCCTTTATGATATCGGCCTTTGGGATTTCGGCCTTTGAGATTTCGGCCTTTGGGATTTCCACCTTAGGGATTTCGGCCTTTGGAATCTCGGCCTTTGGGATTTCGGCCTTTGAGATTTCGGCCATTGGGATTTTGGCGTTTTGGATTTAGGCCTGTAGGATTTCGGGCTTTAGAATATCGGCCTTTGGGATTTGGATCCTTTGGGACTTCGGCCTTTGGGATTTCGGTCTTTGGGATGTCGACCATTGGCATTTCGACATTTCGGATTTCGACCCTTGGGATTTCGGGCTCTGGGATTTCGGCCTTTGGGTTTTCGGCCTTTGGTATTTCGGTCTTAGGAATCTCGACCTTTGGGATTTCGGCCTTTAAGATTTCGGCCTTTTGGATATCGACCTTTGGGATTTGGTTCCTTTGGGATTTCGGCCTTTGGGATTTCGACATTTGGGATTTCGGCCTTTGGGATTTCTGCCTTTGGGATTTCGGCCTTTGGGATGTCGTACTTTGGCATTTCGACATTTGGAATTTCGGCCTTTGAGATTTCGGCCTTTAAGGTATCAGCCTTTGGGATTTCGGCCTGCAGGGTTTCGCCCTGTAGGACTTCGGCCTTCGGAATTTCAGCCACTAGGACATCTGCCTTTGGGATGTCGACCTTTGGCATTTCGACCTTTCGGATGTCGGCCTTTGGAATTTCAGCCCCTAAGATATCGGCCTTTGGGATGTCGACCTTTGGGATTTCGACCTTTGCGATTTCGGCCTTTGGAATTTCGGCCTCTAGGATATCGGCCTTTGGATTTCGGCCTGTAGGATTTCGGCCTTTGGGATATCGACATTTGGGATTTCGGCCTTTTGATATTTCGCCCTTTATGATATCGGCCTTTGGGATTTCGATCCTTTGAGACTTCGGCCTTTGGGATTTCGACCTTTGGGATTTGGGCCTTTGAGATTTCGGCCTTTATGATATCAGCCTTTGGGATTTGGATCCTTTGGGACTTCGGCCTTTGGGATTCCGGCCTTTCCGATTTCTACCTTTGGGATTTCGGCCTTTGGGATTTCGACCTTTGGGGTATCGGCCTTTGGGATGTCGACCTTTGGCATTTCGGCTTTTAGGATTTCGGCCTTTGGGATTTCAGCCTTTAGGATATCTGCCTTTCGGATGTCGTCCTTTTGGATGTCGGCCTTAGAAATTTCAGCCTCTAGGATATCGGCCTTTGGGATTTCGGCCTTTCGGATTTCGGCCTTTGGGATTTCTGCCTTTAGGATATCGGCCTTTGGGATATCGAAGTTTGGGATCTCGGCCTCTAGGATTTCGACATTTGGGATATCGGCCTTTGAGATTTCGGCCTTTATGATATTGGCCTTTGGGATTTGGATCCTTTGGGAAATCGGCCTTTGGGATTTCGACATTTGGGATTTCGGCCTTCGGGATTTCGGTCTTAGTGATTTCGGCCTTTGGGATTTCGGCCTTTGAGATTTCGGCCTTTGGGATTTCCGCCTTAAGGATTTCGGCCTTTGGAATCTCGACCTTTGGGATTTCGGCCTTTGAGATTTCGGCCTTTAGGATATCTGGCTTTGGGAATTGGTTCCTTTGGGACTTCGGCCTTTGGGATTTCGACATTTGGGATTTCGGCCTTTGGGATTTCGGCCTTTGGGTTTTCGGCCTTTTGGGAATTCGGCCTTTTGGGATTTCGGCCTTTTGGGATTTCGGCCTTTGGGATGCCGGCCTTTGGGATGTCGGCCTTTGAAATTTCAGCCTCTAGGATATCGGCGTTTGGGATTTCGGCCTTTCGGATTTCCGCCTTTGGGATTTCGCCCTTTGGGATTTCGGTCTTAGGGATTTCGGTCTTAGGGATTTCGGCCTTTGGGATTTCGGCCTTTGAGATTTCAGCCTTTGAGATATCGGCCTTTGGGATTTCGGCCTTTCGCATTTCGGCCTTTGGCATTTCGGCCTTTGAGATTTCGACCTTTAGGATATCGGCCTTTGGGATGTCGAACTTTGGGATTTCGACATTTGTAATTTCGGCCTTTGGGATTTCGGCCTTTCGGATTTCGGCCTTTGGGATTTCTGCCTTTAGGATATCGGCCTTTAGGATATCGACGTTTGGGATCTCGGCCTTTAGGATTTCGACATTTGGGACATCGGCCTTTGAGATTTCGGCCTTTATGATACCGGCCTTTGGGATTTGGATCCTTTGGGAAATCGGCCTTGGGGATTTCGACATTTGGGATTTCGACATTTGGGATTTCGGCCTTTGGGATTTCGGCCTTTATGATATTGGCCTTTGGGATTTGGATCCTTTGGGAAATCGGCCTTTGGGATTTCGACATTTGGGATTTCGGCCTTTGGGATGTCGTCATTTGGGATTTCGGCCTTTGTGATTTCGGCATTTGGGATTTCGGCTTTTACGATTTCGCCCTTTGGGATTTCGGACTTAGGGATTTCGGCCTTTGGGATTTCGGCCTTTGAGATTTCGGCCTTTGGGATTTCCACCTTAGGGATTTCGGCCTTTGGAATCTCGACCTTTCGGATTTCGGCCGTTGAGATTTCGGCCTTTAGGATATCGGCCTTTGGGATTTGGTTCCTTTGGGACTTCGACCTTTGGGATTTCGACATTGGGAATTTCGGCCTTTGGGATTTCTGCCTTTGAGATTTCGGCCTTTGGGATTTCGGCCTTTGGGATTTCGGCCTTTTGGGATTTCGGCCTTTGGGATATCGGCCTTTAGGATATCGACGTTTGGGATCTCGGCCTTTAGGATTTCGACATTTGGGATATCGGCCTTTGAGATTTCGGCCTTTATGATATTGGCCTTTGGGATTTGGATCCTTTGGGAAATCGGCCTTTGGGATTTCGACATTTCGAATTTCGGCCTTCGGGATTACGGTCTTAGTGATTTCGGCCTTTGGGATTTCGGCCTTTGAGATTTCGGCCTTTGGGATTTCCGCCTTAAGGATTTCGGCCTTTGGAATCTCGACCTTTGGGATTTCGGCCTTTGAGATTTCGGCCTTTAGGATATCCGCCTTTGGGACTTCGGCCTTTGGGATTTCGACATTTGGGATTTGGGCCTTTGGGATTTCGGCCTTTGGGTTTTCGGCCTTTTGGGATTTCGGCCTTTTGGGATTTCGGCCTTTGGGATGCCGGCCTTTGGGATGTCGGCCTTTGAAATTTCAGCCTCTAGGATATCGGCGTTTGGGATTTCGGCCTTTCGCATTTCGGCCTTTGGCATTTCGGCCTTTGAGATTTCGACCTTTAGGATATCGGCCTTTGGGATGTCGAACTTTGGGATTTCGACATTTGTAATTTCGGCCTTTGGGATTTCGGCCTTTCGGATTTCGGCCTTTGGGATTTCTGCCTTTAGGATATCGGCCTTTAGGATATCGACGTTTGGGATCTCGGCCTTTAGGATTTCGACATTTGGGACATCGGCCTTTGAGATTTCGGCCTTTAGGATACCGGCCTTTGGGATTTGGATCCTTTGGGAAATCGGCCTTTGGGATTTCGACATTTGGGATTTCGGCCTTTGGGATTTCGGCCTTTGGGTGTTCGTCTTTCGGGATTACGGCCTTTCGGATTTCGGCCTTTGGCATTTCGGTCTTTGGAATTTCAGCGTCTAGGATGTCGGCCTTTGGAATTTCAGCCTCTAGGATATCGGCCCTTGGGATGTTGACGTTTGGGATTTCGACCTTTGGGATTTCGGGCTTTGGGATTTCGGCCTTGAGATATCGACCTTTATGATATCGGCCTTTGGGATTCCGGCCTTTGGGATTTCGGCCTTTTGCGATTTCCGTCTTTGGGATTTCGGCCTTTGAGATTTCGGACTTTGGGATTTCGGCCTTTGGGATGTCGTCATTTGGGATTTCGGCCTTTGTGATTTCGGCCTTTGGGATTTCGGCTTTTACGATTTCGCCCTTTGGGATTTCGGACTTAGGGATTTCAGCCTTTGGAATTTCGGCCTTTGAGATTTCGGCCTTTGGAATCTCGACCTTTGAGATTTCGGCCGTTGAGATTTCGGCCTTTAGGATATCGGCCTTTGGGATTTGGTTCCTTTGGGACTTCGACCTTTGGGATTTCGACATTGGGAATTTCGGCCTTTGGGATTTCTGCATTTGAGATTTCGGCCTTTGGGATTTCGGCCTTTGGGATTTCGGCCTTTTGGGATTTCGGCCTTTGGGATATCGGCCTTTAGGATATCGACGTTTGGGATCTCGGCCTTTAGGATTTCGACATTTGGGACACCGGCCTTTGAGATTTCGGCCTTTATGATATCGGCCTTTGGGATTTCGGCCTTTGAGATTTCGGCCATTGGGATTTTGGCGTTTTGGATTTAGGCCTGTAAGATTTCGGGCTTTAGAGTATCGGCCTTTGGGATTTGGATCCTTTGGGACTTCGGCCTTTGGGATTTCGGTCTTTGGGATGTCGACCATTGGCATTTCGACATTTCGGATTTCGACCCTTGGGATTTCGGGCTCTGGGATTTCGGCCTTTGGGTTTTCGGCCTTTGGGATTTCGGCCTTAGGAATCTCGACCTTTGGGATTTCGGCCTTTAAGATTTCGGCCTTTAGAATATCGGCCTTTGGGATTTGGTTCCTTTGGGATTTCGGCCTTTGGGATGTCGAACTTTGGGATTTCGACATTTGGAATTTCGGCCTTTGAGATTTCGGCCATTAGGGTATCAGCCTTTGGGATTTCGGCCTGCAGGGTTTCGCCCTGTAGGATTTCGGCCTTTGGGATTTCGGCCTTTGGGATTTCGACCTTTGGGATTTGGGCCTTTGGGATTTCTGCCTTTGGGATTTCGGCCTTTCGGATTTCGGCCCTTGGGATTTCGGCGTTTCGGATTTTGGCCTGTAGGATTTCGGGCTCTAGGATATCGGCTTTTGGGATTTGGATCCTTTGGGACTTCGGCCTTTGGGATTTCGACATTTGGGATTTCGGCCTTTGGGATTTCTGCCTTTGGGTTTTCGGGCATTGGGATTTCGGCCTTTGAGATTTCGACATTTGGGATTTCGGCCTTTGGGATTTCTGCCTTTGGGATTTCGGGCTTTGGGGTTTCGGCCTTTGGGTTTCGGCCTTCGGGATTACGGACTTTCGGTTTTCGGCCTTTGGGATTTCGGCCTGTAGGATTTCGGCCTTTGGGATTTGGACCTTTGGAATTTCGGCCTTTGAGATTTGGGCCTTTATGATATCGGCCTTTTGGGATTTCGGCCTTTGGCATTTCGGCCTTAGGGATTTCGGCCTTTGGGATTTCGGCCTTTGAGATTTCGACCTTTCGGATATCGGCCTTTGAGGTGTCGAACTTTAGGATTTCGACCTTTGGGATTTCGGCCTTTGAGATTTCGGCCTTTATTGTATCGGCCTTTGTGATTTGGGCCTGTAGGATTTCGGCCTTTGGGATTTCGGCCAGTAGGATTTCGGCCTTTGGAATTTTGGACTTTGGGATTTCGGCCTTTGGAATTTCAGCCTCTAGGATATCTGCCTTTGGAATGTCGACCTTTGGCATTTCGACATTTCGGATTTCGGCCTTTGTGATTTCGGCCCTTGGGATTTCGGCGTTCTGTATTTCGGCCTTTAGGATATCGGCCTTTGGGATTTCCACCGTAGGGATTTCGGCCTTTGGAATCTCAACCTTTGGGATTTCGGCCTTTGAGATTTCGGCCTTTAGGATATCGGCCTTTGGGATATCGACGTTTGGGATCTCGGTCTTTAGGATTTCGACGTTTGCGATATCGGCCTTTAAGATTTCGGCCTTTATGATGTCGGCCTTTGGGATTTGGATCCTTTGGGACTTCGGCCTTTGGGATTTCGGAATTTGGGATTTCGGTCTTTGGGATTTCGGCCTTTGGGATTTCGGTCCTTGGGATTTCGGCCTTTGTAATTTCAGCCTCTAGGATATCTGCCTTTGAAATGTCATCCATTTGAATTTCGAACTTTGGGATTTCGACCTTTGAGATTTCGGCCTTTAGGATATCGGCCTTTGGGATGTCGAACTTTGGGATTTCGGCCATTGGGATTTCGACCCTTGGGATTTCGGCCTTTGGGATTTCGGCCTTTTTGTTTTCGGCCTTTGGGATGTCGGCCTTTGGGATGTCGTCCTTTGGGATTTCGAACATTGGGATTTCGGCCTTTGGGATTTCGGACTTTGGGATTTCGGCCTGTGAGATTTCGGCCTTTAAGATATCGGCCTTTGGGATTTCGGCCTTTGAGATTTCGGCCTTTAGGATATCGGCCTTTGGGATATCGACGTTTGGGATCTCGGCCTTTAGGATTTCGACGTTTGGGATATCGGCCTTTAAGATTTCGGCCTTTATGATATCGGCCTTTGGGATTTGGATCCTTTGGGACTTCGGCCTTTGGGATTTCGACATTTGGGATTTCGGTCTTTGGGATTTCGGCCTTTGAGATTTCGGTCCTTGGGATTTCGGCCTTTGGGATTTCAGCCTCTAGGATATCTGCCTTTGGAATGTCATCCATTTGGATTTCGACCTTTGGGATTTCGACCTTTGAGATTTCGGCCTTTAGGATATCGGCCTTTGGGATTTGGTTCCTTTGGGACTTCGGCCTTTGGTATTTCGTCATTTCGGATTTCGGCCTTTGGGATTTCTGCCTTTGGGATTTCTGCCTTTGGGATTTCGGCCTTTGGGATATCGGCCCTTGGGATGCAGGCCTTTGAGATGTTGGCCTTTGAAATTTCAGCCTCTAGGATATCGGCCTTTGGGATTTCTGCCTTTCGGATTTCGGCCTTTGGGATTTCAGCCTTTAGTATATCGGCGTTTGGGATCTCGGCCTTTAGGATTTCGACATTTGGGATATCGGCCTTTGAGATTTCGGCCTTTATGATATCGGCCTTTGGGATTTGGATCCTTTGGGACTACGGCCTTTGGGATTTCGACATTTGGGATTTCGGCCATTGGGATTTCGACCCTTGGGATTTCGGCCTTTGGGATTTCGGCCTTTTTGTTTTCGGCCTTTGGGATGTCGGCCTTTGGGATGTCGGCCTTTGGAATTTCAGCCTCTAGGATATCGGCCTGTGGTATGTCGGCATTTGGAATTTCAGCCTCTAGGATATCGGCCTTTGGGATGTGGACCTTTGCGATTTCGACCTTTGGGATTTCGGCCTTTGGGTTTTCGGCCTTTGGGATTTCGGCCTTTGAGATTTCGGACTTTGGGATTTCGGCCTTTGGGATGTCGGCCTTTGGGATGTCCACCTTAGAGATTTCGGCATTTGGGATTTTGGCCTTTGGAATTTCAGCCTCTAGGATATCTGCCTTTGGGATATCGACCTTTGGCATTTCGACCTTTCGGATTTCGGCCTTTGGGATTTCGGCCTTTGGAATTTCAGCCTCTAGGATATCGGCTTTTTGGATTTCGGCCTTTGGGATTTCGGCCCTTGGGATTTCGGCGTTTTGGATTTCAGGCCTTTGGGATTTCGGCCTGTAGGATTTCGGCCTTTAGGATATCGGCCTATGAAATCTGGATCCTTTGGGACTTCGGCCTTTGGTATTTCGGCCTTTGGAATTTCTGCCTCTAGGATATCTGCCTTTAGGATGTCGACCTTTGGGATTTCGACCTTTGGGATTTCGGCCTTTGGGATTTCTGCCTTTGGGATTTCGGCCTTTAGGATATCGGCCTGTGGGATATCGACGTTTGGGATCTCGGTCTTTAGGATTTCGACGTTTGGGATATCGGCCTTTGAGATTTCGGTCTTTATGATATCGGCCGTTGGGATTTGGATCCTTTGGGACATCGGCCTTTGGGATTTCGACATTTCGGATTTCGGCCTTTGGGATTTCTGCCTTTGGGATTTCGGCCTTTGGGATTTCGGCCTTTTGGGATTTCGGCCTTTGGGATTTCGGCCTTTGGGATATCGGCCTTTGGGATGCAGGCCTTTGAGATGTTGGCCTTTGAAATTTCAGCCTCTAGGATATCGGGCTTTGGGATTTCGACCTTTGGGATTCGACCCTTGGGATTTCGGGCTTGGGGATTTCGGCCTTTGAGATTTCGACCTTCATGATATCGGCCTTTGGGATTTCGGCCTTTTGGGATTTCGGCCTTTGGGATTTCGGCCTTTGAGATTTCGGACTTTGGGATTTCGGCCTTTGGGATGTCGGCCTTTGGGATGTCGGCCTTTGGGATTTCGAACATTGGGATTTCGGCATTTGGGATTTCGGACTTTGGGATTTCGGCGTTTGAGATTTCGGCCTTTAAGATATCGGCCTTTGGGATTTCGGCCTTTCGCATTTCGACCTTTGGGATTTCGGCCTTTGAGATTTCGACCTTTAGGATATCGGCCTTTGGGATTTCGGCCTCCAGGATTTCGGCCTGTAGGATTTCGGCCTTTGGAATTTCGGCCTTTGGGATGTCCACCTTAGGGATTTCGGCCTTTGGGATTTTGGCCTTTGGAATTTCAGCCTCTAGGATATCTGCCTTTGGGATGTCGACCTTTGGCATTTCGACCTTTCGGATTTCGGCCTTTGGAATTTCAGCCTCTATGATATCGGCTTTTTCGATTTCGGCCTTTGGGATTTAGGCCTTTGGGATTTCGGCCTGTAGGATTTCGGCCTTAAGGATATCGGCCTTTGGGATGTCCACATTAGGGATATCGGCCTTTGGGATTTCGACCTTTGGGATTTCGGCCTTTGGGATTTCGGTCTTTGGGATTTCGGCCTTTCGGATTTCGGCCTTCGGGATTTCGACCTTTGGGATTTCGACCTTTGGGAATTCGGCCGTTGGAATCTCGACCTTTTGGATTTCGGCCTTTGAGATTTCGGCCTTTAGGATATCGGCCTTTGGGATTTGGATCCTTTGGGACTTCGGCCTTTGGGATTTCGATATTTGGGATTTCGGCCTATGGGATTTCGACCTTTGGGGTATCGGCCTTTCGGATGTCGACCTTTGGGATTTCGGCCTTACGGATTTCGGCATTTTGGATTTCAGCCTTTCGGATTTCGGCCTTTGGGATTTCGACTTTTAGGATATCGGCCTTTGGGATTTCGGCCTGTCGGATTTCGGGCTTTAGGTTATCGGCCTTTGGGATGTCCACCTTAGGGATTTCGGCCTTTGGGATCTCGAACTTTGGGATTTCGGCCACTGGGATTTCGGACTTTGGGATTTGAGCCTTTCGGATGTCGGCCTTTGGGATTTCGACATTTGTGATTTCGGCCTTTGGGATTTCGGCCATTGGGATTTCGGCCTTTGGGATTTCGGCCTTTGGGATGTCGGCGTTTGGGATTTAGGCCTTTGGGACTTCGGCCTTTGGGATGTCGGCCTTTGGAATTTGAGCCTCTAGGATATCCGCCTTTGGGATGTCGATCTTTCGGATTTCGACCTCAGGGAGTTCGAACTTTGGGATTCCTGCCTTTGGAGTTTCGGCCTTTGGGATTTCGACCCTTGGGATTTCGGCCTTTTGGTATTCCGGTATTTATGATTTCGGCCTTTGGGATTTCGGCCTTCAGGATTTCGGCCTTTCGGATTTCGGCCTTCGAGATTTCGGGCTTTAGGATGTCGTCCTCCGGGATTTGGATCCTTTGGAACCTCGGCCTTTGGGATTTCGGCCTTTGGGATTTCAGCCTTTAGGATATCGGCCTTTGGGATGTCGACCTTTGGGATTTCGGCCACTGGGATATCGGACTTTGGGACTTCGGCCTTTGGGATTTCAGCCTTCAGGATATCGGCCTTTGGGATGTCAACCTTTGGGATTTCGGCCATTGGGATTTCGGCCTTTTGGTATTCCGGTATTTATGATTTCGGCCTTTGGGATTTCGGCCTTCAGGATCTCGGCCTTTCGGATTTCGGCCTTTGGGATTTCGACCTTTGGGATTTCGGCCTTTGAGATTTCGGCCTTTAGGATATCGGCCTTTGGGATGTCCACCTTAGGGATTTCGGGATTTGGGATTTCGGCCTTTCGGATTTCGGCCTTCGAGATTTCGGCCTTTAGGATGTCGGCCTCCGGGATTTGGATCCTTTGGGACCTCGGCCTTTGGGATTTCGGCCTTTGGGATTTCAGCCTTTAGGATATCGGCCTTTGGGATGTCGACCTTTGGGATTTCGGCCACTGGGATTTCGGACTTTGGGACTTCGGCCTTTGGGACTTCGGCCTTTGGGATCTCGACCTTTCGGATTTCAAACTTTAGGATATCGGCCTTTGGGATGTCAACCTTTGGGATTTCGGCCATTGGGATTTCGGCCTTTGGGTTCTCGACATTTGGGATTTCGGCCTTTGGGATTTCTGCCTTTGGGATTTCGGCCTTTGGGATGTCGAACTTTGGGATTTCGACATTTGGAATTTCGGCCTTTGAGATTTCGGCCATTAGGGTATCAGCCTTTGGGATTTCGGCCTGCAGGGTTTCGCCCTGTAGGATTTCGGCCTTTGGGATTTCGGCCTTTGGGATTTCGACCTTTGGGATTTGGGCCTTTGGGATTTCTGCCTTTGGGATTTCGGCCTTTCGGATTTCGGCCCTTGGGATTTCGGCGTTTCGGATTTTGGCCTGTAGGATTTCGGGCTCTAGGATATCGGCTTTTGGGATTTGGATCCTTTGGGACTTCGGCCTTTGGGATTTCGACATTTGGGATTTCGGCCTTTGGGATTTCTGCCTTTGGGTTTTCGGGCATTGGGATTTCGGCCTTTGAGATTTCGACATTTGGGATTTCGGCCTTTGGGATTTCTGCCTTTGGGATTTCGGGCTTTGGGGTTTCGGCCTTTGGGTTTCGGCCTTCGGGATTACGGACTTTCGGTTTTCGGCCTTTGGGATTTCGGCCTGTAGGATTTCGGCCTTTGGGATTTCGGCCAGTAGGATTTCGGCCTTTGGAATTTTGGACTTTGGGATTTCGGCCTTTGGAATTTCAGCCTCTAGGATATCTGCCTTTGGAATGTCGACCTTTGGCATTTCGACATTTCGGAATTCGGCCTTTGTGATTTCGGCCCTTGGGATTTCGGCGTTCTGTATTTCGGCCTTTAGGATATCGGCCTTTGGGATTTCCACCGTAGGGATTTCGGCCTTTGGAATCTCAACCTTTGGGATTTCGGCCTTTGAGATTTCGGCCTTTAGGATATCGGCCTTTGGGATATCGACGTTTGGGATCTCGGTCTTTAGGATTTCGACGTTTGCGATATCGGCCTTTAAGATTTCGGCCTTTATGATGTCGGCCTTTGGGATTTGGATCCTTTGGGACTTCGGCCTTTGGGATTTCGGAATTTGGGATTTCGGTCTTTGGGATTTCGGCCTTTGGGATTTCGGTCCTTGGGATTTCGGCCTTTGTAATTTCAGCCTCTAGGATATCTGCCTTTGAAATGTCATCCATTTGAATTTCGAACTTTGGGATTTCGACCTTTGAGATTTCGGCCTTTAGGATATCGGCCTTTGGGATGTCGAACTTTGGGATTTCGGCCATTGGGATTTCGACCCTTGGGATTTCGGCCTTTGGGATTTCGGCCTTTTTGTTTTCGGCCTTTGGGATGTCGGCCTTTGGGATGTCGTCCTTTGGGATTTCGAACATTGGGATTTCGGCCTTTGGGATTTCGGACTTTGGGATTTCGGCCTGTGAGATTTCGGCCTTTAAGATATCGGCCTTTGGGATTTCGGCCTTTGAGATTTCGGCCTTTAGGATATCGGCCTTTGGGATATCGACGTTTGGGATCTCGGCCTTTAGGATTTCGACGTTTGGGATATCGGCCTTTAAGATTTCGGCCTTTATGATATCGGCCTTTGGGATTTGGATCCTTTGGGACTTCGGCCTTTGGGATTTCGACATTTGGGATTTCGGTCTTTGGGATTTCGGCCTTTGGGATTTCGGTCCTTGGGATTTCGGCCTTTGGGATTTCAGCCTCTAGGATATCTGCCTTTGGAATGTCATCCATTTGGATTTCGACCTTTGAGATTTCGGCCTTTAGGATATCGGCCTTTGGGATTTGGTTCCTTTGGGACTTCGGCCTTTGGTATTTCGTCATTTCGGATTTCGGCCTTTGGGATTTCTGCCTTTGGGATTTCTGCCTTTGGGATTTCGGCCTTTGGGATATCGGCCCTTGGGATGCAGGCCTTTGAGATGTTGGCCTTTGAAATTTCAGCCTCTAGGATATCGGCCTTTGGGATTTCTGCCTTTCGGATTTCGGCCTTTGGGATTTCAGCCTTTAGTATATCGGCGTTTGGGATCTCGGCCTTTAGGATTTCGACATTTGGGATATCGGCCTTTGAGATTTCGGCCTTTATGATATCGGCCTTTGGGATTTGGATCCTTTGGGACTACGGCCTTTGGGATTTCGACATTTGGGATTTCGGCCATTGGGATTTCGACCCTTGGGATTTCGGCCTTTGGGATTTCGGCCTTTTTGTTTTCGGCCTTTGGGATGTCGGCCTTTGGGATGTCGGCCTTTGGAATTTCAGCCTCTAGGATATCGGCCTGTGGTATGTCGGCATTTGGAATTTCAGCCTCTAGGATATCGGCCTTTGGGATGTGGACCTTTGCGATTTCGACCTTTGGGATTTCGGCCTTTGGGTTTTCGGCCTTTGGGATTTCGGCCTTTGAGATTTCGGACTTTGGGATTTCGGCCTTTGGGATGTCGGCCTTTGGGATGTCCACCTTAGAGATTTCGGCATTTGGGATTTTGGCCTTTGGAATTTCAGCCTCTAGGATATCTGCCTTTGGGATATCGACCTTTGGCATTTCGACCTTTCGGATTTCGGCCTTTGGGATTTCGGCCTTTGGAATTTCAGCCTCTAGGATATCGGCTTTTTGGATTTCGGCCTTTGGGATTTCGGCCCTTGGGATTTCGGCGTTTTGGACTTCAGGCCTTTGGGATTTCGGCCTGTAGGATTTCGGCCTTTAGGATATCGGCCTATGAAATCTGGATCCTTTGGGACTTCGGCCTTTGGTATTTCGGCCTTTGGAATTTCTGCCTCTAGGATATCTGCCTTTAGGATGTCGACCTTTGGGATTTCGACCTTTGGGATTTCGGCCTTTGGGATTTCTGCCTTTGGGATTTCGGCCTTTAGGATATCGGCCTGTGGGATATCGACGTTTGGGATCTCGGTCTTTAGGATTTCGACGTTTGGGATATCGGCCTTTGAGATTTCGGTCTTTATGATATCGGCCGTTGGGATTTGGATCCTTTGGGACATCGGCCTTTGGGATTTCGACATTTCGGATTTCGGCCTTTGGGATTTCGGCCTTTGGGATTTCGGCCTTTTGGGATTTCGGCCTTTGGGATTTCGGCCTTTGGGATATCGGCCTTTGGGATGCAGGCCTTTGAGATGTTGGCCTTTGAAATTTCAGCCTCTAGGATATCGGGCTTTGGGATTTCGACCTTTGGGATTCGACCCTTGGGATTTCGGGCTTGGGGATTTCGGCCTTTGAGATTTCGACCTTCATGATATCGGCCTTTGGGATTTCGGCCTTTTGGGATTTCGGCCTTTGGCATTTCGGCCTTTGAGATTTCGGACTTTGGGATTTCGGCCTTTGGGATGTCGGCCTTTGGAATGTCGGCCTTTGGGATTTCGAACATTGGGATTTCGGCATTTGGGATTTCGGACTTTGGGATTTCGGCGTTTGAGATTTCGGCCTTTAAGATATCGGCCTTTGGGATTTCGGCCTTTCGCATTTCGACCTTTGGGATTTCGGCCTTTGAGATTTCGACCTTTAGGATATCGGCCTTTGGGATTTCGGCCTCCAGGATTTCGGCCTGTAGGATTTCGGCCTTTGGAATTTCGGCCTTTGGAATGTCCACCTTAGGGATTTCGGCCTTTGGGATTTTGGCCTTTGGAATTTCAGCCTCTAGGATATCTGCCTTTGGGATGTCGACCTTTGGCATTTCGACCTTTCGGATTTCGGCCTTTGGAATTTCAGCCTCTATGATATCGGCTTTTTCGATTTCGGCCTTTGGGATTTAGGCCTTTGGGATTTCGGCCTGTAGGATTTCGGCCTTAAGGATATCGGCCTTTGGGATGTCCACATTAGGGATATCGGCCTTTGGGATTTCGACCTTTGGGATTTCGGCCTTTGGGATTTCGGTCTTTGGGATTTCGGCCTTTCGGATTTCGGCCTTCGGGATTTCGACCTTTGGGATTTCGACCTTTGGGAATTCGGCCGTTGGAATCTCGACCTTTTGGATTTCGGCCTTTGAGATTTCGGCCTTTAGGATATCGGCCTTTGGGATTTGGATCCTTTGGGACTTCGGCCTTTGGGATTTCGATATTTGGGATTTCGGCCTATGGGATTTCGACCTTTGGGGTATCGGCCTTTCGGATGTCGACCTTTGGGATTTCGGCCTTACGGATTTCGGCATTTTGGATTTCAGCCTTTCGGATTTCGGCCTTTGGGATTTCGACTTTTAGGATATCGGCCTTTGGGATTTCGGCCTGTCGGATTTCGGGCTTTAGGTTATCGGCCTTTGGGATGTCCACCTTAGGGATTTCGGCCTTTGGGATCTCGAACTTTGGGATTTCGGCCACTGGGATTTCGGACTTTGGGATTTGAGCCTTTCGGATGTCGGCCTTTGGGATTTCGACATTTGTGATTTCGGCCTTTGGGATTTCGGCCATTGGGATTTCGGCCTTTGGGATTTCGGCCTTTGGGATGTCGGCGTTTGGGATTTAGGCCTTTGGGACTTCGGCCTTTGGGATGTCGGCCTTTGGAATTTGAGCCTCTAGGATATCCGCCTTTGGGATGTCGATCTTTGGGATTTCGACCTCAGGGAGTTCGAACTTTGGGATTCCTGCCTTTGGAGTTTCGGCCTTTGGGATTTCGACCCTTGGGATTTCGGCCTTTTGGTATTCCGGTATTTATGATTTCGGCCTATGGGATTTCGGCCTTCAGGATTTCGGCCTCTCGGATTTCGGCCTTTGGGATTTCGACCATTTGGGATTTCGGCCTTTGAGATTTCGGCCTTTAGGATATCGGCCTTTGGGATGTTCACCTTAATGATTTCGGGCTTTGGGATTTCGGCCTTTCGGATTTCGGCCTTCGAGATTTCGGCCTTTCGGATGTCGGCTTCCGGGATTTGGATCCTTTGGAACCTCGGCCTTTGGGATTTCGGCCTTTGGGATTTCGACCTTTGGGATTTGGGCTTTTGGGATTTCGGGCTTTGGGATTTCGACCTTTGGGATTTCGACGTTTGGGATTTCGGCCTTCGGGATTTCGGCCTTTGGGATTTGGATCCTTTTCAACTTCGGCCTTTGGGATGTCGATCTTTGGGATTTCGGCCTTAGGGAGTTCGAACTTTGGGATTCCTGCCTTTGGAGTTTCGGCCTTTGGGATTTCGACCCTTGGGATTTCGGCCTTTTGGTATTCCGGTATTTATGATTTCGGCCTTTGGGATTTCGGCCTTCAGGATTTCGGCCTTTCGGATTTCGGCCTTTGGGATTTCGACCTTTGGGATTTCGGCCTTTGAGACTTCGGCCTTTAGGATATCGGCCTTTGGGATGTCCACCTTAGGGATTCCGGGCTTTGGGATTTCGGCATTTCGGATTTCGGCCTTTAGGATGTCGGCCTCCGGGATTTGGATCCTTTGGGACCTCGGCCTTTGGGATTTCGGCCTTTGGGATTTCAGCCTTTAGGATATCGGCCTTTGGGATGTCGACATTTGGGATTTCGGCCACTGGGATTTCGGACTTTGGGACTTCGGCCTTTGGGATCTCGGCCTTTGGGATTTCAGCCTTTAGGATATCGGCCTTTGGGATGTCAACCTTTGGGATTTCGGCCATTGGGATTTCGGCCTTTGGGTTCTCGGCCTTTGTAATTTCGACCTTTGGGATTTCGAACTGTGGGATTTCGCATTTTGGGATTTCGGGCTTTGGGATTTTGACCTTTGGGATTTCGACCTTTGGGATTTCGGCCTTCGGGATTTCGGCCTTTGGGATTTGGATCCTTTGGGACTTCGTCCTTTGGGATTCCGGCCTTTGGGATTTCAGCCTTTAGGATATCGGCCATTGGGATTTCGGCCTTTGGAATTTCGGCCTTTGGGATTTCGGCCATTGGGATTTCGGCCTTTGCGATTTCGGCCTTTGGGATTTCGGCCTTTGAGATTTCGACCTATGGGATTTCGGCCTTTGAGATTTCGGCCTTTAGGATATCGGCCTTTGGGATTTGGATCCTTTGGGACTTCGGCCTTTGGGATTTCGATATTTGGGATTTCGGCCTATGGGATTTCGACCTTTGGGGTATCGGCCTTTCGGATGTCGACCTTTGGGATTTCGGTTTTTGGGATTTCGGCCTTTCGGATTTCGGCCTTTTGGATTTGAGCCTTTCGGATTTCGGCCTTTGGGATTTCGACTTTTAGGATATCGGCCCTTGGGATTTCGGCCTGTCGGAGTTCGGGCTTTAGGTTATCGGCCTTTGGGATGTCCACCTTAGGGATTTCGGCCTTTGGGATCTCGACCTTTGGGATTTCGGCCTTTGATATTTCGGCCTTTAGGATATCGGCCTTTGGGATGTGTATCCTTCGGGACTTCGGCCATTGCGATTTCGGCCTTTTTGGATTTCTATCTTTGGGATTTCGGCCTTTAGGATTTCGGCCTTTCGGATTTCGGCCTTTGGGATTTCGACCTTTAGTATATCGGCCTTTGGTATTTCGGCCTGTAGGATTTCGGCCTTTAGGATATCGGCCTTTGGGATGTCCACCTTAGGAATTTCGGCCTTTGGGATTTCGGCATTTGGGATTTCAGCCTTTAGGATGTCGGCCTTTGGGATTTAGGCCTTTGGGACTTCGGCCTTTGGGATGTCGGCTTTTGTAATTTGAGCCTCTAGGATATCCGCCTTTGTAATTTCGACCTTTGGGATTTCGACCTTTGGGATTTCGAACTGTGGGATTTCGCATTTTGGGATTTCGGGCTTTGGGATTTTGACCTTTGGGATTTCGACCTTTGGGATTTCGGCCTTCGGGATTTCGGCCTTTGGGATTTGGATCCTTTGGGACTTCGTCCTTTGGGATTCCGGCCTTTGGGATTTCAGCCTTTAGGATATCGGCCATTGGGATTTCGGCCTTTGGAATTTCGGCCTTTGGGATTTCGGCCATTGGGATTTCGGCCTTTGCGATTTCGGCCTTTGGGATTTCGGCCTTTGAGATTTCGACCTATGGGATTTCGGCCTTTGAGATTTCGGTCTTTAGGATATCGGCCTTTGGGATTTGGATCCTTTGGGACTTCGGCCTTTGGGATTTCGATATTTGGGATTTCGGCCTATGGGATTTCGACCTTTGGGGTATCGGCCTTTCGGATGTCGACCTTTGGGATTTCGGTTTTTGGGATTTCGGCCTTTCGGATTTCGGCCTTTTGGATTTGAGCCTTTCGGATTTCGGCCTTTGGGATTTCGACTTTTAGGATATCGGCCCTTGGGATTTCGGCCTGTCGGAGTTCGGGCTTTAGGTTATCGGCCTTTGGGATGTCCACCTTAGGGATTTCGGCCTTTGGGATCTCGACCTTTGGGATTTCGGCCTTTGATATTTCGGCCTTTAGGATATCGGCCTTTGGGATGTGTATCCTTCGGGACTTCGGCCATTGCGATTTCGGCCTTTTTGGATTTCTATCTTTGGGATTTCGGCCTTTAGGATTTCGGCCTTTCGGATTTCGGCCTTTGGGATTTCGACCTTTAGTATATCGGCCTTTGGTATTTCGGCCTGTAGGATTTCGGCCTTTAGGATATCGGCCTTTGGGATGTCCACCTTAGGAATTTCGGCCTTTGGGATTTCGGCATTTGGGATTTCAGCCTTTAGGATGTCGGCCTTTGGGATTTAGGCCTTTGGGACTTCGGCCTTTGGGATGTCGGCTTTTGTAATTTGAGCCTCTAGGATATCCGCCATTGTAATTTCGACCTTTGGGATTTCGACCTTTGGGATTTCGAACTGTGGGATTTCGCATTTTGGGATTTCGGGCTTTGGGATTTTGACCTTTGGGATTTCGACCTTTGGGATTTCGGCCTTCGGGATTTCGGCCTTTGGGATTTGGATCCTTTGGGACTTCGTCCTTTGGGATTCCGGCCTTTGGGATTTCAGCCTTTAGGATATCGGCCATTGGGATTTCGGCCTTTGGAATTTCGGCCTTTGGGATTTCGGCCATTGGGATTTCGGCCTTTGCGATTTCGGCCTTTGGGATTTCGGCCTTTGAGATTTCGACCTATGGGATTTCGGCCTTTGAGATTTCGGCCTTTAGGATATCGGCCTTTGGGATTTGGATCCTTTGGGACTTCGGCCTTTGGGATTTCGATATTTGGGATTTCGGCCTATGGGATTTCGACCTTTGGGGTATCGGCCTTTCGGATGTCGACCTTTGGGATTTCGGTTTTTGGGATTTCGGCCTTTCGGATTTCGGCCTTTTGGATTTGAGCCTTTCGGATTTCGGCCTTTGGGATTTCGACTTTTAGGATATCGGCCCTTGGGATTTCGGCCTGTCGGAGTTCGGGCTTTAGGTTATCGGCCTTTGGGATGTCCACCTTAGGGATTTCGGCCTTTGGGATCTCGACCTTTGGGATTTCGGCCTTTGATATTTCGGCCTTTAGGATATCGGCCTTTGGGATGTGTATCCTTCGGGACTTCGGCCATTGCGATTTCGGCCTTTTTGGATTTCTATCTTTGGGATTTCGGCCTTTAGGATTTCGGCCTTTCGGATTTCGGCCTTTGGGATTTCGACCTTTAGTATATCGGCCTTTGGTATTTCGGCCTGTAGGATTTCGGCCTTTAGGATATCGGCCTTTGGGATGTCCACCTTAGGAATTTCGGCCTTTGGGATTTCGGCATTTGGGATTTCAGCCTTTAGGATGTCGGCCTTTGGGATTTAGGCCTTTGGGACTTCGGCCTTTGGGATGTCGGCTTTTGTAATTTGAGCCTCTAGGATATCCGCCTTTGTAATTTCGACCTTTGGGATTTCGACCTTTGGGATTTCGACCTTTGGGATTTCGAACTGTGGGATTTCGCATTTTGGGATTTCGGGCTTTGGGATTTTGACCTTTGGGATTTCGACCTTTGGGATTTCGGCCTTCGGGATTTCGGCCTTTGGGATTTGGATCCTTTGGGACTTCGTCCTTTGGGATTCCGGCCTTTGGGATTTCAGCCTTTAGGATATCGGCCATTGGGATTTCGGCCTTTGGAATTTCGGCCTTTGGGATTTCGGCCATTGGGATTTCGGCCTTTGCGATTTCGGCCTTTGGGATTTCGGCCTTTGAGATTTCGACCTATGGGATTTCGGCCTTTGAGATTTCGGTCTTTAGGATATCGGCCTTTGGGATTTGGATGCTTTGGGACTTCGGCCTTTGGGATTTCGATATTTGGGATTTCGGCCTATGGGATTTCGACCTTTGGGGTATCGGCCTTTCGGATGTCGACCTTTGGGATTTCGGTTTTTGGGATTTCGGCCTTTCGGATTTCGGCCTTTTGGATTTGAGCCTTTCGGATTTCGGCCTTTGGGATTTCGACTTTTAGGATATCGGCCCTTGGGATTTCGGCCTGTCGGAGTTCGGGCTTTAGGTTATCGGCCTTTGGGATGTCCACCTTAGGGATTTCGGCCTTTGGGATCTCGACCTTTGGGATTTCGGCCTTTGATATTTCGGCCTTTAGGATATCGGCCTTTGGGATGTGTATCCTTCGGGACTTCGGCCATTGCGATTTCGGCCTTTTTGGATTTCTATCTTTGGGATTTCGGCCTTTAGGATTTCGGCCTTTCGGATTTCGGCCTTTGGGATTTCGACCTTTAGTATATCGGCCTTTGGTATTTCGGCCTGTAGGATTTCGGCCTTTAGGATATCGGCCTTTGGGATGTCCACCTTAGGAATTTCGGCCTTTGGGATTTCGGCATTTGGGATTTCAGCCTTTAGGATGTCGGCCTTTGGGATTTAGGCCTTTGGGACTTCGGCCTTTGGGATGTCGGCTTTTGTAATTTGAGCCTCTAGGATATCCGCCTTTGGGATGTCGATCTTTGGGATTTCGACCTTAGGGAGTTCGAACTTTGGGATTCCTGCCTTTGGAATTTCGGCCTTTGGGATTTCGACCCTTGGGATTTCGGCCTTTTGGTATTCCGGTATTTAGGATTTCGGCCTTTGGGATTTCGGCCTTTGGGATTTCGGCCTTCAGGATTTCGGCCTTTCGGATTTCGGGCTTTGGGATTTCGACCTTTGGGATTTCGGCCTTTGAGATTTCGGCCTTTAGGATATCGGCCTTTGGGATGTTCACCTTAGGGATTTCGGGCTTTGGGATTTCGGCCTTTCGGATTTCGGCCTTCGAGATTTCGGCCTTCAGGATGTCGGCCTCCGGGATTTGGATCCTTTGGGACCTCGGCCTTTGAGATTTCGGCCTTTGGGATTTCAGCCTTGAGGATATCGGTCTTTGGGATGTCGACCTTTGGGATTTCGGCCACTGGGATTTCGGACTTTGGGACTTCGGCCTTTGGGACTTCGGCCTTTGGGATCTCGACCTTCCGGATTTCAACCTTTAGGATATCGGCCTTTGGGATGTCAACCTTTGGGATTTCGGCCATTGGGATTTCGGCCTTCGGGTTCTCGGCCTTTGGGATTTCGACCATTGGGATTTCGGCCTTCGGGATTTCGGCCATTGGGATTTAGGCCTTTGGGACTTCGGCCTTTGGGATGTCGGCCTTTCGAATTTGAGCCTCTAGGATATCCGCCTTTGGGATGTCGATCTTTGGGATTTCGACCTTAGGGAGTTCGAACTTTGGGATTCCTGCCTTTGGAGTTTCGGCCTTTGGGATTTCGAGCCTTGGGATTTCGGCCTTTTGGTATTCCGGTATTTATGATTTCGGCCTTTGGGATTTCGGCCTTCAGGATTTCGGCCTTTCGGATTTCGGCCTTTGGGATTTCGACCTTTTGGGATTTCGGCCTTTGAGATTTCGGCCTTTAGGATATCGGTCTTTGGGATGTTCACCTTAATGATTTCGGGCTTTGGGATTTCGGCCTTTAGGATGTCGGCCTCCGGGATTTGGATCCTTTGGAACCTCGGCCTTTGGGATTTCGGCCTTTGGGATTTCGGCCTTTGGGATGTCGGCCATTGGGATTTCGGCCTTTGGGATTTCGGCCTTTGGGATGTCGGCCTTTGGGATTTCGACATTTGTGATTTCGGCCTTTGAGATTTCGGCTTTTGGGACCTCGGCCTTTGGGATTTCGGCCTTTGGGATTTCAGCCTTTGGGATATCGGCCTTTGGGATGTCGACATTTGCGATTTCGGCCACTGGGATTTCGGACTTTGGGACTTCGGCATTTGGGATCTCGGCCTTTGGGATTTCAGCCTTTAGGATATCGGCCTTTGGGATGCCAACCTTTGGGTTCTCGGCCTTTGGGATTTCGACCTTTGGGATTTCGACCTTTGGGATTTCGGCTTTTGGGATTTCGGGCTTTGGGATTTCGACCTTTGGTATTTCGACCTTTGGAATTTCGACCATTGGGATTTCGACCTTTGGGATTTCGGCCTTCGGGATTTCGGCCTTTGGGATTTGGATCCTTTGGGAATTCGGCCGTTGGAATCTCGACCTTTTGGATTTCGGCCTTTGAGATTTCGGCCTTTAGGATATCGGCCTTTGGGATTTGGATCCTTTGGGACTTCGGCCTTTGGGATTTCGATATTTGGGATTTCGGCCTATGGGATTTCGACCTTTGGGGTATCGGCCTTTCGGATGTCGACCTTTGGGATTTCGGCCTTACGGATTTCGGCATTTTGGATTTCAGCCTTTCGGATTTCGGCCTTTGGGATTTCGACTTTTAGGATATCGGCCTTTGGGATTTCGGCCTGTCGGATTTCGGGCTTTAGGTTATCGGCCTTTGGGATGTCCACCTTAGGAATTTCGGCCTTTGGGATCTCGAACTTTGGGATTTCGGCCACTGGGATTTCGGACTTTGGGATTTGAGCCTTTGGGATGTCGGCCTTTGGGATTTCGACATTTGTGATTTCGGCCTTTGGGATTTCGGCCATTGGGATTTCGGCCTTTGGGATTTCGGCCTTTGGGATGTCGGCGTTTGGGATTTAGGCCTTTGGGACTTCGGCCTTTGGGATGTCGGCCTTTGGAATTTGAGCCTCTAGGATATCCGCCTTTGGGATGTCGATCTTTGGGATTTCGACCTCAGGGAGTTCGAACTTTGGGATTCCTGCCTTTGGAGTTTCGGCCTTTGGGATTTCGACCCTTGGGATTTCGGCCTTTTGGTATTCCGGTATTTATGATTTCGGCCTTTGGGATTTCGGCCTTCAGGATTTCGGCCTTTCGGATTTCGGCCTTCGAGATTTCGGGCTTTAGGATGTCGTCCTCCGGGATTTGGATCCTTTGGAACCTCGGCCTTTGGGATTTCGGCCTTTGGGATTTCAGCCTTTAGGATATCGGCCTTTGGGATGTCGACCTTTGGGATTTCGGCCACTGGGATATCGGACTTTGGGACTTCGGCCTTTGGGATTTCAGCCTTCAGGATATCGGCCTTTGGGATGTCAACCTTTGGGATTTCGGCCATTGGGATTTCGGCCTTTTGGTATTCCGGTATTTATGATTTCGGCCTTTGGGATTTCGGCCTTCAGGATCTCGGCCTTTGGGATTTCGACCTTTAGTATATCGGCCTTTGGTATTTCGGCCTGTAGGATTTCGGCCTTTTGGATTTGAGCCTTTCGGATTTCGGCCTTCGAGATTTCGGGCTTTAGGATGTCGTCCTCCGGGATTTGGATCCTTTGGAACCTCGGCCTTTGGGATTTCGGCCTTTGGGATTTCAGCCTTTAGGATATCGGCCTTTGGGATGTCGACCTTTGGGATTTCGGCCACTGGGATATCGGACTTTGGGACTTCGGCCTTTGGGATTTCAGCCTTCAGGATATCGGCCTTTGGGATGTCAACCTTTGGGATTTCGGCCATTGGGATTTCGGCCTTTTGGTATTCCGGTATTTATGATTTCGGCCTTTGGGATTTCGGCCTTCAGGATCTCGGCCTTTGGGATTTCGACCTTTAGTATATCGGCCTTTGGTATTTCGGCCTGTGGGATTTCGGCCTTTTGGATTTGAGCCTTTCGGATTTCGGCCTTTGGGATTTCGACTTTTAGGATATCGGCCCTTGGGATTTCGGCCTGTCGGAGTTCGGGCTTTAGGTTATCGGCCTTTGGGATGTCCACCTTAGGGATTTCGGCCTTTGGGATCTCGACCTTTGGGATTTCGGCCTTTGATATTTCGGCCTTTAGGATATCGGCCTTTGGGATGTGTATCCTTCGGGACTTCGGCCATTGCGATTTCGGCCTTTTTGGATTTCTATCTTTGGGATTTCGGCCTTTAGGATTTCGGCCTTTCGGATTTCGGCCTTTGGGATTTCGACCTTTAGTATATCGGCCTTTGGTATTTCGGCCTGTAGGATTTCGGCCTTTAGGATATCGGCCTTTGGGATGTCCACCTTAGGAATTTCGGCCTTTGGGATTTCGGCATTTGGGATTTCAGCCTTTAGGATGTCGGCCTTTGGGATTTAGGCCTTTGGGACTTCGGCCTTTGGGATGTCGGCTTTTGTAATTTGAGCCTCTAGGATATCCGCCATTGTAATTTCGACCTTTGGGATTTCGACCTTTCGGAATTCGAACTGTGGGATTTCGCATTTTGGGATTTCGGGCTTTGGGATTTTGACCTTTGGGATTTCGACCTTTGGGATTTCGGCCTTCGGGATTTCGGCCTTTGGGATTTGGATCCTTTGGGACTTCGTCCTTTGGGATTCCGGCCTTTAGGATTTCAGCCTTTAGGATATCGGCCATTGGGATTTCGGCCTTTGGAATTTCGGCCTTTGGGATTTCGGCCATTGGGATTTCGGCCTTTGCGATTTCGGCCTTTGGGATTTCGGCCTTTGAGATTTCGACCTATGGGATTTCGGCCTTTGAGATTTCGGCCTTTAGGATATCGGCCTTTGGGATTTGGATCCTTTGGGACTTCGGCCTTTGGGATTTCGATATTTGGGATTTCGGCCTATGGGATTTCGACCTTTGGGGTATCGGCCTTTCGGATGTCGACCTTTGGGATTTCGGTTTTTGGGATTTCGGCCTTTCGGATTTCGGCCTTTTGGATTTGAGCCTTTCGGATTTCGGCCTTTGGGATTTCGACTTTTAGGATATCGGCCCTTGGGATTTCGGCCTGTCGGAGTTCGGGCTTTAGGTTATCGGCCTTTGGGATGTCCACCTTAGGGATTTCGGCCTTTGGGATCTCGACCTTTGGGATTTCGGCCTTTGATATTTCGGCCTTTAGGATATCGGCCTTTGGGATGTGTATCCTTCGGGACTTCGGCCATTGCGATTTCGGCCTTTTTGGATTTCTATCTTTGGGATTTCGGCCTTTAGGATTTCGGCCTTTCGGATTTCGGCCTTTGGGATTTCGACCTTTAGTATATCGGCCTTTGGTATTTCGGCCTGTAGGATTTCGGCCTTTAGGATATCGGCCTTTGGGATGTCCACCTTAGGAATTTCGGCCTTTGGGATTTCGGCATTTGGGATTTCAGCCTTTAGGATGTCGGCCTTTGGGATTTAGGCCTTTGGGACTTCGGCCTTTGGGATGTCGGCTTTTGTAATTTGAGCCTCTAGGATATCCGCCTTTGTAATTTCGACCTTTGGGATTTCGACCTTTGGGATTTCGAACTGTGGGATTTCGCATTTTGGGATTTCGGGCTTTGGGATTTTGACCTTTGGGATTTCGACCTTTGGGATTTCGGCCTTCGGGATTTCGGCCTTTGGGATTTGGATCCTTTGGGACTTCGTCCTTTGGGATTCCGGCCTTTGGGATTTCAGCCTTTAGGATATCGGCCATTGGGATTTCGGCCTTTGGAATTTCGGCCTTTGGGATTTCGGCCATTGGGATTTCGGCCTTTGCGATTTCGGCCTTTGGGATTTCGGCCTTTGAGATTTCGACCTATGGGATTTCGGCCTTTGAGATTTCGGCCTTTAGGATATCGGCCTTTGGGATTTGGATCCTTTGGGACTTCGGCCTTTGGGATTTCGATATTTGGGATTTCGGCCTATGGGATTTCGACCTTTGGGGTATCGGCCTTTCGGATGTCGACCTTTGGGATTTCGGTTTTTGGGATTTCGGCCTTTCGGATTTCGGCCTTTTGGATTTGAGCCTTTCGGATTTCGGCCTTTGGGATTTCGACTTTTAGGATATCGGCCCTTGGGATTTCGGCCTGTCGGAGTTCGGGCTTTAGGTTATCGGCCTTTGGGATGTCCACCTTAGGGATTTCGGCCTTTGGGATCTCGACCTTTGGGATTTCGGCCTTTGATATTTCGGCCTTTAGGATATCGGCCTTTGGGATGTGTATCCTTCGGGACTTCGGCCATTGCGATTTCGGCCTTTTTGGATTTCTATCTTTGGGATTTCGGCCTTTCGGATTTCGGCCTTTGGGATTTCGACCTTTAGTATATCGGCCTTTGGTATTTCGGCCTGTAGGATTTCGGCCTTTAGGATATCGGCCTTTGGGATGTCCACCTTAGGAATTTCGGCCTTTGGGATTTCGGCATTTGGGATTTCAGCCTTTAGGATGTCGGCCTTTGGGATTTAGGCCTTTGGGACTTCGGCCTTTGGGATGTCGGCTTTTGTAATTTGAGCCTCTAGGATATCCGCCTTTGGGATGTCGATCTTTGGGATTTCGACCTTAGGGAGTTCGAACTTTGGGATTCCTGCCTTTGGAGTTTCGGCCTTTGGGATTTCGAGCCTTGGGATTTCGGCCTTTTGGTATTCCGGTATTTATGATTTCGGCCTTTGGGATTTCGGCCTTCAGGATTTCGGCCTTTCGGATTTCGGCCTTTGGGATTTCGACCTTTTGGGATTTCGGCCTTTGAGATTTCGGCCTTTAGGATATCGGTCTTTGGGATGTTCACCTTAATGATTTCGGGCTTTGGGATTTCGGCCTTTAGGATGTCGGCCTCCGGGATTTGGATCCTTTGGAACCTCGGCCTTTGGGATTTCGGCCTTTGGGATTTCGGCCTTTGGGATGTCGGCCATTGGGATTTCGGCCTTTGGGATTTCGGCCTTTGGGATGTCGGCCTTTGGGATTTCGACATTTGTGATTTCGGCCTTTGAGATTTCGGCTTTTGGGACCTCGGCCTTTGGGATTTCGGCCTTTGGGATTTCAGCCTTTGGGATATCGGCCTTTGGGATGTCGACATTTGCGATTTCGGCCGCTGGGATTTCGGACTTTGGGACTTCGGCATTTGGGATCTCGGCCTTTGGGATTTCAGCCTTTAGGATATCGGCCTTTGGGATGCCAACCTTTGGGTTCTCGGCCTTTGGGATTTCGACCTTTGGGATTTCGGATTTTGGGATTTCGGGCTTTGGGATTTCGACCTTTGGTATTTCGACCTTTGGAATTTCGACCATTGGGATTTCGACCTTTGGGATTTCGGCCTTCGGGATTTCGGCCTTTGGGATTTGGATCCTTTGGGAATTCGGCCGTTGGAATCTCGACCTTTTGGATTTCGGCCTTTGAGATTTCGGCCTTTAGGATATCGGCCTTTGGGATTTGGATCCTTTGGGACTTCGGCCTTTGGGATTTCGATATTTGGGATTTCGGCCTATGGGATTTCGACCTTTGGGGTATCGGCCTTTCGGATGTCGACCTTTGGGATTTCGGCCTTACGGATTTCGGCATTTTGGATTTCAGCCTTTCGGATTTCGGCCTTTGGGATTTCGACTTTTAGGATATCGGCCTTTGGGATTTCGGCCTGTCGGATTTCGGGCTTTAGGTTATCGGCCTTTGGGATGTCCACCTTAGGGATTTCGGCCTTTGGGATCTCGAACTTTGGGATTTCGGCCACTGGGATTTCGGACTTTGGGATTTGAGCCTTTGGGATGTCGGCCTTTGGGATTTCGACATTTGTGATTTCGGCCTTTGGGATTTCGGCCATTGGGATTTCGGCCTTTGGGATTTCGGCCTTTGGGATGTCGGCGTTTGGGATTTAGGCCTTTGGGACTTCGGCCTTTGGGATGTCGGCCTTTGGAATTTGAGCCTCTAGGATATCCGCCTTTGGGATGTCGATCTTTGGGATTTCGACCTCAGGGAGTTCGAACTTTGGGATTCCTGCCTTTGGAGTTTCGGCCTTTGGGATTTCGACCCTTGGGATTTCGGCCTTTTGGTATTCCGGTATTTATGATTTCGGCCTTTGGGATTTCGGCCTTCAGGATTTCGGCCTTTCGGATTTCGGCCTTCGAGATTTCGGGCTTTAGGATGTCGTCCTCCGGGATTTGGATCCTTTGGAACCTCGGCCTTTGGGATTTCGGCCTTTGGGATTTCAGCCTTTAGGATATCGGCCTTTGGGATGTCGACCTTTGGGATTTCGGCCACTGGGATATCGGACTTTGGGACTTCGGCCTTTGGGATTTCAGCCTTCAGGATATCGGCCTTTGGGATGTCAACCTTTGGGATTTCGGCCATTGGGATTTCGGCCTTTGGGTATTCCGGTATTTATGATTTCGGCCTTTGGGATTTCGGCCTTCAGGATCTCGGCCTTTCGGATTTCGGCCTTTGGGATTTCGACCTTTGGGATTTCGGCCTTTGAGATTTCGGCCTTTAGGATATCGGCCTTTGGGATGTCCACCTTAGGGATTTCGGGATTTGGGATTTCGGCCTTTCGGATTTCGGCCTTCGAGATTTCGGCCTTTAGGATGTCGGCCTCCGGGATTTGGATCCTTTGGGACCTCGGCCTTTGGGATTTCGGCCTTTGGGATTTCAGCCTTTAGGATATCGGCCTTTGGGATGTCGACCTTTGGGATTTCGGCCACTGGGATTTCGGACTTTGGGACTTCGGCCTTTGGGACTTCGGCCTTTGGGATCTCGACCTTTCGGATTTCAAACTTTAGGATATCGGCCTTTGGGATGTCAACCTTTGGGATTTCGGCCATTGGGATTTCGGCCTTTGGGTTCTCGGCCTTTGGGATTTCGACCTTTGGGATTTCGGCCTATGGGATTTCGGCCTTTGGGGTATCGGCCTTTCGGATGTCGACCTTTGGGATTTCGGCCTTTCGGATTTCGGCATTTGGATTTCAGCCTTTCGGATTTCGGCCTTTGGGATTTCGACTTTTAGGATATCGGCCTTTGGGATTTCGGCCTGTCGGATTTCGGGCTTTAGGTTATCGGCCTTTGGGATGTCCACCTTAGGGATTTCGGCCTTTGGGATCTCGAACTTTGGGATTTCGGCCACTGGGATTTCGGACTTTGGGATGTCGACCTTTGGCATTTCGACCTTTCGGATTTCGGCCTTTGGGATGTCGGCGTTTGGGATTTAGGCCTTTGGGACTTCGGCCTTTGGGATGTCGGCCTTTGGGATTTCGGCCACTGGGATTTCGGACTTTGTGATTTCGGCCTTTGGGATGTCGGCCTTTGGGATTCCGACATTTGTGATTTCAGGCTTTGGGATTTCGGCCTTTGGGATTTCGGCCTTTGGGATGTCGGCCGATGGGATTTAGGCCTTTGCGACTTCGGCTTTTGGGATGTCGGCCTTTGGAATTTGAGCCTCGAGGATATCCGCGTTTGGAATGTCGATCTTTGGGATTTCGACCTTAGGGAGTTCGAACTTTGGGATTCCTGCCTTTGGAGTTTCGGCCTTTGGGATTTCGACCCTTGGGATTTCGGCCTTTTGGTATTCCGGTATTTATGATTTCGGCCTATGGGATTTCGGCCTTCAGGATTTCGGCCTCTCGGATTTCGGCCTTTGGGATTTCGACCATTTGGGATTTCGGCCTTTGAGATTTCGGCCTTTAGGATATCGGCCTTTGGGATGTTCACCTTAATGATTTCGGGCTTTGGGATTTCGGCCTTTCGGATTTCGGCCTTCGAGATTTCGGCCTTTCGGATGTCGGCTTCCGGGATTTGGATCCTTTGGAACCTCGGCCTTTGGGATTTCGGCCTTTGGGATTTCGACCTTTGGGATTTGGGCTTTTGGGATTTCGGGCTTTGGGATTTCGACCTCTGGGATTTCGACGTTTGGGATTTCGGCCTTCGGGATTTCGGCCTTTGGGATTTGGATCCTTTTCAACTTCGGCCTTTGGGATGTCGATCTTTGGGATTTCGGCCTTAGGGAGTTCGAACTTTGGGATTCCTGCCTTTGGAGTTTCGGCCTTTGGGATTTCGACCCTTGGGATTTCGGCCTTTTGGTATTCCGGTATTTATGATTTCGGCCTTTGGGATTTCGGCCTTCAGGATTTCGGCCTTTCGGATTTCGGCCTTTGGGATTTCGACCTTTGGGATTTCGGCCTTTGAGACTTCGGCCTTTAGGATATCGGCCTTTGGGATGTCCACCTTAGGGATTCCGGGCTTTGGGATTTCGGCCTTTCGGATTTCGGCCTTTAGGATGTCGGCCTCCGGGATTTGGATCCTTTGGGACCTCGGCCTTTGGGATTTCGGCCTTTGGGATTTCAGCCTTTAGGATATCGGCCTTTGGGATGTCGACATTTGGGATTTCGGCCACTGGGATTTCGGACTTTGGGACTTCGGCCTTTGGGATCTCGGCCTTTGGGATTTCAGCCTTTAGGATATCGGCCTTTGGGATGTCAACCTTTGGGATTTCGGCCATTGGGATTTCGGCCTTTGGGTTCTCGGCCTTTGTAATTTCGACCTTTGGGATTTCGACCTTTGGAATTTCGAACTGTGGGATTTCGCATTTTGGGATTTCGGGCTTTGGGATTTTGACCTTTGGGATTTCGACCTTTGGGATTTCGGCCTTCGGGATTTCGGCCTTTGGGATTTGGATCCTTTGGGACTTCGTCCTTTGGGATTCCGGCCTTTGGGATTTCAGCCTTTAGGATATCGGCCATTGGGATTTCGGCCTTTGGAATTTCGGCCTTTGGGATTTCGGCCATTGGGATTTCGGCCTTTGCGATTTCGGCCTTTGGGATTTCGGCCTTTGAGATTTCGACCTATGGGATTTCGGCCTTTGAGATTTCGGCCTTTAGGATATCGGCCTTTGGGATTTGGATCCTTTGGGACTTCGGCCTTTGGGATTTCGATATTTGGGATTTCGGCCTATGGGATTTCGACCTTTGGGGTATCGGCCTTTCGGATGTCGACCTTTGGGATTTCGGCCTTTGGGATGTCGGCCTTTGGGATTTCGACATTTGGGATTTCGGCCTTTGGGACTTCGGACATTGGGATGTCGGTCTTTAGGATTTCGGCCTTTAGGATTTCAGCCTTTAGGATATCGGTCTTCGGGATGTCCACCTTAGGGATTCCGGCCTTTGGGATCTAGACCTTTGGGATTTCGGCCTTTGAGATATCGGAATTTAGGATATCGGCCTTTGGGATGTCGGCCTTTGGGATTTCAGCCTTTGGGATTTGGATCCTTTGGGACTTCGGCCTTTGGGATTTCGGCCTTTAGGATTTCGGCCTTTGGTAATTTCAACCTTCAGGATTTCGGCCTTTCGGATTTCTTCCTTTGGGATTTCGGCCTTTGGGATTTCGGCCTTTGGGATGTCGGCCTTTGGGATTTCGGCCTTTGGGATTTCGGCCTTTGGGTTTTCGACCCTAGGGATTTCGGCCTTTTGCGAATCCGGTATTTAGGATTTCGGCCTTTGGGATTTCGGCCTTTGGGATTTCGGCCTTTGGAATTTCGGCCTTTCAGTTCTCGGCCTTTAAGATATCGGCCTTTGGGATTTCGGCCTTTCGGATTTCGGCCTTTGGGATTTCGACCTCTGGGAATTTCGGCATTTGGGATGTCGGCCTTTGGAATTTCTGCATTTGGAATTTCAGCTTCGAGGATATCTGATTTCGGGATATCGACCTTTGGGATTTCGACATTTGGGATTTCGGCTTTTGGGATTTCGGGCTTTGGGATTTCGACCTTTGGGATTTCGACCTTTGGAATTTAGACCATTGGGATTTCGACCTTTGGGATTTCGGCCTTCGGTATTTCGGCCTTTGGGATTTGGATCCTTTGGGACTTCGGCCTTTGGGATTTCGATATTTGGGATTTCGGCCTTTGGGATTTCGGCCTTTGGGATTTCGGCCTTTCGGATTTCGGCCTTTGGGATTTCGGCCTTTGGGACTTCGGCCTTTGGGATGTCGGCCTTTGGGATTTCGACATTTGGGATTTCGGCCTTTGGGATTTCGGCATTTGGGATGTCGGCCTTTGGAATTTCTGCATTTGGAATTTCAGCTTCGAGGATATCTGCTTTCGGGATATCGACCTTTGGGATTTCGACATTTGTGATTTCGGCCTTTGGGATTTCGGCCTTTGGGGTGTCGGCCTTTGGGATTTCGGCCCTTGGGATTTCGGCCTTTGTGATTTCTGCCTTTGGGACTTCGTCCTTTGGGATTCCGGCCTTTGGGATTTCAGCCTTTAGGATATCGGCCATTGGGATTTCGGCCTTTGGAATTTCGGCCTTTGGGATTTCGGCCATTGACATTTCGGCCTTTTTGATTTCGGCCTTTGGGATTTCGGCCTTTCGGATTTCGACCTTTGAGATCACGACCTTTGGGATTTCGGCCTTTGAGATTTCGGCCTTTAGGATATCGGCATTTGGGATGTTCACCTTAGGGATTTCGGCCTTTGGGATTTAGGCCTTTCGGATTTCGGCCTTTAGGATTTCAGCCTTTAGGATATCGGTCTTCGGGATGTCCACCTTAGGGATTCCGGCCTTTGGGATCTAGACCTTTGGGATTTCGGCCTTTGAGATATCGGAATTTAGGATATCGGCCTTTGGGATGTCGGCCTTTGGGATTTCAGCCTTTGGGATTTGGATCCTTTGGGACTTCGGCCTTTGGGATTTCGGCCTTTAGGATTTCGGCCTTTGGTAATTTCAACCTTCAGGATTTCGGCCTTTCGGATTTCTTCCTTTGGGATTTCGGCCTTTGGGATTTCGGCCTTTGGGATGTCGGCCTTTGGGATTTCGGCCTTTGGGATTTCGGCCTTTGGGTTTTCGACCCTAGGGATTTCGGCCTTTTGCGAATCCGGTATTTAGGATTTCGGCCTTTGGGATTTCGGCCTTTGGGATTTCGGCCTTTGGAATTTCGGCCTTTCAGTTCTCGGCCTTTAAGATATCGGCCTTTGGGATTTCGGCCTTTCGGATTTCGGCCTTTGGGATTTCGACCTCTGGGAATTTCGGCATTTGGGATGTCGGCCTTTGGAATTTCTGCATTTGGAATTTCAGCTTCGAGGATATCTGATTTCGGGATATCGACCTTTGGGATTTCGACATTTGGGATTTCGGCTTTTGGGATTTCGGGCTTTGGGATTTCGACCTTTGGGATTTCGACCTTTGGAATTTAGACCATTGGGATTTCGACCTTTGGGATTTCGGCCTTCGGTATTTCGGCCTTTGGGATTTGGATCCTTTGGGACTTCGGCCTTTGGGATTTCGATATTTGGGATTTCGGCCTTTGGGATTTCGGCCTTTGGGATTTCGGCCTTTCGGATTTCGGCCTTTGGGATTTCGGCCTTTGGGACTTCGGCCTTTGGGATGTCGGCCTTTGGGATTTCGACATTTGGGATTTCGGCCTTTGGGATTTCGGCATTTGGGATGTCGGCCTTTGGAATTTCTGCATTTGGAATTTCAGCTTCGAGGATATCTGCTTTCGGGATATCGACCTTTGGGATTTCGACATTTGTGATTTCGGCCTTTGGGATTTCGGCCTTTGGGGTGTCGGCCTTTGGGATTTCGGCCCTTGGGATTTCGGCCTTTGTGATTTCTGCCTTTGGGACTTCGTCCTTTGGGATTCCGGCCTTTGGGATTTCAGCCTTTAGGATATCGGCCATTGGGATTTCGGCCTTTGGAATTTCGGCCTTTGGGATTTCGGCCATTGACATTTCGGCCTTTTTGATTTCGGCCTTTGGGATTTCGGCCTTTCGGATTTCGACCTTTGAGATCACGACCTTTGGGATTTCGGCCTTTGAGATTTCGGCCTTTAGGATATCGGCATTTGGGATGTTCACCTTAGGGATTTCGGCCTTTGGGATTTCGGCCTTTCGGATTTCGGCCTTTAGGATTTCAGCCTTTAGGATATCGGCCTTCGGGATGTCCACCTTTGGGATTCCGGCCTTTGGGATCTAGACCTTTGGGATTTCGGCCTTTGAGATATCGGAATTTAGGATATCGGCCTTTGGGATGTCGGCCTTTGGGATTTCAGCCTTTGGGATTTGGATCCTTTGGGACTTCGGCCTTTGGGATTTCGGCCTTTAGGATTTCGGCCTTTGGGATTTCAGCCTTCAGGATTTCGGCCTTTCGGATTTCCTCCTTTGGGATTTCGTCCTTTGGGATTTCGGCCTTTGGGATGTCGGCCTTTGGGATTTCGCCTTTGGGATTTCGGCCTTTGGGTTTTCGACCCTAGGGATTTCGGCCTTTTGCGAATCCGGTATTTAGGATTTCGGCCTTTGGGATTTCGGCCTTTGGAATTTCGGCCTTTCAGTTCTCGGCCTTTAAGATATCGGCCTTTGGGATTTCGGCCTTTCGGATTTCGGCCTTTGGGATTTCGACCTTTGGGAATTTCGGGGTTTGAGACTTCGGCCTTCAGGATATCGGCCTTTGGGATTTCGGCCTGTAGTATTTCGGCCTTTGGGATTTCGCCCCTTGGGATTTCGGCATTTGGGATGTCGGCCTTTGGAATTTCAGCCTCTAGGATATCGGCCTTCGGGATGTCGAGCTTTGGGATTTCGACCTTTGGGATTTCGACCTTTGGGATGTCGGCCTTTGGGATTTCGACATTTGAGATTTTGGCCTTTGGGATTTGGACCTTTGGGACTTCGGCCTTTGGGATTTCGACATATGCGATTTCGACATATGCGATTTCGGCCTTTGGGATTTCGGCCTTTGGGATTTCGGCCTTTGGGATGTCGGCCTATGGGATTTCGGCCTTCGTGATTTCGGCCTTTGGGATTTGTCTCCTTTGGGACTTCGGCCTTTGGGATTTCGACATTTCAGATTTTGGCCTTTGGGATTTGGACCTTTGTGATTTGGACCTTTGGGACTTCGGCCTTTGGGATTTCGACCTTTAGGATGTCGGCTTTTGGGATTTCGGCCTTTGGGATTTCGGCCTTTGGGATTTCGGCCTTTGGGATTTCGGCCTTTGGGACTTCGGCCCTTGGGATTGCGGCCTTTGTGATTTCGGCCTTTAGGACTTCGTCCTTTGGGATTCCGGCCTTTGGGATTTCAGCCTTTAGGATATCGGCCATTGGGATTTCGGCCTTTGGAATTTCGGCCTTTGGGATTTCGGCCATTGGGATTTCGGCCTTTGGGATTTCGGCCTTTCGGATTTCGGCCTTTGAGATTTCGACCTTTGGGATTTCGGCCTTTGAGATTTCGACCTTTGGGATTTCGGCCTTCGGGATTTCGGCCTTTGGGATTTGGATCCTTTGGGACTTCGGCCTTTGGGATTTCGACATTTGGGATTTCGGCCTTTGGGATTTCGGCCTTTGGGATTTCGGTCTTTGGGACTTCGGCCATTGGGATGTCGGCCTTTGGGATTTCGGCCTTTAGGATTTCAGCCTTTAGGATATCGGCCTTTGGGATGTCGGCCTTCGGAATTTCAGCCTCTAGGACATCGAACTTTGGGATGTCGAACTTTGGGATTTCGATCTTTGGGATTTCGGCCTTTTGGGATCCCGGTCTTTAGGATTTCGGCCTTTGGGAGTTCAGCCTTCAGGATTTCGGCCTTTCGGATTTCCTCCTTTGGACTTCGGCCTTTGGGATATCGACATTTGGGATTTCGGCCTTCGGGATTACGGCTTTTGGGATGTCGGCCATTGGGATTTCGACATTTGAGATTTTGGATTTTGGGATTTGGACCTCTGTGATTTGGACCTTTGGGACTTCGGCCTTTGGGATTTCGACATTTGGGATTTCGGCCTTTGGGATTTCGGCCTTTGGGATGTCGGCCTTTGGGATTTCGACGTTTGGGATTTCGGACTTTATGATTTCGGCCTTTGGGATTTCGGCCTTTGGGATTTCGGCCTTTGGGTTTTCGAGCCTAGGGATTTCGGCCTTTTGCGAATCCGGTATTTAGGATTTCGGCCTTTGGGATTTCGGCCTTTGGGATTTCGGCCTTTCAGTTCTCGGCCTTTAAGATATCGGCCTTTGGGATTTCGGCCTTTCGGATTTCGGCCTTTGGGATTTCGACCTTTGGGAATTTCGGGGTTTGAGACTTCGGCCTTCAGGATATCGGCCTTTGGGATTTCGGCCTGTAGTATTTCGGCCTTTGGGATTTCGCCCCTTGGGATTTCGGCATTTGGGATGTCGGCCTTTGGAATTTCAGCCTCTAGGATATCGGCCTTCGGGATGTCGAGCTTTGGTATTTCGACCTTTGGGATGTCGGCCTTCGGGATTTCAGCCATTGGGGTTTGGATCCTTTGGGACTTCGGCCTTTGGGATTTCGACATATGCGATTTCGGCCTTTGGGATTTCGGCCTTTGGGATTTCGGCCTTTGGGATGTCGGCCTTTGGGATTTCGGCCTTTGTGATTTCGGCCTTTGGGATTTGTCTCCTTTGGGACTTCGGCCTTTGGGATTTCGACATTTCAGATTTTGGCCTTTGGGATTTGGACCTTTGTGATTTGGACCTTTGGGACTTCGGCCTTTGGGATTTCGACCTTTGGGATGTCGGCTTTTGGGATTTCGGCCTTTGGGATTTCGGCCTTTGGGATTTCGGCCTTTGGGATTTCGACCCTTGGGATTTCGGCCTTTGGGATATCGGCCTCTGGGATTTCGGCCTTTGGGATGTCGGCCTTTGGGATTTCGACATTTGAGATTTTGGCCTTTGGGATTTGGACCTTTGGGACTTCGGCCTTTGGGATTTCGACATTTGGGATTTCGGCCTTTGGGATTTCGACCTTTGGGATTTCGACCTTTGGGATTTCGGCCCTTGAGATTTCGGCCTTTAGGATATCGTCCTTTGGGATGTCCACCTTAGGGATTTCGGGCTTTGGGATTTCGGCCTTTCGGATTTCGGCCTTCGAGATTTCGGCCTTTAGGATGTCGGCCTCCGGGATTTGGATCCTTTGGGACCTCGACCTTTGGGATTTCGGCCTTTGGGATTTCGGCCTTTGGGATTTCAGCCTTTAGTATATCGGCCTTTGGGATGTCGACCTTTGGGATTTCGGCCACTGGGATTTCGGACTTTGGGACTTCGGCATTTGGGATCTCGGCCTTTGGGATTTCAGCCATTAGGATATCGGCCTTTGGGATGCCAACCTTTGGGTTCTCGGCTTTTGGGATTTCGGGCTTTGGGATTTCGACCTTTGGGATTTCGACCTTTGGAATTTCGACCATTGGGATTTCGACCTTTGGGATTTCGGCCTTCGGGATTTCGGCCTTAGGGATTTGGATCCTTTGGGACTTCGGCCTTTGGGATTTCGATATTTGGGATTTCGGCCTTTGGGATTTCGGCCTTTGGGATTTCGGCCTCTGGGATTTCGGCCTTTGGGATTTCGGCCATTGACATTTCGGCCTTTTTGATTTCGGCCTTTGGGATTTCGGCCTTTCGGATTTCGACCTTTGAGATTACGTCCTTTGGGATTTCGGCCTTTGAGATTTCGGTCTTTAGGATATCGGCATTTGGGATGTTCACCTTAGGGATTTCGGCCTTTGGGATTTCGGCCTTTCGGATTTCGGCCTTCGAGATTTCGGCCTTTAGGATATCGGCCTCCGGGATTTGGATCCTTTGGGACCTCGGCCTTTGGGATTTCGGCCTTTGGGATTTCAGCCTTTGGGATATCGGCCTTTGGGATGTCGACATTTGCGATTTCGGCCACTGGGATTTCGGACTTTGGGACTTCGGCATTTGGGATCTCGGCCTTTGGGATTTCAGCCTTTAGGATATCGGCCTTTGGGATGCCAACCTTTGGGTTCTCGGCCTTTGGGATTTCGACCTCTGGGATTTCGACCTTTGGGATTTCGGCTTTTGGGATTTCGGGCTTTGGGATTTCGACCTTTGGTATTTCGACCTTTGGAATTTCGACCATTGGGATTTCGACCTTTGGGATTTCGGCCTTCGGGATTTCGGCCTTTGGGATTTGGATCCTTTGGGACTTCGGCCTTTGGGATTTCGACATTTGGGATTTCGGCCTTTGGGATTTCGGCCTTTGGGATTTCGGCCTTTGGGATTTCGGCCATTGACATTTCGGCCTTTTTGATTTCGGCCTTTGGGATTTCGGCCTTTCGGATTTCGACCTTTGAGATCACGACCTTTGGGATTTCGGCCTTTGAGATTTCGGCCTTTAGGATATCGGCATTTGGGATGTTCACCTTAGGGATTTCGGCCTTTGGGATTTCGGCCTTTCGGATTTCGGCCTTTAGGATTTCAGCCTTTAGGATATCGGCCTTCGGGATGTCCACCTTTGGGATTCCGGCCTTTGGGATCTAGACCTTTGGGATTTCGGCCTTTGAGATATCGGAATTTAGGATATCGGCCTTTGGGATGTCGGCCTTTGGGATTTCAGCCTTTGGGATTTGGATCCTTTGGGACTTCGGCCTTTGGGATTTCGGCCTTTAGGATTTCGGCCTTTGGGATTTCAGCCTTCAGGATTTCGGCCTTTCGGATTTCCTCCTTTGGGATTTCGTCCTTTGGGATTTCGGCCTTTGGGATGTCGGCCTTTGGGATTTCGCCTTTGGGATTTCGGCCTTTGGGTTTTCGACCCTAGGGATTTCGGCCTTTTGCGAATCCGGTATTTAGGATTTCGGCCTTTGGGATTTCGGCCTTTGGAATTTCGGCCTTTCAGTTCTCGGCCTTTAAGATATCGGCCTTTGGGATTTCGGCCTTTCGGATTTCGGCCTTTGGGATTTCGACCTTTGGGAATTTCGGGGTTTGAGACTTCGGCCTTCAGGATATCGGCCTTTGGGATTTCGGCCTGTAGTATTTCGGCCTTTGGGATTTCGCCCCTTGGGATTTCGGCATTTGGGATGTCGGCCTTTGGAATTTCAGCCTCTAGGATATCGGCCTTCGGGATGTCGAGCTTTGGGATTTCGACCTTTGGGATTTCGACCTTTGGGATGTCGGCCTTTGGGATTTCGACATTTGAGATTTTGGCCTTTGGGATTTGGACCTTTGGGACTTCGGCCTTTGGGATTTCGACATATGCGATTTCGACATATGCGATTTCGGCCTTTGGGATTTCGGCCTTTGGGATTTCGGCCTTTGGGATGTCGGCCTATGGGATTTCGGCCTTCGTGATTTCGGCCTTTGGGATTTGTCTCCTTTGGGACTTCGGCCTTTGGGATTTCGACATTTCAGATTTTGGCCTTTGGGATTTGGACCTTTGTGATTTGGACCTTTGGGACTTCGGCCTTTGGGATTTCGACCTTTAGGATGTCGGCTTTTGGGATTTCGGCCTTTGGGATTTCGGCCTTTGGGATTTCGGCCTTTGGGATTTCGGCCTTTGGGACTTCGGCCCTTGGGATTGCGGCCTTTGTGATTTCGGCCTTTAGGACTTCGTCCTTTGGGATTCCGGCCTTTGGGATTTCAGCCTTTAGGATATCGGCCATTGGGATTTCGGCCTTTGGAATTTCGGCCTTTGGGATTTCGGCCATTGGGATTTCGGCCTTTGGGATTTCGGCCTTTCGGATTTCGGCCTTTGAGATTTCGACCTTTGGGATTTCGGCCTTTGAGATTTCGACCTTTGGGATTTCGGCCTTCGGGATTTCGGCCTTTGGGATTTGGATCCTTTGGGACTTCGGCCTTTGGGATTTCGACATTTGGGATTTCGGCCTTTGGGATTTCGGCCTTTGGGATTTCGGTCTTTGGGACTTCGGCCATTGGGATGTCGGCCTTTGGGATTTCGGCCTTTAGGATTTCAGCCTTTAGGATATCGGCCTTTGGGATGTCGGCCTTCGGAATTTCAGCCTCTAGGACATCGAACTTTGGGATGTCGAACTTTGGGATTTCGATCTTTGGGATTTCGGCCTTTTGGGATCCCGGTCTTTAGGATTTCGGCCTTTGGGAGTTCAGCCTTCAGGATTTCGGCCTTTCGGATTTCCTCCTTTGGACTTCGGCCTTTGGGATATCGACATTTGGGATTTCGGCCTTCGGGATTACGGCTTTTGGGATGTCGGCCATTGGGATTTCGACATTTGAGATTTTGGATTTTGGGATTTGGACCTCTGTGATTTGGACCTTTGGGACTTCGGCCTTTGGGATTTCGACATTTGGGATTTCGGCCTTTGGGATTTCGGCCTTTGGGATGTCGGCCTTTGGGATTTCGACGTTTGGGATTTCGGACTTTATGATTTCGGCCTTTGGGATTTCGGCCTTTGGGATTTCGGCCTTTGGGTTTTCGAGCCTAGGGATTTCGGCCTTTTGCGAATCCGGTATTTAGGATTTCGGCCTTTGGGATTTCGGCCTTTGGGATTTCGGCCTTTCAGTTCTCGGCCTTTAAGATATCGGCCTTTGGGATTTCGGCCTTTCGGATTTCGGCCTTTGGGATTTCGACCTTTGGGAATTTCGGGGTTTGAGACTTCGGCCTTCAGGATATCGGCCTTTGGGATTTCGGCCTGTAGTATTTCGGCCTTTGGGATTTCGCCCCTTGGGATTTCGGCATTTGGGATGTCGGCCTTTGGAATTTCAGCCTCTAGGATATCGGCCTTCGGGATGTCGAGCTTTGGTATTTCGACCTTTGGGATGTCGGCCTTCGGGATTTCAGCCATTGGGGTTTGGATCCTTTGGGACTTCGGCCTTTGGGATTTCGACATATGCGATTTCGGCCTTTGGGATTTCGGCCTTTGGGATTTCGGCCTTTGGGATGTCGGCCTTTGGGATTTCGGCCTTTGTGATTTCGGCCTTTGGGATTTGTCTCCTTTGGGACTTCGGCCTTTGGGATTTCGACATTTCAGATTTTGGCCTTTGGGATTTGGACCTTTGTGATTTGGACCTTTGGGACTTCGGCCTTTGGGATTTCGACCTTTGGGATGTCGGCTTTTGGGATTTCGGCCTTTGGGATTTCGGCCTTTGGGATTTCGGCCTTTGGGATTTCGACCCTTGGGATTTCGGCCTTTGGGATATCGGCCTCTGGGATTTCGGCCTTTGGGATGTCGGCCTTTGGGATTTCGACATTTGAGATTTTGGCCTTTGGGATTTGGACCTTTGGGACTTCGGCCTTTGGGATTTCGACATTTGGGATTTCGGCCTTTGGGATTTCGACCTTTGGGATTTCGACCTTTGGGATTTCGGCCCTTGAGATTTCGGCCTTTAGGATATCGTCCTTTGGGATGTCCACCTTAGGGATTTCGGGCTTTGGGATTTCGGCCTTTCGGATTTCGGCCTTCGAGATTTCGGCCTTTAGGATGTCGGCCTCCGGGATTTGGATCCTTTGGGACCTCGACCTTTGGGATTTCGGCCTTTGGGATTTCGGCCTTTGGGATTTCAGCCTTTAGTATATCGGCCTTTGGGATGTCGACCTTTGGGATTTCGGCCACTGGGATTTCGGACTTTGGGACTTCGGCATTTGGGATCTCGGCCTTTGGGATTTCAGCCATTAGGATATCGGCCTTTGGGATGCCAACCTTTGGGTTCTCGGCTTTTGGGATTTCGGGCTTTGGGATTTCGACCTTTGGGATTTCGACCTTTGGAATTTCGACCATTGGGATTTCGACCTTTGGGATTTCGGCCTTCGGGATTTCGGCCTTAGGGATTTGGATCCTTTGGGACTTCGGCCTTTGGGATTTCGATATTTGGGATTTCGGCCTTTGGGATTTCGGCCTTTGGGATTTCGGCCTCTGGGATTTCGGCCTTTGGGATTTCGGCCATTGACATTTCGGCCTTTTTGATTTCGGCCTTTGGGATTTCGGCCTTTCGGATTTCGACCTTTGAGATTACGTCCTTTGGGATTTCGGCCTTTGAGATTTCGGTCTTTAGGATATCGGCATTTGGGATGTTCACCTTAGGGATTTCGGCCTTTGGGATTTCGGCCTTTCGGATTTCGGCCTTCGAGATTTCGGCCTTTAGGATATCGGCCTCCGGGATTTGGATCCTTTGGGACCTCGGCCTTTGGGATTTCGGCCTTTGGGATTTCAGCCTTTGGGATATCGGCCTTTGGGATGTCGACATTTGCGATTTCGGCCACTGGGATTTCGGACTTTGGGACTTCGGCATTTGGGATCTCGGCCTTTGGGATTTCAGCCTTTAGGATATCGGCCTTTGGGATGCCAACCTTTGGGTTCTCGGCCTTTGGGATTTCGACCTCTGGGATTTCGACCTTTGGGATTTCGGCTTTTGGGATTTCGGGCTTTGGGATTTCGACCTTTGGTATTTCGACCTTTGGAATTTCGACCATTGGGATTTCGACCTTTGGGATTTCGGCCTTCGGGATTTCGGCCTTTGGGATTTGGATCCTTTGGGACTTCGGCCTTTGGGATTTCGACATTTGGGATTTCGGCCTTTGGGATTTCGGCCTTTGGGATTTCGGCCTTTGGGTTTTCGGCCTTTGGGACTTCGGCCATTGGGATGTCGGCCTTTGGGATTTCGGCCTTTAGGATTTCAGCCTTTAGGATATCGGCCTTCGGGATGTCCACCTTAGGGATTCCGGCCTTTGGGATCTAGACCTTTGGGATTTCGGCCTTTGAGATATCGGAATTTAGGATATCGGCCTTTGGGATGTCGGCCTTTGGGATTTCAACCTTTGGGATTTGGATCCTTTGGGACTTCGGCCTTTGGGATTTCGGCCTTTAGGATATCGGCCTTTGGGATGTCGGCCTTCGGAATTTCAGCCTCTAGGACATCGACCTTTGGGACGTCGAACTTTGGGATTTCGATCTTTGGGATTTCGGCCTTTTGGGATTCCGGTCTTTAGGATTTCGGCCTTTGGGATTTCAGCCTTCAGGATTTCGGCCTTTCGGATTTCCTCCTTTGGGATTTCGGCCTTTGGGATTTCGGCCTTTGGGACTTCGGCCTTTGGGATGTCGGCCTTTGGGATTTCGACATTTGGGATTTCTGCCTTTGGGATTTCGGCATTTGGGATGTCGTCCTTTGGCATTTCTGCATTTGGAATTTCAGCTTCGAGGATATCTGCTTTCGGGATATCGACCTTTGGGATTTCGACATTTGGGATTTCGGCCTTTGGGATTTCGGCCTTTGGGGTGTCGGCCTTTGGGATTTCGGCCCTTGGGATTTCGGCCTTTGGGATTTCGGCCATTGACATTTCGGCCTTTTTGATTTCGGCCTTTGGGATTTCGGCCTTTCGGATTTCGACCTTTGAGATTACGTCCTTTGGGATTTCGGCCTTTGAGATTTCGGTCTTTAGGATATCGGCATTTGGGATGTTCACCTTAGGGATTTCGGCCTTTGGGATTTCGGCCTTTCGGATTTCGGCCTTCGAGATTTCGGCCTTTAGGATATCGGCCTCCGGGATTTGGATCCTTTGGGACCTCGGCCTTTGGGATTTCGGCCTTTGGGATTTCAGCCTTTGGGATATCGGCCTTTGGGATGTCGACATTTGCGATTTCGGCCACTGGGATTTCGGACTTTGGGACTTCGGCATTTGGGATCTCGGCCTTTGGGATTTCAGCCTTTAGGATATCGGCCTTTGGGATGCCAACCTTTGGGTTCTCGGCCTTTGGGATTTCGACCTTTGGGATTTCGACCTTTGGGATTTCGGCTTTTGGGATTTCGGGCTTTGGGATTTCGACCTTTGGTATTTCGACCTTTGGAATTTCGACCATTGGGATTTCGACCTTTGGGATTTCGGCCTTCGGGATTTCGGCCTTTGGGATTTGGATCCTTTGGGACTTCGGCCTTTGGGATTTCGACATTTGGGATTTCGGCCTTTGGGATTTCGGCCTTTGGGATTTCGGCCTTTGGGATTTCGGCCTTTGGGATTTCGGCCTTTGGGATTTCGGCCTTTGGGACTTCGGCCATTGGGATGTCGGCCTTTGGGATTTCGGCCTTTAGGATTTCAGCCTTTAGGATATCGGCCTTCGGGATGTCCACCTTAGGGATTCCGGCCTTTGGGATCTAGACCTTTGGGATTTCGGCCTTTGAGATATCGGAATTTAGGATATCGGCCTTTGGGATGTCGGCCTTTGGGATTTCAACCTTTGGGATTTGGATCCTTTGGGACTTCGGCCTTTGGGATTTCGGCCTTTAGGATATCGGCCTTTGGGATGTCGGCCTTCGGAATTTCAGCCTCTAGGACATCGACCTTTGGGACGTCGAACTTTGGGATTTCGATCTTTGGGATTTCGGCCTTTTGGGATTCCGGTCTTTAGGATTTCGGCCTTTGGGATTTCAGCCTTCAGGATTTCGGCCTTTCGGATTTCCTCCTTTGGGATTTCGGCCTTTGGGATTTCGGCCTTCGGGATTTCGGCCTTTGGGGTTTCGGCCTTTAGGATTTCGGCCTTAGGGAGTTGGAACTTTGGGATGTGGGCTTTTGGGATTTCAGCCTTCGGGATTTGGATCCCTTGGGACTTCGGCCTTTGGGATTTCGGCCTTTAGGATATCGGCCTTTGGGATGTCGGCCTTCGGAATTTCAGCCTCTAGGACATCGACCTTTGGGATGTCGAACTTTGGGATTTCGATCTTTGGGATTTCGGCCTTTTGGGATCCCGGTCTTTAGGATTTCGGCCTTTGGGAGTTCAGCCTTCAGGATTTCGGCCTTTCGGATTTCCTCCTTTGGACTTCGGCCTTTGGGATATCGACATTTGGGATTTCGGCCTTCGGGATTACGGCTTTTGGGATGTCGGCCATTGGGATTTCGACATTTGAGATTTTGGATTTTGGGATTTGGACCTCTGTGATTTGGACCTTTGGGACTTCGGCCTTTGGGATTTCGGCCTTTGGGATTTCGGCCTTTGGGATGTCGGCCTTTGGGATTTCGACGTGTGGGATTTCGGACTTTATGATTTCGGCCTTTGGGATTTCGGCCTTTGGGATGTCGGCCTTTGGGATTTCGGCCTTTGGGATTTCGGCCTTTGGGTTTTCGACCCTAGGGATTTCGGCCTTTTGCGAATCCGGTATTTAGGATTTCGGCCTTTGGGATTTCGGCCTTTGGGATTTCGGCCTTTCAGTTCTCGGCCTTTAAGATATCGGCCTTTGGGATTTCGGCCTTTCGGATTTCGGCCTTTGGGATTTCGACCTTTGGGAATTTCGGGGTTTGAGACTTCGGCCTTCAGGATATCGGCCTTTGGGATTTCGGCCTGTAGTATTTCGGCCTTTGGGATTTCGCCCCTTGGGATTTCGGCATTTGGGATGTCGGCCTTTGGAATTTCAGCCTCTAGGATATCGGCCTTCGGGATGTCGAGCTTTGGGATTTCGACCTTTGGGATGTCGGCCTTCGGGATTTCAGCCTTTGGGGTTTGGATCCTTTGGGACTTCGGCCTTTGGGATTTCGACATATGCGATTTCGGCCTTTGGGATTTCGGTCTTTGGGATTTCGGCCTTTGGGATGTCGGCCTTTGGGATTTCGGCCTTTGTGATTTCGGCCTTTGGGATTTGTCTCCTTTGGGACTTCGGCCTTTGGGATTTCGACATTTCAGATTTTGGCCTTTGGGATTTGGACCTTTGGGACTTCGGCCTTTGGGATTTCGACATTTGGGATTTCGGCCTTTGGGATTTCGACCTTTGGGATTTCGACCTTTGGGATTTCGGCCCTTGAGATTTCGGCCTTTAGGATATCGGCCTTTGGGATGTCCACCTTAGGGATTTCGGGCTTTGGGATTTCGGCCTTTCGGATTTCGGCCTTCGAGATTTCGGCCTTTAGGATGTCGGCCTCCGGGATTTGGATCCTTTGGGACCTCGATCTTTGGGATTTCGGCCTTTGGGATTTCGGCCTTTGGGATTTCAGCCTTTAGGATATCGGCCTTTGGGATGTCGACCTTTGGGATTTCGGCCACTGGGATTTCGGACTTTGGGACTTCGGCATTTGGGATCTCGGCCTTTGGGATTTCAGCCATTAGGATATCGGCCTTTGGGATGCCAACCTTTGGGTTCTCGGCTTTTGGGATTTCGGGCTTTGGGATTTCGACCTTTGGGATTTCGACCTTTGGAATTTCGACCATTGGGATTTCGACCTTTGGGATTTCGGCCTTCGGGATTTCGGCCTTAGGGATTTGGATCCTTTGGGACTTCGGCCTTTGGGATTTCGATATTTGGGATTTCGGCCTTTGGGATTTCGGCCTTTGGGATTTCGGCCTTTGGGATTTCGGCCTTTGGGATTTCGGCCTTTGGGACTTCGGCCTTTCGGATTTCGGCCTTTGAGATTTCGACCTTTGGGATTTCGGCCATTGAGATTTCGGCCTTTAGGATATCGGCCTTTGGGATGCCAACCTTTGGGTTCTCGGCCTTTGGGATTTCGACCTTTGGGATTTCGACCTTTGTGATTTCGGCCTTTGGGACTCCGACCTTTAGGGGTTTCGGCCTTTGGAATTTCAGCCTCAAGGATATTGGGATGTCGACCTTTGGGATTTCGACCTTTGGGATTTCGGCCTTCGGGATTTCGGGCTTTGGGATTTGGATACTTTGGGACTTCGGCCTTTGGGACTTCGACACTTGGGATTTCGGCCTTTGGGATTTCGGCCTTTGGGATTTCGGCCTTTGGGATTTCGGCCTTTGAGTTCTCGGCCTTTAAGATATCGGCCGTTGGGATTTCGGCCTTTTGGTATTCCGGTACTTAGGATTTCGGCCTTTCGGATTTCGACCTTTGGGATTTCGGCCTTTGGGATTTCAGCCTTTAGGATATCGGCCATTGTGATTTCGGCCTTTGGAATTTCGGCCTTTGGGATTTCGGCCATTGGGATTTCGGCCTTTGGGATTTCGGCCTTTGGGATTTCGGCCTTTGGGATCTCGGCTTTTGGGATTCCGACCTTTAGGGGTTTCGGCCTTTGGAATTTCAGCCTCAAGGATATTGGGATGTCGACCTTTGGGATTTCGACCTTTGGGATTTCGGCCTACGGGATTTCGGCCTTTGGGATTTGGATACTTTGGGACTTCGGCCTTTGGGACTTCGACATTTGGGATTTCGGCCTTTGGGATTTCGGCCTTTGGGATTTCGGCCTTTGGGAATCCGGCCTTTGAGTTCTCGGCCTTTAAGATATCGGCCGTTGGGATTTCGGCCTTTCGGATTTCGGCCTTTGGGATTTCGACCTCTGGGAATTTCGGCCTTTGAGATTTCGGCCTTCAGGATATCGGCCTTTGGGATTTCGGCCTGTAGTATTTCGGCCTTTGGGATTTCGCCCTTTGGGATTTCGGCATTTGGGATGTCGGCCTTTGGAATTTCAGCCTCTAGGATATCGGCCTTCGGGATGTCGAGCTTTGGGATTTCGACCTTTGGGATTTCGACCTTTGGGATGTCGGCCTTCGGGATTTCAGCCTTTGGGGTTTGGATCCTTTGCGACTTCGGCCTTTGGGATTTCGACATATGCGATTTCGGCCTTTGGGATTTCGGCCTTTGGGATTTCGGCCTTTGGGATTTCGGCCTTTGGGATTTCGGCCTTTGGGATTTCAGCCTTCAGGATTTCGGCCTTTCGGATTTCCTCCTTTGGGATTTCGGCCTTTGGGATTTCGGCCTTCACGATTTTGGCCTTTCGGATTTCGGCCTTTGGGATTTCGACGTTGGGGATTCCGGCCTTTGAGATTTCGGCCTTTAGGATATCGGCCTTTGGGATTTGGATCCTTTGGGACTTCGGCCTTTGCGATTTCGGCATTTGGGATTTTGGGCTTTGGGATTTCGGCCTTTGGGATTTCGGCCTTTGGGATTTCGGCCTTTGGGATGTCGGCCTTTGGGATTTCGACGTTTGGGAATTTCGGCCTTTGAGATTTCGGCCTTCAGGATATCGGCCTTTGGGATTTCGGCCTGTAGTATTTCGGCCTTTGGGATTTCGCCCTTTGGGATTTCGGCATTTGGGATGTCGGCCTTTGGAATTTCAGCCTCTGGGATATCGGCCTTCGGGATGTCGAGCTTTGGGATTTCGACCTTTGGGATGTCGGCCTTCGGGATTTCTGCCTATGGGATTTGGATCCTTTGGGACTTCGGCCTTTGGGATTTCGACATGTGCGATTTCGGCCTTTGGGATTTCGGCCTTTGCGATTTCGGCCTTTGGGATGTCGGCCTTTGGGATTTCGGCCTTTGGGATTTCGGCCTTTGGGGTTTCGGCCATTGGGATTTCGGCCTTTGGGTTCTTGGCCATTGGGATTACGACCTTTGTGATTTCGACCTTTGGGATTTCGAACTTTGTGATTTCGGCCTTTGGGAGTGTCGGCATTTAGGATTTCGGCTTTTGAGATATCGGCCTTTGGGATTTCGGCCTTTGGGATGTCGGCATTTAGGATTTCGGTCTTTGGGATTTCGGCCTTTGGGATTTCGGCCTTTGAGATTTCGGCCTTCAGGATATCGGCCTTTGGGATTTCGGCCTGTAGTTTTTCGGCCTTTGGGATTTCGCCCTTTGGGATTTCGGCATTTGGGATGTCGGCCTTTGGAATTTCAGCCTCTAGGATATCGGCCTTCGGGATGTCGAGCTTTGGGATTTGGACCTTTGGGATTTCGACCTTTGGGATGTCGGCCTTCGGGATTTCTGCCTATGGGATTTGGATCCTTTGGGACTTCGGCCTTTGGGATTTCGACATATGCGATTTCGGCCTTTGGGATTTCGGCCTTTGGGATTTCGGCCTTTGGGATTTCAGCCTTCAGGATTTCGGCCTTTCGGATTTCCTCCTTTGGGATTTCGGCCTTTGGGATTTCGGCCTTTGGGATTTCGGCCTTCACGATTTTGGCCTTTCGGATTTCGGCCTTTGGGATTTCGACCTTTGGGATTTCGGCCTTTGAGATTTCGGCCTTTAGGATATCGGCCTTTGGGATTTGGATCCTTTGGGACTTCGGCCTTTGGGATTTCGGACTTTTGGATTTCAGCCTTTAGGATATCGGCCTTCGGGATGTCCACCTTAGGGATTCCGGCCTTTGGGATCTAGACCTTTGGGATTTCGGAATTTAGGATATCGGCCTTTGTGATGTCGGCCTTTGGGATTTCAGGCGTTGGGATTTGGATCCTTTGGGACTTCGGCCTTTGGGATTTCGGCATTTGGGATTTTGTGCTTTGGGATTTCGGCCTTTGGGATTTCGGCCTTCGGGATTTCGGCCTTTGGGATGTCGGCCTTTGGGATTTCGGCCTTTGGGATTTGTCTCCTTTGTCACTTCGGCCTTTGGGATTTCGACATTTCAGATTTTGGCCTTTGGGATTTGGACCTTTGTGATTTGGGCCTTTGGGACTTCGGCCTTTGGGATTTCGACCTTTGGGATGTCGGCTTTTGGGATTTCGGCCTTTGGGATTTCGGCCTTTGGGATTTCGGCCTTTGGGATTTCGGCCTTTGGGATTTCGACCCTTGGGATTTCGGCCTTTGGGATATCGGCCTCTGGGATTTCGGCCTTTGGGATGTCGGCCTTTGGGATTTCGACATTTGAGATTTTGGCCTTTGGGATATGGACCTTTGGGACTTCGGCCTTTGGGATTTCGACATTTGGGATTTCGGCCTTTGGGATTTCGACCTTTGGGATTTCGACCTTTGGGATTTCGGCCTTTGAGATTTCGGCCTTTAGGATATCGGCCTTTGGGATGTCCACCTTAGGGATTTCGGGCTTTGGGATTTCGGCCTTTCGGATTTCGGCCTTCGAGATTTCGGCCTTTAGGATGTCGGCCTCCGGGATTTGGATCCTTTGGGACCTCGACCTTTGGGATTTCGGCCTTTGGGATTTCGGCCTTTGGGATTTCAGCCTTTAGGATATCGGCCTTTGGGATGTCGACCTTTGGGATTTCGGCCACTGGGATTTCGGACTTTGGGACTTCGGCATTTGGGATCTCGGCCTTTGGGATTTCAGCCATTAGGATATCGGCCTTTGGGATGCCAACCTTTGGGTTCTCGGCTTTTGGGATTTCGGGCTTTGGAATTTCGACCTTTGGGATTTCGACCTTTGGAATTTCGACCATTGGGATTTCGACCTTTGGGATTTCGGCCTTCGGGATTTCGGCCTTAGGGATTTGGATCCTTTGGGACTTCGGCCTTTGGGATTTCGACATTTGGGATTTCGGCCTTTGGGATTTCGGCCTTTGGGGTGTCGGCCTTTGGGATTTCGGCCCTTGGGATTTCGGCCTTTGTGATTTCGGCCTTTGGGACTTCGTCCTTTGGGATTCCGGCCTTTGGGATTTCAGCCTTTAGGATATCGGCCATTGGGATTTCGGCCTTTGGAATTTCGGCCTTTGGGATTTCGGCCATTGACATTCCGGCCTTTTTGATTTCGGCCTTTGGGATTTCGGCCTTTCGGATTTCGACCTTTGAGATTACGACCTTTGGGATTTCGGCCTTTGAGATTTCGGCCTTTAGGATATCGGTATTTGGGATGTTCACCTTAGGGATTTCGGCCTTTCGGATTTCGGCCTTCGAGATTTCGGCCTTTAGGATATCGGCCTCCGGGATTTGGATCCTTTGGGACCTCGGCCTTTGGGATTTCGGCCTTTGGGATGTCAGCCTTTGGTATATCGGCCTTTGGGATGTCGACATTTGCGATTTCGGCCACTGGGATTTCGGACTTTGGGACTTCGGCATTTGGGATCTCGGCCTTTGGGATTTCAGCCTTTAGGATATCGGCCTTTGGGATGCCAACCTTTGGGTTCTCGGCCTTTGGGATTTCGACCTTTGGGATTTCGACCTTTGGGATTTCGGCTTTTGGGATTTCGGGCTTTGGGATTTCGACCTTTGGTATTTCGACCTTTGGAATTTCGACCATTGGGATTTCGACATTTGGGATTTCGGCCTTTGGGATTTCGGCCTTTGGGATTTCGGCCTTTGGGACTTCGGCCATTGGGATGTCGGCCTTTGGGATTTCGGCCTTTAGGATTTCAGCCTTTAGGATATCGGCCTTCGGGATGTCCACCTTAGGGATTCCGGCCTTTGGGATCTAGACCTTTGGGATTTGGGCCTTTGAGATATCGGAATTTAGGATATCGGCCTTTGGGATGTCGGCCTTTGGGATTTCAACCTTTGGGATTTGGATCCTTTGGGACTTCGGCCTTTGGGATTTCGGCCTTTAGGATATCGGCCTTTGGGATGTCGGCCTTCGGAATTTCAGCCTATAGGACATCGACCTTTGGGACGTCGAACTTTGGGATTTCGATCTTTGGGATTTCGGCCTTTTGGGTTTCCGGTCTTTAGGATTTCGGCCTTTGGGATTTCAGCCTTCAGGATTTCGGCCTTTCGGATTTCCTCCTTTGGGATTTCGGCCTTTGGGATTTCGGCCTTTGGGATTTCGGCCTTTAGGATTTCGGCCTTAGGGAGTTGGAACTTTGGGATGTGGGCCTTTGGGATTTCAGCCTTTGGGATTTGGATCCTTTGGGACTTCGGCCTTTGGGATTTCGGCCTTTAGGATATCGGCCTTTGGGATGTCGGCCTTCGGAATTTCAGCCTCTAGGACATCGACCTTTGGGATGTCGAACTTTGGGATTTCGATCTTTGGGATTTCGGCCTTTTGGGATCCCGGTCTTTAGGATTTCGGCCTTTGGGAGTTCAGCCTTCAGGATTTCGGCCTTTCGGATTTCCTCCTTTGGACCTCGGCCTTTGGGATATCGACATTTGGGATTTCGGCCTTCGGGATTACGGCTTTTGGGATGTCGGCCATTGGGATTTCGACATTTGAGATTTTGGATTTTGGGATTTGGACCTCTGTGATTTGGACCTTTGGGACTTCGGCCTTTGGGATTTCGACATTTGGGATTTCGGCCTTTTGGATTTCGGCCTTTGGGATGTCGGCCTTTGGGATTTCGACGTTTGGGATTTCGGACTTTATGATTTCGGCCTTTGGGATTTCGGCCTTTGGGATGTCGGCCTGTGGGATTTCGGCCTTTGGGATTTCGGCCTTTGGGTTTTCGACCCTAGGGATTTCGGCCTTTTGCGAATCCGGTATTTAGGATTTCGGCCTTTGGGATTTCGGCCTTTGGGATTTCGGCCTTTCAGTTCTCGGCCTTTAAGATATCGGCCTTTGGGATTTCGGCCTTTCGGATTTCGGCCTTTGGGATTTCGACCTTTGGGAATTTCGAGGTTTGAGACTTCGGCCTTCAGGATATCGGCCTTTGGGATTTCGGCCTGTAGTATTTCGGCCTTTGGGATTTCGCCCCTTGGGATTTCGGCATTTGGGATGTCGGCCTTTGGAATTTCAGCCTCTAGGATATCGGCCTTCGGGATGTCGAGCTTTGGGATTTCGACCTTTGGGATGTCGGCCTTAGGGATTTCAGCCTTTGGGGTTTGGATCCTTTGGGACTTCGGCCTTTGGGATTTCGACATATGCGATTTCGGCCTTTGGGATTTCGGCCTTTGGGATTTCGGCCTTTGGGATGTCGGCCTTTGGGATTTCGGCCTTTGTGATTTCGGCCTTTGGGATTTGTCTCCTTTGGGACTTCGGCCTTTGGGATTTCGACATTTCAGATTTTGGCCTTTGGGATTTAGACCTTTGTGATTTGGACCTTTGGGACTTCGGCCTTTGGGATTTCGACCTTTGGGATGTCGGCTTTTGGGATTTCGGCCTTTGGGATTTCGGCCTTTGGGATTTCGGCCTTCGAGATTTCGGCCTTTAGGATGTCGGCCTCCGGGATTTGGATCCTTTGGGACCTCGACCTTTGGGATTTCGGCCTTTGGGATTTCAGCCTTTAGGATATCGGCCTTTGGGATGTCGACCTTTGGGATTTCGGCCACTGGGATTTCGGACTTTGGGACTTCGGCATTTGGGATCTCGGCCTTTGGGATTTCAGCCATTAGGATATCGGCCTTTGGGATGCCAACCTTTGGGTTCTCGGCTTTTGGGATTTCGGGCTTTGGGATTTCGACCTTTGGGATTTCGACCTTTGGGATTTCGACCTTTGGAATTTCGACCATTGGGATTTCGACCTTTGGGATTTCGGCCTTCGGGATTTCGGCCTTAGGGATTTGGATCCTTTGGGACTTCGGCCTTTGGGATTTCGATATTTGGGATTTCGGCCTTTGGGATTTCGGCCTTTGGAATTTCGGCCTTTGGGATTTCGGCCTTTGGGATTTCGGCCTTTGGGATTTCGGCCTTTGGGACTTCGGCCTTTCGGATTTCGGCCTTTGAGATTTCGACCTTTGGGATTTCGGCCTTTGAGATTTCGGCCTTTAGGATATCGGCATTTGGGATGTTCACCTTAGGGATTTCGGCCTTTGGGATTTCGGCCTTTCGGATTTCGGCCTTCGAGATTTCGGCCTTTAGGATATCGGCCTCCGGGATTTGGATCCTTTGGGACCTCGGCCTTTGGGATTTCGGCCTTTGGGATTTCAGCCTTTAGGATATCGGCCTTTTTTATGTCGACATTTGGGATTTCGGCCACTGGGATTTCGGACTTTGGGACTTCGACATTTGCGATCTCGGCCTTTGGGATTTCAGCCTTTAGGATATCGGCCTTTGGGATGCCAACCTTTGGGTTCTCGGCCTTTGGGATATCGGACTTTGGGATTTGGGCCTTTGGGATTTCGACCCTTGGGATTTCGTCCTTTTGGTATTCCGGTATTTAGGATTTCGGTCTTTGGGATTTCGGCCTTTGGGATTTCGGCCTTTGAGATTTCGGCCTTCAGGATATCGGCCTTTGGGATTTCGGCCTGTAGTATTTCGGCCTTTGGGATTTCGCCCTTTGGGATTTCGGCATTTGGGATGTCGGCCTTTGGAATTTCAGCCTCTAGGATATCGGCCTTCGGGATGTCGAGCTTTGGGATTTCGACCTTTCGGATGTCGGCCTTCGGGATTTCAGCCTTTGGGGTTTGGATCCTTTGGGACTTCGGCCTTTGGGATTTCGACATATGCGATTTCGGCCTTTGGGATTTCGGCCTTTGGGATTTCGGCCTTTGGGATTTCAGCCTTCAGGATTTCGGCCTTTGGGATTTCGGCCTTTGGGATTTCGGCCTTCACGATTTTGGCCTTTCGGATTTCGGCCTTTGGGATTTCGACGTTGGGGATTTCGGCCTTTGAGATTTCGGCCTTTAGGATATCGGCCTTTGGGATATGGATCCTTTGGGACTTCGGCCTTTGGGATTTCGGCATTTGGGATTTTGGGCTTTGGGATTTCGGCCTTTGGGATTTCGGCCTTTGGGATTTCGGCCTTTGGGATGTCGGCCTTTGGGATTTCGACTTTTGGGAATTTCGGCCTTTGAGATTTCGGCCTTCAGGATATCGGCCTTTGGGATTTCGGCCTGTAGTATTTCGGCCTTTGGGATTTCGCCCTTTGGGATTTCGGCATTTGGGTTGTCGGCCTTTGGAATTTCAGCCTCTGGGATATCGGCCTTCGGGATGTCGAGCTTTGGGATTTCGACCTTTGGGATGTCGGCCTTCGGGATTTCTGCCTATGGGATTTGGATCCTTTGGGACTTCGGCCTTTGGGATTTCGACATGTGCGATTTCGGCCTTTGGGATTTCGGCCTTTGCGATTTCGGCCTTTGGGATGTCGGCCTTTGGGATTTCGGCCTTTGGGATTTCGGCCTTTGGGGTTTCGGCCATCGGGATTTCGGCCTTTGGGGTCTTGGCCATTGGGATTACGACCTTTGGGATTTCGAACTTTGTGATTTCGGCCTTTGGGAGTGTCGGCATTTAGGATTTCGGCTTTTGAGATATCGGCCTTTGGGATTTCGGCCTTCAGGATATCGGCCTTTGGGATATCGGCCTGTAGTATTTCGGCCTTTGGGATTTCGCCCTTTGGGATTTCGACCTTTGGAATTTCGACCATTGGGATTTCGACCTTTGGGATTTCGGCCTTCGGGATTTCGGCCTTAGGGATTTGGATCCTTTGGGACTTCGGCCTTTGGGATTTCGATATTTGGGATTTCGGCCTTTGGGATTTCGGCCTTTGGAATTTCGGCCTTTGGGATTTCGGCCTTTGGGATTTCGGCCTTTGGGATTTCGGCCTTTGGGACTTCGGCCTTTCGGATTTCGGCCTTTGAGATTTCGACCTTTGGGATTTCGGCCTTTGAGATTTCGGCCTTTAGGATATCGGCATTTGGGATGTTCACCTTAGGGATTTCGGCCTTTGGGATTTCGGCCTTTCGGATTTCGGCCTTCGAGATTTCGGCCTTTAGGATATCGGCCTCCGGGATTTGGATCCTTTGGGACCTCGGCCTTTGGGATTTCGGCCTTTGGGATTTCAGCCTTTAGGATATCGGCCTTTTTTATGTCGACATTTGGGATTTCGGCCACTGGGATTTCGGACTTTGGGACTTCGACATTTGCGATCTCGGCCTTTGGGATTTCAGCCTTTAGGATATCGGCCTTTGGGATGCCAACCTTTGGGTTCTCGGCCTTTGGGATATCGGACTTTGGGATTTGGGCCTTTGGGATTTCGACCCTTGGGATTTCGTCCTTTTGGTATTCCGGTATTTAGGATTTCGGTCTTTGGGATTTCGGCCTTTGGGATTTCGGCCTTTGAGATTTCGGCCTTCAGGATATCGGCCTTTGGGATTTCGGCCTGTAGTATTTCGGCCTTTGGGATTTCGCCCTTTGGGATTTCGGCATTTGGGATGTCGGCCTTTGGAATTTCAGCCTCTAGGATATCGGCCTTCGGGATGTCGAGCTTTGGGATTTCGACCTTTCGGATGTCGGCCTTCGGGATTTCAGCCTTTGGGGTTTGGATCCTTTGGGACTTCGGCCTTTGGGATTTCGACATATGCGATTTCGGCCTTTGGGATTTCGGCCTTTGGGATTTCGGCCTTTGGGATTTCAGCCTTCAGGATTTCGGCCTTTGGGATTTCGGCCTTTGGGATTTCGGCCTTCACGATTTTGGCCTTTCGGATTTCGGCCTTTGGGATTTCGACGTTGGGGATTTCGGCCTTTGAGATTTCGGCCTTTAGGATATCGGCCTTTGGGATATGGATCCTTTGGGACTTCGGCCTTTGGGATTTCGGCATTTGGGATTTTGGGCTTTGGGATTTCGGCCTTTGGGATTTCGGCCTTTGGGATTTCGGCCTTTGGGATGTCGGCCTTTGGGATTTCGACTTTTGGGAATTTCGGCCTTTGAGATTTCGGCCTTCAGGATATCGGCCTTTGGGATTTCGGCCTGTAGTATTTCGGCCTTTGGGATTTCGCCCTTTGGGATTTCGGCATTTGGGTTGTCGGCCTTTGGAATTTCAGCCTCTGGGATATCGGCCTTCGGGATGTCGAGCTTTGGGATTTCGACCTTTGGGATGTCGGCCTTCGGGATTTCTGCCTATGGGATTTGGATCCTTTGGGACTTCGGCCTTTGGGATTTCGACATGTGCGATTTCGGCCTTTGGGATTTCGGCCTTTGCGATTTCGGCCTTTGGGATGTCGGCCTTTGGGATTTCGGCCTTTGGGATTTCGGCCTTTGGGGTTTCGGCCATCGGGATTTCGGCCTTTGGGGTCTTGGCCATTGGGATTACGACCTTTGGGATTTCGAACTTTGTGATTTCGGCCTTTGGGAGTGTCGGCATTTAGGATTTCGGCTTTTGAGATATCGGCCTTTGGGATTTCGGCCTTCAGGATATCGGCCTTTGGGATATCGGCCTGTAGTATTTCGGCCTTTGGGATTTCGCCCTTTGGGATTTCGGCATTTGGGATGTCGGCCTTTGGAATTTCAGCCTCTAGGATATCGGCCTTCGGGATGTCGAGCTTTGGGATTTCGACCTTTGGGATTTCGACCTTTCGGATGTCGGCCTTCGGGATTTCAGCCTTTGGGGTTTGGATCCTTTGGGACTTCGGCCTTTGGGATTTCGACATATGCGATTTCGGCCTTTGGGATTTCGGCCTTTGGGATTTCGGCCTTTGGGATTTCAGCCTTCAGGATTTCGGCCTTTCGGATTTCCTCCTTTGGGATTTCGGCCTTTGGGATTTCGGCCTTTGGGATTTCGGCCTTCACGATTTTGGCCTTTCGGATTTCGGCCTTTGGGATTTCGACCTTTGGGATTTCGGCCTTTGAGATTTCGGCCTTTAGGATATCGGCCTTTGGGATTTGGATCCTTTGGGACTTCGGCCTTTGGGATTTCGGACTTTTGGATTTCAGCCTTTAGGATATCGGCCTTGGGGATGTCCACCTTAGGGATTCCGGCCTTTGGGATCTAGACCTTTGGGATTTCGGAATTTAGGATATCGGCCTTTGGGATGTCGGCCTTTGGGATTTCAGGCTTTGGGATTTGGATCCTTTGGGACTTCGGCCTTTGGAATTTCGGCATTTGGGATTTTGGGCTTTGGGATTTCGGCCTTTGGGATTTCGGCCTTTGGGATTTCGGCCTTTGGGATGTCGGCCTTTGGGATTTCGACGTTTGGGAATTTCGGCCTTTGAGATTTCGGCCTTCAGGATATCGGCCTTTGGGATTTCGGCCTGTAGTTTTTCGGCCTTTGGGATTTCGCCCTTTGGGATTTCGGCATTTGGGATGTCGGCCTTTGGAATTTCAGCCTCTGGGATATCGGCCTTCGGGATGTCGAGCTTTGGGATTTCGACCTGTGGGATGTCGGCCTTCGGGATTTCTGCCTTTGGTATTTGGATCCTTTGGGACTTCGGCCTTTGGGATTTCGACATGTGCGATTTCGGCCTTTGGGATTTCGGCCTTTGCGATTTTGGCCTTTGGGATGTCGGCCTTTGGGATTTCGGCCTTTGGGATTTCGGCCTTTGGGGTTTCGGCCATTGGGATTTCGGCCTTTGGGTTCTTGGCCATTGGGATTACGACCTTTGTGATTTCGACCTTTGGGATTTCGAACTTTGTGATTTCGGCCTTTGGGAGTGTCGGCATTTAGGATTTCGGCTTTTGGGATATCGGCCTTTGGGATTTCGGCCTTAGGGATGTCGGCATTTAGGATTTCGGTCTTTGGGATTTCGGCCATTGGGATTTCGGCCTTTGAGATATCGGCCTTTGGGATTTTGGACTTTGGGATGTCGGCATTTATGATTTCGGTCATTTGGATTTCGGCCTTTGGGATTTGGATCCCTTGGGACTTCGGCCTTTGGGATTTCGACATTTGGGATTTCGTCCTTTGGGATTTCGGCCTTTGGGATTTCGGGCTTTGGGATTTCGGCCTTTGGGATGTCGGCCTTTGGGATTTCGGCCTTTGGGATTTCGGCCTTTGAGTTCTCGGCCTTTAAGATATCGGCCTTTGGGATTTCGGCCTTTCGGATTTCGGCCTTTGCGATTTCGATCTTTGGGAATTTCGGCCTTTGAGATTTCGGCCTTCAGGATATCGGCATTTGGGATTTCGGCCTGTGGTACTTCGGCCTTTGGGATTTCGCCCCTTGGGATTTCGGCATGTGGGATGTCGGCCTTTGGAATTTCAGCCTCTAGGATATCGGCCTTCGGGATGTCGAGCTTTGGGATTTCGACCTTTGGGATTTCGACCTTTGTGATGTCGGCCTTCGGGATTTCAGCCTTTGGGATTTGGATCCTTTGGGACTTCGGCCTTTGGGATTTCGACATATGCGATTTCGACATATGCGATTTCGGCCTTTGGGATTTCGGCCTTTGGGATTTCGGCCTTTGGGATTTCGGCCTTTGGGATTTCGGCCTTTGTGATTTCGGCCTTTGGGATTTGTCTCCTTTGGGACATCGGCCTTTGGGATTTCGACATTTCAGATTTTGGCCTTTGGGATTTGGACCTTTGTGATTTGGACCTTTGGGACTTCGGCCTTTGGGATTTCTACCTTTGGGATGTCGGCTTTTGGGATTTCGGCCTTTGGGATTTCGGCGTTTGGGATTTCGACCCTTGGGATTTCGGCCTTTGGGATATCGGCCTCTGGGATTTCGGCCTTTGGGATGTCGGCCTTTGGGATTTTGACATTTGAGATTTTGGCCTTTGGGATTTGGACCTTTGTGATTTGGACCTTTTGAACTGCGGCCTTTGGGATTTCGACCTTTGGGATTTCGACCTTTGGGATGTCGGCCTTCGGGATTTCAGCCTTTGGGATTTGGATCCTTTGGGACTTCGGCCTTTGGGATTTCGACATATGCGATTTCGACTTTTGGGATTTCGGCCTTTGGGATGTCGGCCATTGGGATTTCGGCGTTTGATATTTCGTGCTTTGGGATTTCGGCCTTTGGGATTTCGGCTTTTGTTTTTTCAGTCTCCAGGATATCGGCCTTTGGGATGTCGATCTTTGGGAATTCGACATTTCAGATTTTGGCCTTTGGGATTTGGAGCTTTGTGATTTGGACCTTTTGGACTGCGGCCTTTGGGATTTCGACCTTTGGGATATCGGCTTTTGGGATTTCGGCCTTTAGGATTTCGGCCTTTGGGATTTCGACCCTTGGGATTTCGGCCTTTGGGATATCGGCCTTTTGGTATTCTGGTATTTAGGATTTCGGCCTTTGGGATTTCGGCTTTCAGGATTTCGGCCTTTCGGATTTCGTCCTTTGGGATTTCGGCCTTTGGGATTTCGGGCTTAGGGAGTACGAACTTTGGGATTTCGACATTTGGGATTTCTGCCTTTGGAGTTTCGGCCTTAGGGATTTGGATCCTTTGGAATTCGGCCTTTGGGATTTCGACATTTGGGATTTCGGCCTTTGGGATTTCGATATTTGGGATTTCGGCCTTTGGGATTTCGGCCTTTGGGATTTCGGCCTTTGGGATTTCGGCCTTTGGGACTTCGGACATTGGGATGTCGGCCTTTGGGATTTCGGCCTTTGGGATCTAGACCTTTGGGATTTCGGCCTTTGAGATATCGGAATTTAGGATATCGGCCTTTGGGATGTCGGCCTTTGGGATTTCAGCCTTTGGGATTTGGATCCTTTGGGACTTCGGCCTTTGGGATTTCGGCCTTTAGGATTTCGGCCTTTGGGATTTCAGCCTTCAGGATTTCGGCCTTTCGGATTTCCTCCTTTGGGATTTCGGCCTTTGGGATTTCGGCCTTTGGGATGTCGGCCTTTGGGATTTCGCCTTTGGGATTTCGGCCTTTGGGTTTTCGACCCTAGGGATTTCGGCCTTTTGCGAATCCGGTATTTAGGATTTCGGCCTTTGGGATTTCGGCCTTTGGAATTTCGGCCTTTCAGTTCTAGGCCTTTAAGATATCGGCCTTTGGGATTTTGGCCTTTCGGATTTCGGCCTTTGGGATTTCGCCCCTTGGGATTTCGGTATTTGGGATGTCGGCCTTTGGAATTTCAGCCTCTAGGATATCGGCCTTCGGGATGTCGAGCTTTGGGATTTCGACCTTTGGGATTTCGACCTTTGGGATGTCGGCCTTTGGGATTTCGGCCTTTGGGATTTCGACCCTTGGGATTTCGGCCTTTGGGATATCGGCCTTTGGGATTTCGGCCTTTGGGATGTCGGCCTTTGGGATTTCGACATTTGAGATTTTGGCCTTTGGGATTTGGACCTTTGGGACTTCGGCCTTTGGGATTTCGACCTTTGGGAATTTCGGCATTTGGGATGTCGGCCTTTGGAATTTCTGCATTTGGAATTTCAGCTTCGAGGATATCTGATTTCGGGATATCGACCTTTGGGATTTCGACATTTGGGATTTCGGCTTTTGGGATTTCGGGCTTTGGGATTTCGACCTTTGGGATTTCGACCTTTGGAATTTCGACCATTGGGATTTCGACCTTTGTGATTTCGGTCTTCGGTATTTCGGCCTTTGGGATTTGGATCCTTTGGGACTTCGGCCTTTGGGATTTCGATATTTGGGATTTCGGCCATTGGGATTTCGGCCTTTGGGATTTCTGCCTTTGGGATTTCGGCCTTTGGGATTTCGGCCTTTGGGACTGCGGCCTTTGGGATGTCGGCCTTTGGGATTTCGACATTTGGGATTTCGGCCTTTGGGATTTCGGCATTTGGGATGTCGGCCTTTGGAATTTCTGCATTTGGAATTTCAGCTTCGAGGATATCTGCTTTCGGGATATCGACCTTTGGGATTTCGACATTTGGGATTTCGGCCTTCGGGATTTCGGCCTTTGGGGTGTCGGCCTTTGGGATTTCGGCCCTTGGGATTTCGGCCTTTGTGATTTCTGCCTTTGGGACTTCGTCCTTTGGGATTCCGGCCTTTGGGATTTCAGCCTTTAGGATATCGGCCATTGGGATTTCGGCCTTTGGAATTTCGGCCTTTGGGATTTCGGCCATTGACATTTCGGCCTTTTTGATTTCGGCCTTTGGGATTTCGGCCTTTCGGATTTCGACCTTTGAGATTACGACCTTTGGGATTTCGGCCTTTAGGATATCGGCATTTGGGATGTTCACCTTAGGGATTTCGGCCTTTGGGATTTCGGCCTTTCGGATTTCGGCCTTCGAGATTTCGGCCTTTAGGATATCGGCCTCCGGGATTTGGATCCTTTGGGACCTCGGCCTTTGGGATTTCGGCCTTTGGGATTTCAGCCTTTGGGATATCGGACTTTGGGATGTCGACATTTGCGATTTCGGCCACTGGGATTTCGGACTTTGGGACTTCGGCATTTGGGATCTCGGCCTTTGGCATTTCAGCCTTTAGGATATCGGCCTTTGGGATGCCAACCTTTGGGTTCTCGGCCTTTGGGATTTCGACCTTTGGGATTTCGACCTTTGGGATTTCGGCTTTTGGGATTTCGGGCTTTGGGATTTCGACCTTTGGTATTTCGACCTTTGGGATTTCGACATTTGGGATTTCGGCCTTTGGGATTTCGGCCTTTGGGATTTCGGCCTTTGGGATTTCGGCCTTTGGGACTTCGGACATTGGGATGTCGGCCTTTGGGATTTCGGCCTTTAGGATTTCAGCCTTTAGGATATCGGCCTTCGGGATGTCCACCTTAGGGATTCCGGCCTTTGGGATCTAGACCTTTGGGATTTCGGCCTTTGAGATATCGGAATTTAGGATATCGGCCTTTGGGATGTCGGCCTTTGGGATTTCAGCCTTTGGGATTTGGATCCTTTGGGACTTCGGCCTTTGGGATTTCGGCCTTTGGGATTTCGACCTTTGGGAATTTCGGGGTTTGAGACTTCGGCCTTCAGGATATCGGCCTTTGGGATTTCGGCCCGTAGTATTTCGGCCTTTGGGATTTCGCCCCTTGGGATTTCGGCATTTGGGATGTCGGCCTTTGGAATTTCAGCCTCTACGATATCGGCCTTCGGGATGTCGAGCTTTGGGATTTCGACCTTTGGGATTTCGACCTTTGGGATGTCGGCCTTTGGGATTTCGGCCTTTGGGATTTCGACCCTTGGGATTTCGGCCTTTGGGATATCGGCCTTTGGGATTTCGGCCTTTGGGATGTCGGCCTTTGGGATTTCGACATTTGAGATTTTGGCCTTTGGGATATGGACCTTTGGGACTTCGGCCTTTCGGATTTCGGCCTTTGGGATTTCGACCTTTGGGAATTTCGGCATTTGGGATGTCGGCCTTTGGAATTTCTGCATTTGGAATTTCAGCTTCGAGGATATCTGATTTCGGGATATCGACCTTTGGGATTTCGACATTTGGGATTTCGGGTTTGGGATTTCGGGCTTTGGGATTTCGACCTTTGGGATTTCGACATTTGGGATTTCGGCCTTTGGGATTTCGGCCTTTGGGGTGTCGGCCTTTGGGATTTCGGCCCTTGGGATTTCGGCCTTTGTGATTTCTGCCTTTGGGACTTCGTCCTTTGGGATTCCGGCCTTTGGGATTTCAGCCTTTAGGATATCGGCCATTGGGATTTCGGCCTTTGGAATTTCGGCCTTTGGGATTTCGGCCATTGACATTTCGGCCTTTTTGATTTCGGCCTTTGGGATTTCGGCCTTTCGGATTTCGACCTTTGAGATTACGACCTTTGGGATTTCGGCCTTTAGGATATCGGCATTTGGGATGTTCACCTTAGGGATTTCGGCCTTTTGGATTTCGGCCTTTCGGATTTCGGCCTTCGAGATTTCGGCCTTTAGGATATCGGCCTCCGGGATTTGGATCCTTTGGGACCTCGGCCTTTGGGATTTCGGCCTTTGGGATTTCAGCCTTTGGGATATCGGACTTTGGGATGTCGACATTTGCGATTTCGGCCACTGGGATTTCGGACTTTGGGACTTCGGCATTTGGGATCTCGGCCTTTGGCATTTCAGCCTTTAGGATATCGGCCTTTGTGATGCCAACCTTTGGGTTCTCGGCCTTTGGGATTTCGACCTTTGGGATTTCGACCTTTGGGATTTCGGCTTTTGGGATTTCGGGCTTTGGGATTTCGACCTTTGGTATTTCGACCTTTGGGATTTCGACATTTGGGATTTCGGCCTTTGGGATTTCGGCCTTTGGGATTTCGGCCTTTGGGACTTCGGACATTGGGATGTCGGCCTTTGGGATTTCGGCCTTTAGGATTTCAGCCTTTAGGATATCGGCCTTCGGGATGTCCACCTTAGGGATTCCGGCCTTTGGGATCTAGACCTTTGGGATTTCGGCCTTTGAGATATCGGAATTTAGGATATCGGCCTTTGGGATGTCGGCCTTTGGGATTTCAGCCTTTGGGATTTGGATCCTTTGGGACTTCGGCCTTTGGGATTTCGGCCTTTGGGATTTCGACCTTTGGGAATTTCGGGGTTTGAGACTTCGGCCTTCAGGATAACGGCCTTTGGGATTTCGGCCCGTAGTATTTCGGCCTTTGGGATTTCGCCCCTTGGGATTTCGGCATTTGGGATGTCGGCCTTTGGAATTTCAGCCTCTACGATATCGGCCTTCGGGATGTCGAGCTTTGGGATTTCGACCTTTGGGATTTCGACCTTTGGGATGTCGGCCTTTGGGATTTCGGCCTTTGGGATTTCGACCCTTGGGATTTCGGCCTTTGGGATATCGGCCTTTGGGATTTCGGCCTTTGGGATGTCGGCCTTTGGGATTTCGACATTTGAGATTTTGGCCTTTGGGATTTGGACCTTTGGGACTTCGGCCTTTCGGATTTCGGCCTTTGGGATTTCGACCTTTGGGAATTTCGGCATTTGGGATGTCGGCCTTTGGAATTTCTGCATTTGGAATTTCAGCTTCGAGGATATCTGATTTCGGGATATCGACCTTTGGGATTTCGACATTTGGGATTTCGGGTTTGGGATTTCGGGCTTTGGGATTTCGACCTTTGGGATTTCGACCTTTGGAATTTCGACCATTGGGATTTCGACCTTTGGGATTTCGGCCTTCGGTATTTCGGCCTTTGGGATTTCGGCCTTTGGGTTTTCGGCCTTTGGGATTTCGGCCTTTGGGATTTCGGCCTTTGGGACTTCGGCCTTTGGGATGTCGGCCTTTGGGATTTCGACATTTGGGATTTCGGCCTTTGGGATTTCGGCATTTGGGATGTCGGCCTTTGGAATTTCTGCATTTGGAATTTCAGCTTCGAGGATATCTGCTTTCGGGATATCGACCTTTGGGATTTCGACATTTGGGATTTCGGCCTTTGGGATTTCGGCCTTTGGGATTTCGGCCTTTGGGGTGTCGGCCTTTGGGATTTCGGCCCTTGGGATTTCGGCCTTTGTGATTTCTGCCTTTGGGACTTCGTCCTTTGGGATTCCGGCCTTTGGGATTTCAGCCTTTAGGATATCGGCCATTGGGATTTCGGCCTTTGGAATTTCGGCCTTTGGAATTTCGGCCATTGACATTTCGGCCTTTTTGATTTCGGCCTTTGGGATTTCGGCCTTTCGGATTTCGACCTTTGAGATTACGACCTTTGGGATTTCGGCCTTTAGGATATCGGCATTTGGGATGTTCACCTTAGGGATTTCGGCCTTTGGGATCTCGGCCCTTCGGATTTCGGCCTTCGAGATTTCGGCCTTTAGGATATCGGCCTCCGGGATTTGGATCCTTTGGGACCTCGGCCTTTGGGATTTCGGCCTTTGGGATTTCAGCCTTTGGGATATCGGACTTTGGGATGTCGACATTTGCGATTTCGGCCACTGGGATTTCGGACTTTGGGACTTCGGCATTTGGGATCTCGGCCTTTGGCATTTCAGCCTTTAGGATATCGGCCTTTGGGATGCCAACCTTTGGGTTCTCGGCCTTTGGGATTTCGACCTTTGGGATTTCGACCTTTGGGATTTCGGCTTTTGGGATTTCGGGCTTTGGGATTTCGACCTTTGGTATTTCGACCTTTGGGATTTCGACATTTGGGATTTCGGCCTTTGGGATTTCGGCCTTTGGGATTTCGGCCTTTGGGACTTCGGACATTGGGATGTCGGCCTTTGGGATTTCGGCCTTTAGGATTTCAGCCTTTAGGATATCGGCCTTCGGGATGTCCACCTTAGGGATTCCGGCCTTTGGGATCTAGACCTTTGGGATTTCGGCCTTTGAGATATCGGAATTTAGGATATCGGCCTTTGGGATGTCGGCCTTTGGGATTTCAGCCTTTGGGATTTGGATCCTTTGGGACTTCGGCCTTTGGGATTTCGGCCTTTAGGATTTCGGCCTTTGGGATTTCAGCCTTCAGGATTTCGGCCTTTCGGATTTCCTCCTTTGGGATTTCGGCCTTTGGGATTTCGGCCTTTGGGATGTCGGCCTTTGGGATTTCGCCTTTGGGATTTCGGCCTTTGGGTTTTCGACCCTAGGGATTTCGGCCTTTTGCGAATCCGGTATTTAGGATTTCGGCCTTTGGGATTTCGGCCTTTGGAATTTCGGCCTTTCAGTTCTCGGCCTTTAAGATATCGGCCTTTGGGATTTCGGCCTTTCGGATTTCGGCCTTTGGGATTTCGACCTTTGGGAATTTCGGGGTTTGAGACTTCGGCCTTCAGGATATCGGCCTTTGGGATTTCGGCCTGTAGTATTTCGGCCTTTGGGATTTCGCCCCTTGGGATTTCGGCATTTGGGATGTCGGCCTTTGGAATTTCAGCCTCTAGGATATCGGCCTTCGGGATGTCGAGCTTTGGGATTTCGACCTTTGGGATTTCAACCTTTGGGATTTCGACCTTTGGGATGTCGGCCTTTGGGATTTCGGCCATTGGGATTTCGACCCTTGGGATTTCGGCCTTTGGGGTATCGGCCTTTGGGATTTCGGCCTTTGGGATGTCGGCCTTTGGGATTTCGACATTTGAGATTTTGGCCTTTGGGATTTGGACCTTTGGGACTTCGGCCTTTGGGATTTCGACATATGCGATTTCGACATATGCGATTTCGGCCTTTGGGATTTCGGCATTTGGGATTTGTCTCCTTTGGGACTTCGGCCTTTGGGATTTCGACATTTCAGATTTTGGCCTTTGGGATTTGGACCTTTGTGATTTGGACCTTTGGGACTTCGGCCTTTGGGATTTCGATCTTTGGGATGTCGGCTTTTGGGATTTCGGCCTTTGGGATTTCGGCGTTTGGGATTTCGGCCTTTGGGATTTCGGCCTTAGGAATTTCGGCCTTTGGGACTTCGGCCTTTGGGATGTCGGCCTTTGGGATATCGACATTTGGGATTTCTGCCTTTGTTATTTCGGCATTTGGGATGTCGGCCTTTGGAATTTCTGCATTTGGAATTTCAGCTTCGAGGATATCTGCTTTCGGGATATCGACCTTTGGGATTTCGACACTTGGGATTTCGGCCTTTGGGATTTCGGCCTTTGGGGTGTCGGCCTTTGGGATTTCGGCCCTTGGGATTTCGGCCTTTGTGATTTCGGCCTTTGGGACTTCGTCCTTTGGGATTCCGGCCTTTGGGATTTCAGCCTTTAGGATATCGGCCATTGGGATTTCGGCCTTTGGAATTTCGGCCTTTGGGATTTCGGCCATTGGGATTTCGGCCTTTGGGATCTCGGCTTTTGGGATTCCGACCTCTAGGGGTTTCGGCCTTTGGAATTTCAGCCTCAAGGATATTGGGATGTCGACCTTTGGGATTTCGACCTTTGGGATTTCGGCCTTCGGGATTTCGGCCTTTGGGATTTGGATACTTTGGGACTTCGGCCTTTGGGACTTCGACATTTGGGATTTCGGCCTTTGGGATTTCGGCCTTTGGGATTTCGGCCTTTGGGATTTCGGCCTTTGAGTTCTCGGCCTTTAAGATATCGGCCTTTGGGATTTCGGCCTTTCGGATTTCGGCCTTTGGGATTTCGACCTCTGGGAATTTCGGCCTTTGAGATTTCGGCCTTCAGGATATCGGCCTTTGGGATTTCGGCCTGTAGTATTTCGGCCTTTGGGATTTCGCCCTTTGGGATTTCGGCATTTGGGATGTCGGCCTTTGGAATTTCAGCCTCTAGGATATCGGCCTTCGGGATGTCGAGCTTTGGGATTTCGACCTTTGGGATTTCGACCTTTGGGATGTCGGCCTTCGGGATTTCAGCCTTTGGGGTTTGGATCCTTTGGGACTTCGGCCTTTGGGATTTCGACATATGCGATTTCGGCCTTTGGGATTTCGGCCTTTGGGATTTCGGCCTTTGGGATTTCAGCCTTCAGGATTTCGGCCTTTCGGATTTCCTCCTTTTGGATTTCGGCCTTTGGGATTTGGACCTTTGTGATTTGGACCTTTGGGATTTCGGCCTTTGGGATTTCGACCTTTGGGATGTCGGCTTTTTGGATTTCGGCCTTTGGGATTTCGGCCTTTGGGATTTCGGCCTTTGGGATTTCGGCCTTTGGGATTTCGACCCTTGGGATTTCGGCCTTTGGGATATCGGCCTCTGGGATTTCGGCCTTTGGGATGTCGGCCTTTGGGATTTTGACATTTGAGATTTTGGCCTTTGGGATTTGGACCTTTGTGATTTGGACCTTTTGGACTGCGGCCTTTGGGATTTCGACCTTTGGGATTTCGACCTTTGGGATGTCGGCCTTCGGGATTTCAGCCTTTGGGATTTGGATCCTTTGGGACTTCGGCCTTTGGGATTTCGACATATGCGATTTCGACTTTTGGGATTTCGGCCTTTGGGATGTCGGCCATTGGGATTTCGGCGTTTGGGATTTCGTGCTTTGGGATTTCGGCCTTTGGGATTTCGGCATTAGTTTTTTCAGTCTCCAGGATATCGGCCTTTGGGATGTCGATCTTTGGGAACTCGACATTTCAGATTTTGGCCTTTGGGATTTGGACCTTTGTGATTTGGACCTTTTGGACTGCGGCCTTTGGGATTTCGACCTTTGGAATGTCGGCTTTTGGGATTTCGGCCTTTGGGTTCTCGGCCTTTGGGTCTTCGACCTTTGTGATTTCGACCTTTGGCATTTCGACCTTAGGGATTTCGGCCTTTGGGATATCGGCCTTTGGGATTTCGGCCTTTGGGATTTCGGCCTTTGGTATGTCGGCCTTTGGGATTTCGACATTTGAGATTTTGGCCATTGGGATTTGGACCTTTGTGATTTGGACCTTTGGGACTTCGGCCTTTGGGATTTCGACATTTGGGATTTCGGCCTTTGGGATATCGGCCTTTGGGATTTCGGCCTTTGGGATTTCGGCCTTTGGGATGTCGACCTTTGGGATTTCGGCCACTGGGATTTCGGACTTTGGGACTTTCGCCTTTGGGATCTCGGCCTTTGGGATTTCAGCCTTTAGGATATCGGCCTTTGGGATGTCAACCTTTGGGATTTCGGCCTTTGTAATTTCGACCTTTGGGATTTCGACCTTTGGGATTTCGAACTTTGGGATTTCGCATTTTGGGATTTCGGGCTTTGGGATTTTGACCTTTGGGACTTCGACCTTTGGGATTTCGGCCTTCGGGATTTCGGCCTTTGGGATTTGGATCCTTTGGGACTTCGTCCTTTGGGATTCCGGCCTTTGGGATTTCAGCCTTTAGGATATCGGCCATTGGGATTTCGTCCTTTGGAATTTCGGCCTTTGGGATTTCGGCCATTGGGATTTCGGCCTTTGGGATTTCGGCCTTTCGGATTTCGGCCTTTGAGATTTCGAATTTTGGAATTTCGGCCTTTGAGATTTCGGCATTTAGGATATCGGCATTTGGGATGTTCACCTTAGGGATTTCGGCCTTTGGGATTTCGGCCTTTGGGATTTCGGCCTTTGGGATTTCGGCCTTTCGGATTTCGGCCTTCGAGATTTCGGCCTTTAGGATATCGGCCTCCGGGATTTGGATACTTTGGGACCTCGGCCTTTGGGATTTCAGCCTTTAGGATATCGGCCTTTGGGATGTCTACCTTTGGGATTTCGGCCACTGGGATTTCGGACTTTGGGATTTCGGCCTTTGGGATTTCGACCCTTGGGATTTCGGCCTTTGGGATATCGGCCTTTGGGATTTCGGCCTTTGGGATGTCGGCCTTTGGGATTTCGAACTTTGGGATTTCGACCTTTGGGATTTCGGCTTTTGGGATTTCGGGCTTTGGGATTTCGACCTTTGGGATTTCGACCTTTGGAATTTCGACCATTGGGATTTCGACCTTTGGTATTTCGGCCTTCGGGATTTCGATATTTGGGATTTCGGCCTTTGGGATTTCGGCCTTTGGGACTTCGGCCTTTGGGATTTCGACATTTCAGATTTTGGCCTTTGGGATTTGGACCTTTGTGATTTGGACCTTTGGGATGTCGGCTTTTGGGATTCCGGCCTTTGGGATTTCGGCCTTTGGGATTTCGACCCTTGGGATTTCGGCCTTTGGGATATCGGCCTTTGGGATTTCGGCCTTTGGGATGTCGGCCTTTGGGATTTCGACATTTGAGATTTTGGCCTTTGGGATTTGGACCTTTGTGATTTGGACCTTTGGGATGTCGGCTTTTGGGATTTCGGCCTTTGGGATTTCGGCCTTTGGGATTTCGCCCCTTGGGATTTCGGCATTTGGGATGTCGGCCTTTGGAATTTCAGCCTCTAGGATATCGGCCTCCGGGATGTCGGGCTTTGGGATTTCGACCTTTGGGATTTCGACCTTTGGGATGTCGGCCTTCGGGATTTCAGCCTTTGGGATTTGGATCCTTTGGGACTTCGGCCTTTGCGATTTCGACATATGCGATTTCGGTCTTTGGGATTTCGGCCTTTGGGATTTCGGCCTTTGGGATGTCGGCCTTTGGGATTTCGGCCTTTGTGATTTCGGCCTTTGGGATTTGTTTCCTTTGGGACTTCGGCCTTTGGGATTTCGACATTTGGGATTTCGTCCTTTGGGATTTCGACTTTTGGGATTTCGGCCTTTGGGATGTCGGCCATTGGGATTTCGGCGTTTGGGATTTCGTGCTTTGGGATTTCGGCCTTTGGGATTTCGGCTTTTGTTTTTTCAGTCTCTAGGATATCGGCCTTTGGGATTTCGGGCTTAGGCAGTTCGGACTTTGGGATTTCGAAATTTGGAATTTCTGCCTTTGGAGTTTCGGCCTTAGGGATTTGGATCGTTTGGACTTCGGCCTTTGGGATTTCGACATTTGGGATTCCGGCCTTTGGGATTTCGGCCATTGGGTTCTCGGCCTTTGGGTCTTCGACCTTTGTGATTTCGACCTTTGGCATTTCGACCTTAGGGATTTCGGCCTTTGGGATATCGGCCTTTGGGATTTCGGCCTTTGGGATTTCGGCCTTTGGTATGTCGGCCTTTGGGATTTTGGCCTTTGGGATTTGGACCTTTGGGACTTCGGCCTTTGGGATTTCGACATTTGGGATTTCGGCCTTTGGGATTTCGACCTTCGAGATTTCGGCCTTTAGGATATCGGCCTCCGGGATTTGGATACTTTGGGACCTCGGCCTTTGGGATTTCGGCCTTTGGGATTTCAGCCTTTAGGATATCGGCCTTTGGGATGTCTACCTTTGGGATTTCGGCCACTGGGATTTCGGACTTTGGGATTTCGGCCTTTGGGATTTCGACCCTTGGGATTTCGGCCTTTGGGATATCGGCCTTTGGGATTTCGGCCTTTGGGATGTCGGCCTTTGGGATTTCGAGCTTTGGGATTTCGACCTTTGGGATTTCGGCTTTTGGGATTTCGGGCTTTGGGATTTCGACCTTTGGGATTTCGACCTTTGGAATTTCGACCATTGGGATTTCGACCTTTGGTATTTCGGCCTTCGGGATTTCGATATTTGGGATTTCGGCCTTTGGGATTTCGGCCTTTGGGACTTCGGCCTTTGGGATTTCGACATTTCAGATTTTGGCCTTTGGGATTTGGACCTTTGTGATTTGGACCTTTGGGATGTCGGCTTTTGGGATTTCGGCCTTTGGGATTTCGGCCTTTGGGATTTCGACCCTTGGGATTTCGGCCTTTGGGATATCGGCCTTTGGGATTTCGGCCTTTGGGATGTCGGCCTTTAGGATTTCAGCCTTTAGGATATCGGCCTTCGGGATGTCCACCATAGGGATTCCGGCCTTTGGGATCTAGACCTTTGGGATTTCGGCCTTTGAGATATCGGAATTTAGGATATCGGCCTTTGGGATGTCGGCCTTTGGGATTTCAGCCTTTGGGATTTGGATCCTTTGGGACTTCGGCCTTTGGGATTTCGGCCTTTAGGATATCGGCCTTTGGGATGTCGGCCTTCGGAATTTCAGCCTCTAGGACATCGACCTTTGGGATATCGAAATTTGGGATTTCGATCTTTGGGATTTCGGCCTTTGGGGATTACGGTCTTTAGGATTTCGGCCTTTGGGATTTCGGCCTTTGGGATGTCGGCCTTTGGGATTTCGACATGTGAGATTTTGGCCTTTGGGATTTGGACCTTTGTGATTTGGACCTTTGGGATGTCGGCTTTTGGGATTTCGGCCTTTGGGATTTCGGCCTTTGGGATTTCGCCCCTTGGGATTTCGGCATTTGGGATGTCGGCCTTTGGAATTTCAGCCTCTAGGATATCGGCCTCCGGGATGTCGAGCTTTGGGATTTCGACCTTTGGGATTTCGACCTTTGGGATGTCGGCCTTCGGGATTTCAGCCTTTGGGATTTGGATCCTTTGGGACTTCGGCCTTTGCGATTTCGACATATGCGATTTCGGTCTTTGGGATTTCGGTCTTTGGGATTTCGGCCTTTGGGATTTCGGCCTTTGGGATGTCGGCCTTTGGGATTTCGGCCTTTGTGATTTCGGCCTTTGGGATTTGTTTCCTTTGGGATTTCGGCCTTTGGGATTTCGGCCTTTGGGATTTCGGCCTTTGGGATGTCGGCCTTTGGGATTTCGGCCTTTGGGATTTCGGCCTTCACGATTTCGGCTTTTCGGATTGCGGCCTTTGGGATTTCGACCTTTGGGATTTCGGCCTTTGAGATTTCGGCCTTTAGGATATCGGCCTTTGGGATGTTCACCTTAGGGATTTCGGCCTATGGGATTTCGGCATTTGGGATTTCGGCCTTTAGGATATCGGCCTCCGGGATTTGGATCCTTTGGGACTTCGGCCTTTGGGATTTCGGCCTTTAGGATTTCAGCCTTTAGGATATCGGCCTTCGGGATGTCCACCATAGGGATTCCGGCCTTTGGGATCTAGACCTTTGGGATTTCGGCCTTTGAGATATCGGAATTTAGGATATCGGCCTTTGGGATGTCGGCCTTTGGGATTTCAGCCTTTGGGATTTGGATCCTTTGGGACTTCGGCCTTTGGGATTTCGGCCTTTAGGATATCGGCCTTTGGGATGTCGGCCTTCGGAATTTCAGCCTCTAGGACATCGACCTTTGGGATATCGAACTTTGGGATTTCGATCTTTGGGATTTCGGCCTTTGGGGATTACGGTCTTTAGGATTTCGGCCTTTCGGATTTCCTCCTTTGGGATTTCGGCCTTTGGGATTTCGGCCTTTGGGATTTCGGCCTTTGGGATTTAGGGCTTTGGGTTTTCGACCCTAGGGATTTCGGCCTTTTGCGAATCCGGTATTTAGGATTTCGGCCTTTGGGATTTCGGCCTTTGGGATTTCGGCCTTTGGGATTTCGACCCTTGGGATTTCGGCCTTTGGGATATCGGCCTTTGGGATTTCGGCCTTTGGGATGTCGGCCTTTGGGATTTCGACATTTGAGATTTTGGCCCTTGGGATTTGGACCTTTGTGATTTGGACCTTTGGGATGTCGGCTTTTGGGATTTCGGCCTTTGGGATTTCGGCCTTTGGGATTTCGCCCCTTGGGATTTCGGCATTTGGGATGTCGGCCTTTGGAATTTCAGCCTCTAGGATATCGGCCTCCGGGATGTCGAGCTTTGGGATTTCGACCTTTGGGATTTCGACCTTTGGGATGTCGGCCTTCGGGATTTCAGCCTTTGGGATTTGGATCCTTTGTGACTTCGGCCTTTGCGATTTCGACATATGCGATTTCGGTCTTTGGGATTTCGGCCTTTGGGATTTCGGCCTTTGGGATGTCGGCCTTTGGGATTTCGGCCTTTGTGATTTCGGCCTTTGGGATTTGTTTCCTTTGGGACTTCGGCCTTTGGGATTTCGACATTTGGGATTTCGTCCTTTGGGATTTCGACTTTTGGGATTTCGGCCTTTGGGATGTCGGCCATTGGGATTTCGGCGTTTGGGATTTCGTGCTTTGGGATTTCGGCCTTTGGGATTTCGGCTTTTGTTTTTTCAGTCTCTAGGATATCGGCCTTTGGGATTTCGGGCTTAGGCAGTTCGGACTTTGGGATTTCGAAATTTGGAATTTCTGCCTTTGGAGTTTCGGCCTTAGGGATTTGGATCCTTTGGACTTCGGCCTTTGGGATTTCGACATTTGGGATTCCGGCCTTTGGGATTTCGGCCATTGGGTTCTCGGCCTTTGGGTCTTCGACCTTTGTGATTTCGACCTTTGGCATTTCGACCTTAGGGATTTCGGCCTTTGGGATATCGGCCTTTGGGATTTCGGCCTTTGGGATTTCGGCCTTTGGGATTTCGGCCTTTGGTATGTCGGCCTTTGGGATTTCGACATTTGAGATTTTGGCCTTTGGGATTTGGACCTTTGTGATTTGGACCTTTGGGACTTCGGCGTTTGGGATTTCGACATTTGGGATTTCGGCCTTTGGGATATCGGCCTTTGGGATTTCAGCCTTTGGGATGTCGGCCTTTGGGATTTCGACGTTTGGGATTTCGGCCTTTGTGATTTCGGCCTTTTCGATTTCAGCCTTTGGGATTTCGGCCTTTGGGATTTCGGCCTTTGGGATTTCGGCCTTTGGGATTTCGGCCTTTGGGATGTCGGCCTTTGGGATTTCGGCCTTTGGGATTTCGGCCTTCACGATTTCGGCTTTTCGGATTTCGGCCTTTGGGATTTCGACCTTTGGGATTTCGGCCTTTGAGATTTCGGCCTTTAGGATATCGGCCTTTGGGATGTTCACCTTAGGGATTTCGGCCTATGGGATTTCGGCATTTGGGATTTCGGCTTTTAGGATATCGGCCTCCGGGATTTGGATCCTTTGGGACTTCGGCCTTTGGGATTTCGGCCTTTAGGATTTCAGCCTTTAGGATATCGGCCTTCGGAATTTCAGCCTCTAGGACATCGACCTTTGGGATATCGAACTTTGGGATTTCGATCTTTGGGATTTCGGTCTTTGGGGATTACGGTCTTTAGGATTTCGGCCTTTCGGATTTCCTCCTTTGGGATTTCGGCCTTTGGGATTTCGGCCTTTGGGATTTAGGGCTTTGGGTTTTCGACCCTAGGGATTTCGGCCTTTTGCGAATCCGGTATTTAGGATTTCGGCCTTTGGGATTTCGGCCTTTGGGATTTCGGCCTTTGGAATTTCAGCCTCTAGGATATCGGCCTTCGGGATGTCGAGCTTTGGGATTTCGACCTTTGGGATTTCGACCTTTGGGATGTCGGCCTTCGGTATTTCAGCCTTTGGGATTTGGATCCTTTGGGACTTCGGCCTTTGGGATTTCGACATATGCGATTTCGGCCTTTGGGATTCCGGCCTTTGGGATGTCGGCCTTTGGGATTTCGACATTTGAGATTTTGGCCTTTGGGATTTGGACCTTTGGGACTTCGGCCTTTGGGATTTCGACATTTGGGATTTCGGCCTTTGGGATTTTGACCTTCGAAATTTCGGCCTTTAGGATATCGGCCTCCGGGATTTGGATACTTTGGGACCTCGGCCTTTGGGATTTCGGCCTTTGGGATTTCAGCCTTTAGGATATCGGCCTTTGGGATGTCTACCTTTGGGATTTCGGCCACTGGGATTTCGGACTTTGGGATTTCGGCCTTTGGGATTTCGACCCTTGGGATTTCGGCCTTTGGGATATCGGCCTTTGGGATTTCGGCCTTTGGGATGTCGGCCTTTGGGATTTCGAGCTTTGGGATTTCGACCTTTGGGATTTCGGCTTTTGGGATTTCGGGCTTTGGGATTTCGACCTTTGGGATTTCGACCTTTGGAATTTCGACCATTGGGATTTCGACCTTTGGTATTTCGGCCTTCGGGATTTCGATATTTGGGATTTCGGCCTTTGGGATTTCGGCCTTTGGGACTTCGGCCTTTGGGATTTCGACATTTCAGATTTTGGCCTTTGGGATTTGGACCTTTGTGATTTGGACCTTTGGGATGTCGGCTTTTGGGATTTCGGCCTTTGGGATTTCGGCCTTTGGGATTTCGACCCTTGGGATTTCGGCCTTTGGGATATCGGCCTTTGGGATTTCGGCCTTTGGGATGTCGGCCTTTAGGATTTCAGCCTTTAGGATATCGGCCTTCGGGATGTCCACCATAGGGATTCCGGCCTTTGGGATCTAGACCTTTGGGATTTCGGCCTTTGAGATATCGGAATTTAGGATATCGGCCTTTGGGATGTCGGCCTTTGGGATTTCAGCCTTTGGGATTTGGATCCTTTGGGACTTCGGCCTTTGGGATTTCGGCCTTTAGGATATCGGCCTTTGGGATGTCGGCCTTCGGAATTTCAGCCTCTAGGACATCGACCTTTGGGATATCGAACTTTGGGATTTCGATCTTTGGGATTTCGGCCTTTGGGGATTACGGTCTTTAGGATTTCGGCCTTTGGGATTTCGGCCTTTGGGATGTCGGCCTTTGGGATGTCGGCCTTTGGGATTTCGACATTTGAGATTTTGGCCTTTGGGATTTGGACCTTTGTGATTTGGACCTTTGGGATGTCGGCTTTTGGGATTTCGGCCTTTGGGATTTCGGCCTTTGGGATTTCGCCCCTTGGGATTTCGGCATTTGGGATGTCGGCCTTTGGAATTTCAGCCTCTAGGATATCGGCCTCCGGGATGTCGAGCTTTGGGATTTCGACCTTTGGGATTTCGACCGTTGGGATGTCGGCCTTCGGGATTTCAGCCTTTGGGATTTGGATCCTTTGGGACTTCGGCCTTTGCGATTTCGACATATGCGATTTCGGTCTTTGGGATTTCGGCCTTTGGGATTTCGGCCTTTGGGATGTCGGCCTTTGGGATTTCGGCCTTTGTGATTTCGGCCTTTGGGATTTGTTTCCTTTGGGATTTCGGCCTTTGGGATTTCGGCCTTTGGGATGTCGGCCTTTGGGATTTCGGCCTTTGGGATTTCGGCCTTCACGATTTCGGCTTTTCGGATTTCGGCCTTTGGGATTTCGACCTTTGGGATTTCGGCCTTTGAGATTTCGGCCTTTAGGATATCGGCCTTTGGGATGTTCACCTTAGGGATTTCGGCCTATGGGATTTCGGCATTTGGGATTTCGGCCTTTAGGATATCGGCCTCCGGGATTTGGATCCTTTGGGACTTCGGCCTTTGGGATTTCGGCCTTTAGGATTTCAGCCTTTAGGATATCGGCCTTCGGGATGTCCACCATAGGGATTCCGGCCTTTGGGATCTAGACCTTTGGGATTTCGGCCTTTGAGATATCGGAATTTAGGATATCGGCCTTTGGGATGTCGGCCTTTGGGATTTCAGCCTTTGGGATTTGGATCCTTTGGGACTTCGGCCTTTGGGATTTCGGCCTTTAGGATATCGGCCTTTGGGATGTCGGCCTTCGGAATTTCAGCCTCTAGGACATCGACCTTTGGGATATCGAACTTTGGGATTTCGATCTTTGGGATTTCGGCCTTTGGGGATTACGGTCTTTAGGATTTCGGCCTTTCGGATTTCCTCCTTTGGGATTTCGGCCTTTGGGATTTCGGCCTTTGGGATTTCGGCCTTTGGGATTTAGGGCTTTGGGTTTTCGACCCTAGGGATTTCGGCCTTTTGCGAATCCGGTATTTAGGATTTCGGCCTTTAGGATTTCGGCTTTTGGGATTTCGGCCTTTGGAATTTCAGCCTCTAGGATATCGGCCTTCGGGATGTCGAGCTTTGGGATTTCGACCTTTGGGATTTCGACCTTTGGGATGTCGGCCTTCGGTATTTCAGCCTTTGGGATTTGGATCCTTTGGGACTTCGGCCTTTGGGATTTCGACATATGCGATTTCGGCCTTTGGGATTCCGGCCTTTGGGATGTCGGCCTTTGGGATTTCGACATTTGAGATTTTGGCCTTTGGGATTTGGACCTTTGGGACTTCGGCCTTTGGGATTTCGACATTTGGGATTTCGGCCTTTGGGATTTCGACCTTCGAGATTTCGGCCTTTAGGATATCGGCCTCCGGGATTTGGATACTTTGGGACCTCGGCCTTTGGGATTTCGGCCTTTGGGATTTCAGCCTTTAGGATATCGGCCTTTGGGATGTCTACCTTTGGGATTTCGGCCACTGGGATTTCGGACTTTGGGATTTCGGCCTTTGGGATTTCGACCCTTGGGATTTCGGCCTTTGGGATATCGGCCTTTGGGATTTCGGCCTTTGGGATGTCGGCCTTTGGGATTTCGAGCTTTGGGATTTCGACCTTTGGGATTTCGGCTTTTGGGATTTCGGGCTTTGGGATTTCGACCTTTGGGATTTCGACCTTTGGAATTTCGACCATTGGGATTTCGACCTTTGGTATTTCGGCCTTCGGGATTTCGATATTTGGGATTTCGGCCTTTGGGATTTCGGCCTTTGGGACTTCGGCCTTTGGGATTTCGACATTTCAGATTTTGGCCTTTGGGATTTGGACCTTTGTGATTTGGACCTTTGGGATGTCGGCTTTTGGGATTTCGGCCTTTGGGATTTCGGCCTTTGGGATTTCGACCCTTGGGATTTCGGTCTTTGGGATATCGGCCTTTGGGATTTCGGCCTTTGGGATGTCGGCCTTTGGGATTTCGACATTTGAGATTTTGGCCTTTGGGATTTGGACCTTTGTGATTTGGACCTTTGGGATGTCGGCTTTTGGGATTTCGGCCTTTGGGATTTCGGCCTTTGGGATTTCGCCCCTTGGGATTTCGGCATTTGGGATGTCGGCCTTTGGAATTTCAGCCTCTAGGATATCGGCCTCCGGGATGTCGAGCTTTGGGATTTCGACCTTTGGGATTTCGACCTTTGGGATGTCGGCCTTCGGGATTTCAGCCTTTGGGATTTGGATCCTTTGGGACTTCGGCCTTTGCGATTTCGACATATGCGATTTCGGTCTTTGGGATTTCGGCCTTTGGGATTTCGGCCTTTGGGATGTCGGCCTTTGGGATTTCGGCCTTTGTGATTTCGGCCTTTGGGATTTGTTTCCTTTGGGACTTCGGCCTTTGGGATTTCGACATTTGGGATTTCGTCCTTTGGGATTTCGACTTTTGGGATTTCGGCCTTTGGGATGTCGGCCATTGGGATTTCGGCGTTTGGGATTTCGTGCTTTGGGATTTCGGCCTTTGGGATTTCGGCTTTTGTTTTTTCAGTCTCTAGGATATCGGCCTTTGGGATTTCGGGCTTAGGCAGTTCGGACTTTGGGATTTCGAAATTTGGAATTTCTGCCTTTGGAGTTTCGGCCTTAGGGATTTGGATCCTTTGGACTTCGGCCTTTGGGATTTCGACATTTGGGATTCCGGCCTTTGGGATTTCGGCCATTGGGTTCTCGGCCTTTGGGTCTTCGACCTTTGTGATTTCGACCTTTGGCATTTCGACCTTAGGGATTTCGGCCTTTGGGATATCGGCCTTTGGGATTTCGGCCTTTGGGATTTCGGCCTTTGGTATGTCGGCCTTTGGGATTTCGACATTTGAGATTTTGGCATTTGGGATTTGGACCTTTGTGATTTGGACCTTTGGGACTTCGGCGTTTGGGATTTCGACATTTGGGATTTCGGCCTTTGGGATATCGGCCTTTGGGATTTCAGCCTTTGGGATGTCGGCCTTTGGGATTTCGACGTTTGGGATTTCGGCCTTTGTGATTTCGGCCTTTGGGATTTCAGCCTTTGGGATTTCGGCCTTTGGGATTTCGGCCCTTGGGATTTCGGCCTTTGGGATTTCGGCCTTTGGGATGTCGGCCTTTGGGATTTCGGCCTTTGGGATTTCGGCCTTCACGATTTCGGCTTTTCGGATTTCGGCCTTTGGGATTTCGACCTTTGGGATTTCGGCCTTTGAGATTTCGGCCTTTAGGATATCGGCCTTTGGGATGTTCACCTTAGGGATTTCGGCCTATGGGATTTCGGCATTTGGGATTTCGGCCTTTAGGATATCGGCCTCCGGGATTTGGATCCTTTGGGACTTCGGCCTTTGGGATTTCGGCCTTTAGGATTTCAGCCTTTAGGATATCGGCCTTCGGGATGTCCACCATAGGGATTCCGGCCTTTGGGATCTAGACCTTTGGGATTTCGGCCTTTGAGATATCGGAATTTAGGATATCGGCCTTTGGGATGTCGGCCTTTGGGATTTCAGCCTTTGGGATTTGGATCCTTTGGGACTTCGGCCTTTGGGATTTCGGCCTTTAGGATATCGGCCTTTGGGATGTCGGCCTTCGGAATTTCAGCCTCTAGGACATCGACCTTTGGGATATCGAACTTTGGGATTTCGATCTTTGGGATTTCGGCCTTTGGGGATTACGGTCTTTAGGATTTCGGCCTTTCGGATTTCCTCCTTTGGGATTTCGGCCTTTGGGATTTCGGCCTTTGGGATTTCGGCCTTTGGGATTTAGGGCTTTGGGTTTTCGACCCTAGGGATTTCGGCCTTTTGCGAATCCGGTATTTAGGATTTCGGCCTTTGGTATTTCGGCCTTTGGGATTTCGGCCTTTGGAATTTCAGCCTCTAGGATATCGGCCTTCGGGATGTCGAGCTTTGGGATTTCGACCTTTGGGATTTCGACCTTTGGGATGTCGGCCTTCGGTATTTCAGCCTTTGGGATTTGGATTCTTTGGGACTTCGGCCTTTGGGATTTCGACATATGCGATTTCGGCCTTTGGGATTCCGGCCTTTGGGATGTCGGCCATTGGGATTTCGACATTTGAGATTTTGGCCTTTGGGATTTGGACCTTTGGGACTTCGGCCTTTGGGATTTCGACATTTGGGATTTCGGCCTTTGGGATTTCGACCTTTGGGAATTTCGGGGTTTGATATTTCGGCCTTCAGGATATCGGCCTTTGGGTTTCGGCCTTCGGGATTTCAGCCTTTGGGATTTGGATCCTTTGGGACTTCGGCCTTTGCGATTTCGACATATGCGATTTCGGTCTTTGGGATTTCGGCCTTTGGGATTTCGGCCTTTGGGATGTCGGCCATTGGGATTTCGGCGTTTGGGATTTCGTGCTTTGGGATTTCGGCCTTTGGGATTTCGACTTTTGTTTTTTCAGTCTCTAGGATATCGGCCTTTGGGATGTCGATCTTTGGGAATTCGACATTTCAGATTTTGGCCTTTGGGATTTGGACCTTTGTGATTTGGACCTTTGGGACTTCGGCCTTTGGGATTTCGACCTTTGGGATGTCGGCTTTTGGGATTTCGGCCTTTAGGATTTCGGCCTTTGGGATTTCGGCCTTTGGGATTTCGACCCTTGGGATTTCGGCCTTTGGGATATCGGCCTTTTGGTATTCTGGTATTTAGGATTTCGCCCTTTAGGATTTCGGCTTTCAGGATTTCGGCCTTTCGGATTTCGTCCTTTGGGATTTCGGCCTTTGGGATTTCGGGCTTAGGGATTTCGAACTTTGGGATTTCGACATTTGGAATTTCTGCCTTTGGAGCTTCGGCCTTAGGGATTTGGATCCATTGGACTTCGGCCTTTGGGATTTCGACATTTGGGATTCCGGCCTTTGGGATTTCGGCCTTTGGGTTCTCGGCCTTTGGGTCTTCGACCTTTGTGATTTCGATCTTTGGGATTTCGACCTTCGGGATTTCGGCCTTTGGGATGTCGGCCTTTGGGATTCCGGCCTTTCGGATTTCGGCCTTTGGGATGTCGGCCTTTGGGATTTCGACATTTGAGATTTTGGCCTTTGGGATTTGGATCTTTTTTGTGATTTGGACGTTTGGGACTTCAGCCTTTGGGATTTCGACATTTGGGATTTCGGTCTTTGTGATTTCGGCCTTTGGGATTTCGGCCTTTGTGATTTCGGCGATTGGGATTTCGACCTATGGGATTTCGGCCTTTGGGATTTCGGCCATTGGGATATCGGCCTTTGGAATTTCGGCGTTTGGGATTTCGTGCTTTGGTATTTCGCCCTTTGGGATATCGGCCTTTGGGATGACGGCATTTAGGTTTTCGGTCTTTGGGATTTCGGCCTTCGGTATTTCGGCCTTTGGGATTTCGGCCATTGGGATGTCGGCCTTCGGGATTTCGGCCTTTGGGATTTCTACCTTTGAGATTTCGGCCTTTGGAATTTCGACCTTTGGGGTTTCGGCCTTTGGGAATGTCGGCATTTAGGATTTCGGCTTTTGGGATATCGGCCTTTGGGATGTCGACATTTAGGATTTCGACCCTTGGGATTTCGGCCTTTGGTATTTCGGCCTTTGGGATTTCGACCTTTGAGATTTCGGCCTTTGGGATATCGGCCTTTGGGATGTTGGGCTTTGGGATTTGAGCCTTTAGGGTTTCGAAGTTTGGGATGTCGACGTTTGGGATTTCGGCCTTTGGGATTTCGGCCTTTGGAATTTCAGCCTCTAGGATGTGTGATTGTGCGATTGTGATTGTGCGATTGTGATTGTGCGATTGTGATTGTGCGATTGTGATTGTGCGATTGTGATTGTGCGATTGTGATTGTGCGATTGTGATTGTGCGATTGTGATTGTGCGATTGTGATTGTGCGATTGTGATTGTGCGATTGTGATTGTGTCTTTGTGATTGTGCGATTGGGATTGTGCGATTGTGATTGTGCGATTGTGATTGTGCGATTGTGATTGTGCGATTGTGATTGTGCGATTGTGATTGTGCGATTGTGATTGTGCGATTGTGATTGTGCGATTGTGATTGTGCGATTGTGATTGTGCGATTGTGATTGTGCGATTGTGATTGTGCGATTGTGATTGTGCGATTGTGATTGTGTGATTCTGATTGTGTGATTGTGATTGTGTGATTGTGATTGTGTGTTTGTGATTGTGTGATTGTGATTGTGTGATTATGATTCTGTGATTCTGTGATTGTGCGATTGTGATTGTGCGATTGTGATTGTGCGATTCTGATTGTGCGATTGTGATTGTGCGATTGTGATTGTGCGATTGTGATTGTGATTATGATTGTGTTTGTGTGATTGTGATTGTGCGATTGTGATTCTGCGATTGTGATTGTGTGATTCTGATTGTACGATTGTGATCGTATGAGTGTGATTGTATGATTGTGATCGTATGATTGTGATTGTATGATTGTAATTGTATGATTGTGATCGTATGATTGTGATTGTATGGTTGTGATTGTATGATTGTGATTGTATGATTGTGATTGTATGATTGTGATTGTATGATTGTGGTTGTATGATTGTGACTGTATGATTGTGATTGTATGTTTGTGATTGTATGATTGTGATACTTTGATTGCGATTGTATGAGTGTGACTGTATGATTGTGATTGTATGATTATGATTGTATGATTGTGATTGTATGATTGTGATTGTATGAGTGTGATTGTATGATTGTGATTGTACGATAGTAATTGTATGATTGTGATCGTATGATTGTGATTGTATGATTGTGATTGTATGATTGCGATCGTATGATTGTGATTGTATGATTCTTTTCGTATGATTGTGATTCTATGATAGTGATTGTATGGTTATGATTGTATGATTGCGGTCGTATGGTTGTGTTTGGGAGATTGTAATTGTATGATTGCGATTTTATGATTGTGATTGTATGATTGTGACTGTATGATAGTAATTGTATGATGGTGATCTTATGATTGTGATTGTATGATTGTGATTGTACGATTGTGATCGTATGAGTGTGATTGTATGATTGTGATTGTATGATTGTGATTGTACGATTGTGATTGTATGATTGTGATTGTATGATTGTGATTGTATGATTGTGATTGTATGATTGTGACTGTATTGTTGTGATTGTATGATTGTGATTGTATGATTGTGATTGTATGATTTGGATGGTATGATTCTTATTCTATGATTGTGATTGTATGATGGTGATCGTATGATTGTGATTGTATGATAGTAATTGTATGATTATGATCGTATGATTATGATTGTATGATTGTGATTGTATGTTTGCGATCGTATGATTGTGATTGTATGATTCTTTTTGTATGATTGTGATTCTATGATAGTGATTGTATGGTTATGATTTGTATGATTGCGACCGTATGACTGTGTTTGGGAGATTGAAATTGGATAAGTGTGATTTTATGATTGTGATCGTATGATTGTGATTGTATGATAGTAATTGTATGATTGTGATCGTATGATTGTGATTCTTTGCTTGCGATTGTATGATTGTGATTGTGTGATAGTAATTGTAGGATTGTGATCGTATGATTGTGATCGCATGATTGTGATCGTATGATTGTGATCATATGATTGTGAATGTATGATTGTGATTGTATGATTGTGATTGTATGATTGTGATTGTATGATTGTGACTGTATGATTGTGATTGTATGATTTGGATTGTATTATTCTTATTGTATGATTGTGACTGTATGATTGTGATTGTATGATTGTGATTGTATGATTGTGATTGTATGATTGTGATTGTATGATTGTGATTGTATGATTGTGATTCCTTGATTGTGATTGTTTGATTGCGATTGTATGATTGTTATTGTATGATTGTGATTGTATGACTGTGATTGTATGATTGTGATTGTATGATTATGATTCTTTGATTGCGATTATATGATTGTGATTGTATGATTGTGATTGTATGATTGTGATTGTATGATTGTGATTGTATGATTGTGATTGTATGATTGTGATTGTACGATTGTGATTGTACGATTGTGATCGCATGAGTGTGATTGTATGATTGTGATCGTATGATTGTGATTGTATGATTTGGATTGTATTATTCCTATTGTTTGATTGTGATTGTATGATTGTGATTGTATGATTGTGATTGTATGATTGTGATTCTTTGATTGTGATTCTTTGATTGCGATTGTATGATTGTTATTGTATGATTGTGATTGTATGACTGTGATTGTATGATTGTGATTGTATGATTGTGATTGTATGATTGTGATTGTATGATTGTGATTCCTTGATTGTGATTGTTTGATTGCGATTGTATGATTGTTATTGTATGATTGTGATTGTATGACTGTGATTGTATGATTGTGATTGTATGATTATGATTCTTTGATTGCGATTATATGATTGTGATTGTATGATTGTGATTGTATGATTGTGATTGTATGATTGTGATTGTATGATTGTGATTGTATGATTGTGATTGTACGATTGTGATTGTACGATTGTGATCGCATGAGTGTGATTGTATGATTGTGATCGTATGATTGTGATTGTATGATTTGGATTGTATTATTCCTATTGTTTGATTGTGATTGTATGATTGTGATTGTATGATTGTGATTGTATGATTGTGATTCTTTGATTGTGATTCTTTGATTGCGATTGTGTGATTGTTATTGTATGATTGTGATTGTATGACTGTGATTGTATGATTGTGATTGTATGATTGTGATTCTTTGATTGCGATTGTATGTTTTTGATTGTATGATTGTGATTGTATGATTGTGATTGTATGATTGTGATTGTACGATTGTGATTGTACGATTGTGATCGTATGAGTGTGATTGTATGATTGTGATCGTATGATTGTGATTCTTTGATTGTGATTGTATGATTGTGATTGTATGATTGTGATTGTATGATTGTGATTGTATGGTTGTGATTGTACGATTGTGATTGTACGATTGTGATTGTACGATTGTGATCGTATGATTGTGATTGTATGATTGTGATTGTATGACGGTGATTGTATGATTGTGATCGTATGAGTGTGATTGTATGATTTTGATCGTATGATTGTGATCGTATGATTGTGATCGTATGATTGTGATTGTATGATTGTGACTGTATTATTGTGATTGTATGATTGTGATTGTATGATTGTGATTGTATGATTGTGATTGTATGATTGTGATTGTATGATTTGGATTTTATGATTCTTATTCTATGATTGTGATTGTATGATTGTGATCGTATGGTTGTGATTGTATGATAGTAATTGTATGATTGTGATCGTATGGTTGTGATTGTATGATTATGATTGTATGATTGCGATCGTATGATTGTGTTTGGGAGATTGTAATTGTATGATTGCGATTTTATGATTTTGCCTTTATGATTGTGACTATACGGTAGTAATTGTATGATGGTGATCGTATGATTGTGATTGTATGATTGTGATTGTATGATAGTAACTGTATGATTGTGATCGTATGATTGTGTTTGTATGATTGTGATTGTATGATTGCGATCGTATGATTGTGATTGTATGATTCTTTTTGTATGATTCTGATTCTATGATAGTGATTGTATGGTTATGGTTGTATGATTGCGATCGTATGATTGTGTTTGGGAGATTGTAATTGTATGATTGCGATTTTATGATTGTGATTGTATGATTGTGAGTGTATGACAGTAATTGTATGATGGTGATCATATGATTGGGATTGTACGATTGTGATTGTACGATTGTGATCGTATGAGTGTGATTGTATGATTGTGATCGTATGATTGTGATTGTATGATAGTAATTGTATGATTGTGATCGTATGATTGTGATTCTTTGATTGCTATTGTATGATTGTGATTGTACGATTGTGATTGTACGATTGTGATCGTATGAGTGTGATCGTATGATTGTGATGGTATGATTGTGATTGTATGATTGTAATTGTATGATTGTAATTGTATGATTGTGATCGTATGATTGTGATTGTATGATTGTGATTCTATGATTGTGGTTGTATGATTGTGATTTTATGATTGTGATTGTATGATTGCGATCGTATGATTGTGATTCTTTGATTGCGATTGTATGAGTGTGATTGTATGATTCTTTTTGTATGATTGTGATTCTATGATAGTGATTGTATGGTTATGATTGTATGATTGCGATCGTATGATTGTGTTTGGGAGATTGTAATTGTATGATTGCGATTTTATGATTGTGATTGTATGATTGTGAGTGTATGACAGTAATTGAATGATGGTGATCATATGATTGGGATTGTACGATTGTGATTGTACGATTGTGATCGTATGAGTGTGATTGTATGATTGTGATCGTATGATTGTGATTGTATGATAGTAATTGTATGATTGTGATCGTATGATTGTGATTCTTTGATTGCTATTGTATGATTGTGATTGTATGATTGTGATTGTATGATTGTGATTGTACGATTGTGATCGTATGAGTGTGATCGTATGGTTGTGATGGTATGATTGTGATTGTATGATTGTAATTGTATGATTGTGATCGTATGATTGTGATTGTATGATTGTGATTGTAAGATTGTGATTGTATGATTGTGATTGTATGATTGTGATTGTATGATTGTGATTATATGATTGTGGTTGTATGATTGTGATTTTATGATTGTGATTGTATCATTGCGATCGTATGATTGTGATTCTTTGATTGCGATTGTATGAGTGTGATTGTATGATTCTTTTTGTATGATTGTGATTCTATGATAGTGATTGTATGGTTATGATTGTATGATTGCGATCGTATGATTGTGTTTGGGAGATTGTAATTGTATGAGTGCGATTTTATGATTGTGATTGTATGATTGTGACTGTATGATAGTAATTGTATGATGGTGATCTTATGAGTGTGATTGTATGATTGTGATTGTATGATTGTGATTGTATGATTGTGATTGTGCGATTGTGATTGTACGATTGTGATCGTATGATTGTGATTGTATGATTGTGACTGTATAATTGTGATTGTATGATTGTGATTTTATGACTGTGATTGTATGATTGTGACTGTATGATAGTAATTGTATGATTGTGATTGTATGATTGTGATTGTATGATTGTGATTGTATGATTGTGACTGTATGATTGTGATTGTATGATTTGGATTGTATTATTCCTATTGTTTGATTGTGATTGTATGGTTGTGATTGTATGATTGTGATTGTATGATTGTGATTGTATGATTGTGATTCTTTGATTGTGATTCTTTGATTGCGATTGTATGATTGTTATTGTATGATTGTGATTGTATGACTGTGATTGTATGATTGTGATGGTATGATTGTGATTCTTTGATTGCGATTGTATGATTGTGATTGTATGATTGTGATTGTATGATTGTGATTGTATGATTGTGATTGTACGATTGTGATTGTACGATTGTGATCGTATGAGTGTGATTGTATGATTGTGATCGTATGATTGTGATTCTTTGATTGTGATTGTATGATTGTGGTTGTATGATTGTGATTGTATGATTGTGATTGTATGGTTGTGATTGTACGATTGTGATTGTATGATTGTGATTGTACGATTGTGATCGTATGATTGTGATTGTATGATTGTGATTGTATGACTGTGATTGTATGATTGTGATCGTATGAGTGTGATTGTATGATTTTGATCGTATGATTGTGATCGTATGATTGTGATTGTATGATAGTAATTGTATGATTGTGATCGTATGATTGTGATTCTTTGATTGCTATTGTATGATTGTGATTGTATGATTGTGATTGTATGATTGTGATTGTACGATTGTGATTGTACGACTGTGATCGTATGAGTGTGATCGTGTGATTGTGATGGTATGATTGTGATTGTATGATTGTAATTGTATGAGTGTGATCGTATGATTGTGATTGTATGGTTGTAATTGTAAGATTGTGATTGTATGATTGTGATTGTATGATTGTGATTGTATGATTGTGATTGTATGATTGTGATTATATGATTGTGGTTGTATGATTGTGATTTTATGATTGTGATTGTATGATTGCGATCGTATGATTGTGATTCTTTGATTGCGATTGTATGAGTGTGATTGTATGATTCTTTTTGTATGATTGTGATTCTATGATAGTGATTGTATGGTTATGATTGTATGATTGCGATCGTATGATTGTGTTTGGGGGATTGTAATTGTATGATTGCGATTTTATGATTGTGATTGTATGATTGTGACTGTATGATAGTAATTGTATGATGGTGATCTTATGAGTGTGATTGTATGATTGTGATTGTATTATTGTGATTGTATGATTGTGATTGTGCGATTGTGATTGTGCGATTGTGATTGTGCGATTGTGATTGTGTGATTCTGTGATTGTGCGGTTGTGACTGTGCGATTGTGATTGTGCGATTGTTATTTTGCGATTGTGATTGAGCGATTGTGATTGTGTGATTGTGATTGTAATTGTGATTGTGTGATTGTGTGATTGTGATTGTGTGATTGTTATTGTCTGATTGTGCGATTGTGATTGTGTGATTGAGATTGTGCGATTGTGATTTTGCGATTGTGATTGTGCGATTGTGATTGTGTGATTCTGTGATTGTGCGATTGTGACTGTGCGATTGTGATTGTGCGATTGTGATTGTGCTATTGTGATTGAGCGATTGTGATTGTGTGATTGTGATTGTAATTGTGATTGTGTGATTGTGATTGTGTGATTGTGATTGTGCGATTGTGATTTTGCGATTGTGATTTTGCGATTGTGATTGTGCGATTGTGATTGTGCGATTGTGATTGTGCGATTGTGATTGTGCGATTGTGATTGTGCGATTGTGATTGTGCGATTGTGATTGTGCGATTGTGATTGTGCGATTGTGACTGTGCGATTGTGATTGTGCGATTGTGATTGTGTGATTGTGATTGTGTGATTGTGATTGTGTGATTGTGATTGTGTGATTGTGACTGTGTGATTGTGATTGTGTGTTTGTGATTGTGTGATTGTGATTGTGTGATTGTGATTGTGTGATTGTGATTGTGTGATTGTGATTGTGCGATTGTGATTGTGCGATTGTCATTGTGATTATGATTGTGTTTGTGTGATTGTGATTGTATGATTGTGATTGTATGATTGTGATTGTATGGTTGTGTTTGTAGGATTGTGATTGTACGATTGTGATCGTATGATTGTGATTGTATGATTGTGATTGTATGATTGTGATTGTATGATAGTAATTGTATGATTGTGATCGTATGATTGTGTTTGTATGATTGTGATTGTATGATTGCGATCGTATGATTGTGATTGTATGATTCTTTTTGTATGATTGTGATTCTATGATAGTGATTGTATGGTTATGATTGTATGATTGCGATCGTATGATTGTGTTTGGGAGATTGTAATTGTATGATTGCGATTTTATGATTGTGATTGTATGATTGTGAGTGTATGACAGTAATTGTATGATGGTGATCATATGATTGGGATTGTACGATTGTGATTGTACGATTGTGATCGTACGAGTGTGATTGTATGATTGTGATCGTATGATTGTGATTGTATGATAGTAATTGTATGATTGTGATCGTATGATTGTGATTCTCTGATTGCTATTGTATGATTGTGATTGTATGAGTGTGATCGTATGATTGTGATGGTATGATTGTGATTGTATGATTGTAATTGTATGATTGTGATCGTATGATTGTGATTGTATGGTTGTGATTGTAAGATTGTGATTGTGTGATTGTGATTGTGTGATTGTGATTGTGTGATTGTGATTGTGTGATTGTGATTGTGTGATTGTGATTGTGTGATTGTGATTGTGTGATTGTGATTGTGTGATTGTGATTGTGTGATTGTGATTGTGTGATTGTGATTGTGTGATTGTGATTGTGTGATTGTGATTGTGTGATTGTGATTGTGTGATTGTGATTGTGTGATTGTGATTGTGTGATTGTGATTGTGTGATTGTGATTGTGTGATTGTGATTGTGTGATTGTGATTGTGTGATTGTGATTGTGTGATTGTGATTGTGTGATTGTGATTGTGTGATTGTGATTGTGTGATTGTGATTTTGTGATTGTGATTGTGTGATTGTGTGATTGTGATTGTGATTGTGATTGTGATTGTGTGATTGTGATTGTGTGATTGTGATTGTGTGATTGTGATTTTATGATTGTGATTGTATGATTGCGATCGTATGATTGTGATTCTTTGATTGCGATTGTATGAGTGTGATTGTATGATTCTTTTTGTATGATTGTGATTCTATGATAGTGATTGTATGGTTAGGATTGTATGATTGCGATCGTATGATTGTGTTTGGGAGATTGTAATTGTATGATTGCGATTTTATGATTGTGATTGTATGATTGTGACTGTATGATAGTAATTGTATGATGGTGATCTTATGAGTGTGATTGTATGATTGTGATTGTATGATTGTGATTGTATGAGTGTGATTGTATGATTTTGATCGTATGATTGTGATCGTATGATTGTGATTGTATGATTGTGATTGTAGGACTGTGATTGTAAGGTTGTGATCGTATGAGTGTGATTGTATGATTGTGATTGTATGATTTTGATTGTATAATTGTGATTGTATGATTGTGATTGTATGATTGTGATTGTATGATTGTGATCGTATGATTGCGATTCTTTGATTGCGATTGTATGATTTTGATTGTCTGATTGTGATTGTATGTTTGGATTGTATGATTGTGATTGTATGATTGTGATTGTATGATTGTGATTGTATGATTGTGATTGTATGATTGTGATTGTATGATTACGATTGTATGATTGTGATTGTATGATTGTGATTGTACGATTGTGATTGTACGACTGTGATCGTATGAGTGTGATCGTATGATTGTGATGGTATGATTGTGATTGTATGATTGTAATTGTATGAGTGTGATCGTATGATTGTGATTGTATGGTTGTAATTGTAAGATTGTGATTGTAGGATTGTGATTGTATGATTGTGATTGTATGATTGTGATTGTATGATTGTGATTATATGATTGTGGTTGTATGGTTGTGATTTTATGATTGTGATTGTATGATTGCGATCGTATGATTGTGATTCTTTGATTGCGATTGTATGAGTGTGATTGTATGATTCTTTTTGTATGATTGTGATTCTATGATAGTGATTGTATGGTTATGATTGTATGATTGCGATCGTATGATTGTGTTTGGGAGATTGTAATTGTATGATTGCGATTTTATGATTGTGATTGTATGATTGTGACTGTATGATAGTAATTGTATGATGGTGATCTTATGAGTGTGATTGTATGATTGTGATTGTATTATTGCGATTGTATGATTGTGATTGTGCGATTGTGATTGTGCGATTGTGATTGTGCGATTGTGATTGTGTGATTCTGTGATTGTGCGGTTGTGACTGTGCGATTGTGATTGTGCGATTGTTATTTTGCGATTGTGATTGAGCGATTGTGATTGTGTGATTGTGATTGTAATTGTGATTGTGTGATTGTGATTGTGTGATTGAGATTGTGCGATTGTGATTTTGCGATTGTGATTGTGCGATTGTGATTGAGCGATTGTGATTGTGTGATTGTGAATGTAATTGTGATTGCGTGATTGTGATTATGCGATTGCGATTGTGTGATTGCGGTTGAGTGATTATGATTGGGTGATTGTGATTGTGTGATTGTGATTGTGTGATTGTGATTGTGTGATTGTGATTGTGTGATTGTGATTGTGTGATTGTGATTGTGTGATTGTGATTGTGTGATTGTGATTGTGCGATTGTTATTTTGCGATTGTGATTGAGCGATTGTGATTGTGTGATTGTGATTGTAATTGTGATTGTGTGATTGTGTGATTGTGATTGTGTGATTGTTATTGTCTGATTGTGTGATTGTGATTGTCTGATTGTGATTGTGTGATTGTGATTGTGTGATTGTGATTGTGTGATTGAGATTGTGCGATTGTGATTTTGCGATTGTGATTGTGCGATTGTGATTGAGCGATTGTGACTGTGTGATTGTGAATGTAATTGTGATTGCGTGATTGTGATTATGTGATTGCGATTGTGTGATTGCGGTTGAGTGATTATGATTGGGTGATTGTGATTGTGTGATTGTGATTGTGTGATTGTGATTGTGTGATTGTGATTGTGTGATTGTGATTGTGTGATTGTGATTGTGTGATTGTGATTGTGTGATTGTGATTGTGTGATTGTGATTGTGTGATTGTGATTGTGTGATTGTGATTGTGTGATTGGGATTGTGTGATTGTGATTGTGTGATTGTGATTGTGTGATTGTGATTGTGTGATTGTGATTGTGTGATTGTGATTGTGTGATTGTGATTGTGTGATTGTGATTGTGTGATTGTGATTGTGTGATTGTGATTGTGTGATTGTGATTGTGATTGTGTGATTGTGATTGTGTGATTGTGATTGTGTGATTGTGATTGTGTGATTGTGATTGTGTGATTGTGATTGTGATTGTGATTGTGTGATTGTGATTGTGCGATTGTGATTGTGCGATTGTGATTGTGCGATTGTGATTGTGCGATTGTGATTGTGCGATTGTGATTGTGCGATTGTGATTGTGCGATTGTGATTGTGTGATTCTGTGATTGTGCGATTGTGACTGTGCGATTGTGATTGTGCGTTTGTGATTGTGCTATTGTGATTGAGCGATTGTGATTGTGTGATTGTGATTGTAATTGTGATTGTGTGATTGTGATTGTGTGATTGTGATTGTGCGATTGTGATTTTGCGATTGTGATTTTGCGATTGTGATTGTGCGATTGTGATTGTGCGATTGTGATTGTGCGATTGTGATTGTGCGATTGTGATTGTGCGATTGTGATTGTGCGATTGTGATTGTGTGATTGTGATTGTGTGATTGTGATTGTGATTGTGATTGTGTGATTGTGATTGTGTGATTGTGATTGTGTGATTCTGATTGTGTGATTGTGATTGTGTGATTGTGATTGTGTGATTGTGATTGTGTGATTGTGATTGTGTGATTGTGATTGTGTGTTTGTGATTGTGCGATTGTGATTGTGTGATTGTGATTGTGTGATTGTGATTGTGTGATTGTGATTGTGCGATTGTGATTGTGCGATTGTCATTGTGATTATGATTGTGTTTCTGTGATTGTGATTGTATGATTGTGATTGTATGATTGTGATTGTATGGTTGTGTTTGTAGGATTGTGATTGTACGATTGTGATCGTATGATTGTGATTGTATGATTGTGATTGTATGATTGTGATTGTATGATAGTAATTGTATGATTGTGATCGTATGATTGTGATTCTCTGATTGCTATTGTATGATTGTGATTGTATGATTGTGATTGTATGATTGTGATTGTATGATTGTGATTGTATGATTGTGATTGTACGATTGTGATTGTATGATTGTGATTGTATGATTACGATTGTATGATTGTGATTGTATGATTGTGATTGTACGATTGTGATTGTACGACTGTGATCGTATGAGTGTGATCGTATGATTGTGATGGTATGATTGTGATTGTATGATTGTAATTGTATGAGTGTGATCGTATGATTGTGATTGTATGGTTGTAATTGTAAGATTGTGATTGTATGATTGTGATTGTATGATTGTGATTGTATGATTGTGATTGTATGATTGTGATTGTATGATTGTGATTATATGATTGTGGTTGTATGATTGTGATTTTATGATTGTGATTGTATGATTGCGATCGTATGATTGTGATTCTTTGATTGCGATTGTATGAGTGTGATTGTATGATTCTTTTTGTATGATTGTGATTCTATGATAGTGATTGTATGGTTATGATTGTATGATTGCGATCGTATGATTGTGTTTGGGAGATTGTAATTGTATGATTGCGATTTTATGATTGTGATTGTATGATTGTGACTGTATGATAGTAATTGTATGATGGTGATCTTATGAGTGTGATTGTATGATTGTGATTGTATTATTGCGATTGTATGATTGTGATTGTGCGATTGTGATTGTGCGATTGTGATTGTGCGATTTTGATTGTGTGATTCTGTGATTGTGCGGTTGTGACTGTGCGATTGTGATTGTGCGATTGTTATTTTGCGATTGTGATTGAGCGATTGTGATTGTGTGATTGTGATTGTAATTGTGATTGTGTGATTCTGTGATTGTGATTGTGTGATTGTTATTGTCTGATTGTGTGATTGTGATTGTGTGATTGCGATTGTGTGATTGTGATTGTGTGATTGTGATTGTGTGATTGAGATTGTGCGATTGTGATTTTGCGATTGTGATTGTGCGATTGTGATTGAGCGATTGTGATTGTGTGATTGTGAATGTAATTGTGATTGCGTGATTGTGATTATGTGATTGCGATTGTGTGATTGCGGTTGAGTGATTATGATTGGGTGATTGTGATTGTGTGATTGTGATTGTGTGATTGTGATTGTGTGATTGTGATTGTGTGATTGTGATTGTGTGATTGTGATTGTGTGATTGTGATTGTGTGATTGTGATTGTGCGATTGTGATTGTGCGATTGTGATTGAGCGATTGTGACTGTGTGATTGTGAATGTAATTGTGATTGCGTGATTGTGATTATGTGATTGCGATTGTGTGATTGCGGTTGAGTGATTATGATTGGGTGATTGTGATTGTGTGATTGTGATTGTGTGATTGTGATTGTGTGATTGTGATTGTGTGATTGTGATTGTGTGATTGTGATTGTGTGATTGTGATTGTGTGATTGTGATTGTGTGATTGTGATTGTGTGATTGTGATTGTGTGATTGTGATTATGTGATTGGGATTGTGTGATTGTGATTGTGTGATTGTGATTGTGTGATTGTGATTGTGTGATTGTGATTGTGTGATTGTGATTGTGTGATTGTGATTGTGTGATTGTGATTGTGTGATTGTGATTGTGTGATTGTGATTGTGATTGTGTGATTGTGATTGTGTGATTGTGATTGTGTGATTGTGATTGTGTGATTGTGATTGTGTGATTGTGATTGTAATTGTGATTGTGTGATTGTGATTGTGTGATTGTGATTGTGCGATTGTGATTTTGCGATTGTGATTTTGCGATTGTGATTGTGCGATTGTGATTGTGCGATTGTGATTGTGCGATTGTGATTGTGCGATTGTGATTGTGCGATTGTGATTGTGCGATTGTGATTGTGATTGTGATTGTGTGATTGTGATTGTGTGATTGTGATTGTGTGATTGTGATTGTGTGATTGTGATTGTGTGATTGTGATTGTGTGATTGTGATTGTGTGATTGTGATTGTGTGATTGTGATTGTGTGATTGTGATTGTGTGTTTGTGATTGTGCGATTGTGATTGTGCGATTGTGATTGTGTGATTGTGATTGTGTGATTGTGATTGTGCGATTGTGATTGTGCGATTGTGATTGTGCGATTGTGATTGTGCGATTGTCATTGTGATTATGATTGTGTTTGTGTGATTGTGATTGTATGATTGTGATTGTATGATTGTGATTGTATGGTTGTGTTTGTAGGATTGTGATTGTACGATTGTGATCGTATGATTGTGACTGTATGATTGTGATTGTATGATTGTGATTGTATGATAGTAATTGTATGATTGTGATCGTATGATTGTGTTTGTATGATTGTGATTGTATGATTGCGATCGTATGATTGTGATTGTATGATTCTTTTTGTATGATTGTGATTCTATGATAGTGATTGTATGGTTATGATTGTATGATTGCGATCGTATGATTGTGTTTGGGAGATTGTAATTGTATGATTGCGATTTTATGATTGTGATTGTATGATTGTGAGTGTATGACAGTAATTGTATGATGGTGATCATATGATTGGGATTGTACGATTGTGATTGTACGATTGTGATCGTACGAGTGTGATTGTATGATTGTGATCGTATGATTGTGATTGTATGATAGTAATTGTATGATTGTGATCGTATGATTGTGATTCTCTGATTGCTATTGTATGATTGTGATTGTATGATTGTGATTGTATGATTGTGATTGTATGATTGTGGTTGTATGATTGTGATTGTACGATTGTGATTGTACGATTGTGATCGTATGAGTGTGATCGTATGATTGTGATGGTATGATTGTGATTGTATGATTGTAATTGTATGATTGTGATCGTATGATTGTGATTGTATGGTTGTGATTGTAAGATTGTGATTGTGTGATTGTGATTGTGTGATTGTGATTGTGTGATTGTGATTGTGTGATTGTGATTGTGTGATTGTGATTGTGTGATTGTGATTGTGTGATTGTGATTGTGTGATTGTGATTGTGTGATTGTGATTGTGTGATTGTGATTGTGTGATTGTGATTGTGTGATTGTGATTGTGTGATTGTGATTGTGTGATTGTGATTGTGTGATTGTGATTGTGTGATTGTGATTGTGTGATTGTGATTGTGTGATTGTGATTGTGTGATTGTGATTGTGTGATTGTGATTGTGTGATTGTGATTGTGTGATTGTGATTGTGTGATTGTGATTGTGTGATTGTGATTGTGTGATTGTGATTGTGTGATTGTGATTGTGTGATTGTGATTGTGTGATTGTGATTTTGTGATTGTGATTGTGTGATTGTGTGATTGTGATTGTGATTGTGATTGTGATTGTGTGATTGTGATTGTGTGATTGTGATTGTGTGATTGTGATTTTATGATTGTGATTGTATGATTGCGATCGTATGATTGTGATTCTTTGATTGCGATTGTATGAGTGTGATTGTATGATTCTTTTTGTATGATTGTGATTCTATGATAGTGATTGTATGGTTAGGATTGTATGATTGCGATCGTATGATTGTGTTTGGGAGATTGTAATTGTATGATTGCGATTTTATGATTGTGATTGTATGATTGTGACTGTATGATAGTAATTGTATGATGGTGATCTTATGAGTGTGATTGTATGATTGTGATTGTATGATTGTGATTGTATGAGTGTGATTGTATGATTTTGATCGTATGATTGTGATCGTATGATTGTGATTGTATGATTGTGATTGTAGGACTGTGATTGTACGGTTGTGATCGTATGAGTGTGATTGTATGATTGTGATTGTATGATTTTGATTGTATGATTGTGATTGTATGATTGTGATTGTATGATTGTGATTGTATGATTGTGATCGTATGATTGCGATTCTTTGATTGCGATTGTATGATTTTGATTGTCTGATTGTGATTGTATGTTTGGATTGTATGATTGTGATTGTATGATTGTGATTGTATGATTGTGATTGTATGATTACGATTGTATGATTGTGATTGTATGATTGTGATTTTATGATTGTGATTGTGTGATTGTGATGGTATGATTGTAATTATATGATTGTGATTGTATGATTGTGATTATATGATGGTGATTGTATGATTGTGATTGTATGATGGTAATTGTATGATTGTGATCGTATGATTGTGATCGCATGATTGTGATCGTATGATTGTGATTGTTTGATTGTGATTGTATGATTGTGATTGTATTATTGTGATTGTATGATTGTGATTGTATGATTGTGGTTTTATGATTGTGATTGTATGATTGTGATTGTATGATTGTGATTGCATGATTGTGATTGTATGATTGTGATTGTGTGATTGTGATTGTGTGATTGTGATTGTATGATTGTGATTTTATGATTGTGATTGTATGATTGCGATCGTATGATTGTGATTCTTTGATTGCGATTGTATGAGTGTGATTGTATGATTCTTTTTGTATGATTGTGATTCTATGATAGTGATTGTATGGTTAGGATTGTATGATTGCGATCGTATGATTGTGTTTGGGAGATTGTAATTATATGATTGCGATTTTATGATTGTGATTGTATGATTGTGACTGTATGATAGTAATTGTATGATTGTGATTGTATGATTGTGATTGTATGATTGTGATTGTATGATTGTGACTGTATGATTGTGATTGTATGATTTGGATTGTATTATTCCTATTGTTTGATTGTGATTGTATGGTTGTGATTGTATGATTGTGATTGTATGATTGTGATTGTATGATTGTGATTCTTTGATTGTGATTCTTTGATTGCGATTGTATGATTGTTATTGTATGATTGTGATTGTATGACTGTGATTGTATGATTGTGATGGTATGATTGTGATTCTTTGATTGCGATTGTATGATTGTGATTGTATGATTGTGATTGTATGATTGTGATTGTATGATTGTGATTGTACGATTGTGATTGTACGATTGTGATCGTATGAGTGTGATTGTATGATTGTGATCGTATGATTGTGATTCTTTGATTGTGATTGTATGATTGTGGTTGTATGATTGTGATTGTATGATTGTGATTGTATGATTGTGATTGTATGATTGTGATTGTATGATTGTGATTGTATGATTACGATTGTATGATTGTGATTGTATGATTGTGATTTTATGATTGTGATTGTGTGATTGTGATGGTATGATTGTAATTATATGATTGTGATTGTATGATTGTGATTATATGATGGTGATTGTATGATTGTGATTGTATGATGGTAATTGTATGATTGTGATCGTATGATTGTGATCGCATGATTGTGATCGTATGATTGTGATTGTTTGATTGTGATTGTATGATTGTGATTGTATTATTGTGATTGTATGATTGTGATTGTATGATTGTGGTTTTATGATTGTGATTGTATGATTGTGATTGTATGATTGTGATTGCATGATTGTGATTGTATGATTGTGATTGTGTGATTGTGATTGTGTGATTGTGATTGTATGATTGTGATTTTATGATTGTGATTGTATGATTGCGATCGTATGATTGTGATTCTTTGATTGCGATTGTATGAGTGTGATTGTATGATTCTTTTTGTATGATTGAGATTCTATGATAGTGATTGTATGGTTAGGATTGTATGATTGCGATCGTATGATTGTGTTTGGGAGATTGTAATTATATGATTGCGATTTTATGATTGTGATTGTATGATTGTGACTGTATGATAGTAATTGTATGATTGTGATTGTATGATTGTGATTGTATGATTGTGATTGTATGATTGTGACTGTATGATTGTGATTGTATGATTTGGATTGTATTATTCCTATTGTTTGATTGTGATTGTATGGTTGTGATTGTATGATTGTGATTGTATGATTGTGATTGTATGATTGTGATTCTTTGATTGTGATTCTTTGATTGCGATTGTATGATTGTTATTGTATGATTGTGATTGTATGACTGTGATTGTATGATTGTGATGGTATGATTGTGATTCTTTGATTGCGATTGTATGATTGTGATTGTATGATTGTGATTGTATGATTGTGATTGTATGATTGTGATTGTACGATTGTGATTGTACGATTGTGATCGTATGAGTGTGATTGTATGATTGTGATCGTATGATTGTGATTCTTTGATTGTGATTGTATGATTGTGGTTGTATGATTGTGATTGTATGATTGTGATTGTATGGTTGTGATTGTACGATTGTGATTGTACGATTGTGATTGTACGATTGTGATCGTATGATTGTGATTGTATGATTGTGATTGTATGACTGTGATTGTATGATTGTGATCGTATGAGTGTGATTGTATGATTTTGATCGTATGATTGTGATCGTATGATTGTGATTGTATGATAGTAATTGTATGATTGTGATCGTATGATTGTGATTCTTTGATTGCTATTGTATGATTGTGATTGTATGATTGTGATTGTATGATTGTGATTGTATGATTGTGATTGTACGATTGTGAGTGTACGACTGCGATCGTATGAGTGTGATCGTATGATTGTGATGGTATGATTGTGATTGTATGATTGTAATTGTATGAGTGTGATCGTATGATTGTGATTGTATGGTTGTAATTGTAAGATTGTGATTGTATGATTGTGATTGTATGATTGTGATTGTATGATTGTGATTGTATGATTGTGATTATATGATTGAGGTTGTATGATTGTGATTTTATGATTGTGATTGTATGATTGCGATCGTATGATTGTGATTCTTTGATTGCGATTGTATGAGTGTGATTGTATGATTCTTTTTGTATGATTGTGATTCTATGATAGTGATTGTATGGTTATGATTGTATGATTGCGATCGTATGATTGTGTTTGGGAGATTGTAATTGTATGATTGCGATTTTATGATTGTGATTGTATGATTCTGACTGTATGATAGTAATTGTATGATGGTGATCTTATGAGTGTGATTGTATGATTGTGATTGTATTATTGTGATTGTATGATTGTGATTGTGCGATTGTGATTGTGCGATTGCGATTGTGCGATTGTGATTGTGCGATTGTGATTGTGCGATTGTGATTATGCGATTGTGATTGTGCGATTGTGATTGTGCGATTGTGATTGTGCGATTGTGATTGTGTGATTGTGGTTGTGATTGTGATTGTGGGATTGTGATTGTGTGATTGTGATTGTGTGTTTGTGTTTGTGTGATTGTGATTGTGTGATTGTGATTGTGTGATTGTGATTGTGTGATTGTGATTGTGTGATTGTGATTGTGCGATTGTGATTGTGCGATTGTCATTGTGATTATGATTGTGTTTGTGTGATTGTGATTGTATGATTGTGATTGTATGATTGTGATTGTATGGTTGTGTTTGTAGGATTGTGATTGTACGATTGTGATCGTATGATTGTGATTGTATGATTGTGATTGTATGATTGTGATTGTATGATAGTAATTGTATGATTGTGATCGTATGATTGTGTTTGTATGATTGTGATTGTATGATTGCGATCGTATGATTGTGATTGTATGATTCTTTTTGTATGATTGTGATTCTATGATAGTGATTGTATGGTTATGATTGTATGATTGCGATCGTATGATTGTGTTTGGGAGATTGTAATTGTATGATTGCGATTTTATGATTGTGATTGTATGATTGTGAGTGTATGACAGTAATTGTATGATGGTGATCATATGATTGGGATTGTACGATTGTGATTGTACGATTGTGATTGTACGATTGTGATCGAACGAGTGTGATTGTATGATTGTGATCGTATGATTGTGATTGTATGATAGTAATTGTATGATTGTGATCGTATGATTGTGATTCTCTGATTGCTATTGTATGATTGTGATTGTATGATTGTGATTGTATGATTGTGATTGTATGATTGTGATTGTACGATTGTGATTGTACGATTGTGATCGTATGAGTGTGATCGTATGATTGTGATGGTATGATTGTGATTGTATGATTGTAATTGTATGATTGTGATCGTATGATTGTGATTGTATGGTTGTGATTGTGTGATTGTGTGATTGTGATTGTGTGATTGTGATTGTGTGATTGTGATTGTGTGATTGTGATTGTGTGATTGTGATTGTGTGATTGTGATTGTGTGATTGTGATTGTGTGATTGTGATTGTGTGATTGTGATTGTGTGATTGTGATTGTGATTGTGTGATTGTGATTGTGTGATTGTGATTTTGTGATTGTGATTGTGTGATTGTGTGATTGTGATTGTGATTGTGATTGTGATTGTGATTGTGTGATTGTGATTGTGTGATTGTGATTGTGTGATTGTGATTTTATGATTGTGATTGTATGATTGCGATCGTATGATTGTGATTCTTTGATTGCGATTGTATGAGTGTGATTGTATGATTCTTTTTGTATGATTGTGATTCTATGATAGTGATTGTATGGTTAGGATTGTATGATTGTGATCGTATGATTGTGTTTGGGAGATTGTAATTGTATGATTGCGATTTTATGATTGTGATTGTATGATTGTGACTGTATGATAGTAATTGTATGATGGTGATCTTATGAGTGTGATTGTATGATTGTGATTGTATGATTGTGGTTGTATGAGTGTGATTGTATGATTTTGATCGTATGATTGTGATCGTATGATTGTGATTGTATGATTGTGATTGTAGGACTGTGATTGTACGGTTGTGATCGTATGAGTGTGATCGTATGATTGTGATTGTATGATTTTGATTGTATGATTGTGATTGTATGATTGTGATTGTATGATTGTGATTGTATGATTGTGATCGTATGATTGCGATTCTTTGATTGCGATTGTATGATTTTGATTGTCTGATTGTGATTGTATGTTTGGATTGTATGATTGTGATTGTATGATTGTGATTGTATGATTGTGATTGTATGATTGTGATTGTATGATTACGATTGTATGATTGTGATTGTATGATTGTGATTTTATGATTGTGATTGTGTGATTGTGATGGTATGATTGTAATTATATGATTGTGATTGTATGATTGTGATTATATGATGGTGATTGTATGATTGTGATTGTATGATGGTAATTGTATGATTGTGATCGTATGATTGTGATCGCATGATTGTGATCGTATGATTGTGATAGTTTGATTGTGATTGTATGATTGTGATTGTATTATTGTGATTGTATGATTGTGATTGTATGATTGTGGTTTTATGATTGTGATTGTATGATTGTGATTGTATGATTGTGATTGCATGATTGTGATTGTATGATTGTGATTGTGTGATTGTGATTGTGTGATTGTGATTGTATGATTGTGATTTTATGATTGTGATTGTATGATTGCGATCGTATGATTGTGATTCTTTGATTGCGATTGTATGAGTGTGATTGTATGATTCTTTTTGTATGATTGTGATTCTATGATAGTGATTGTATGGTTAGGATTGTATGATTGCGATCGTATGATTGTGTTTGGGAGATTGTAATTATATGATTGCGATTTTATGATTGTGATTGTATGATTGTGACTGTATGATAGTAATTGTATGATGGTGATCTTATGAGTGTGATTGTATGATTGTGATTGTATGATTGTGATTGTATGATTGTGGTTGTATGATTGTGACTGTCTGATTGTGATTGTATGATTGTGACTGCATGATTGTGATTGTATGGTTTGGATTGTATGATTCTTATTGTATGATTGTGTTTGCATGATTGTGATTGTGCGATTGTGATTGTGCGATTGTGATTGTGCGATTGTGATTGTGTGATTCTGTGATTGTGCGATTGTGACTGTGCGATTGTGATTGTGCGATTGTTATTGTGCGATTGTGATTGAGCGATTGTGATTGTGTGATTGTGATTGTAATTGTGATTGTGTGATTGTGATTGTGTGATTGTGTGATTGTGATTGTGTGATTGTTATTGTGTGATTGTGTGATTGTGATTGTGTGATTGTGATTGTGTGATTGTGATTGTGTGATTGTGATTGTGCGATTGTGATTTTGCGATTGTGATTGTGCGATTGTGATTGAGCGATTGTGATTGTGTGATTGTGATTGCGTGATTGTAATTATGTGATTGCGATTGTGTGATTGCGGTTGAGTGATTATGATTGGGTGATTGTGATTGTGTGATTGTGATTGTGTGATTGTGATTGTGTGATTGTGATTGTGTGATTGTGATTGTGTGATTGTGATTGTGTAATTGTGATTGTGTGATTGTGATTGTGTGATTGTGATTGTGTGATTGTGATTGTGTGATTGTGATTGTGTGATTGTGATTGTGTGATTGTGATTGTGTGATTGTGATTGTGTGATTGTGGTTGTGTGATTGTGATTGTGTGATTGTGATTGTGTGATTGTGATTGTGTGATTGTGATTGTGTGATTGTGATTGTGTGATTGTGATTGTGTGATTGTGATTGTGTGATTGTGATTGTGTGATTGTGATTGTGTTTGTGATTGTGTGATTGTGATTGTGTGATTGTGATTGTGTGATTGTGATTGTGTGATTGTGATTGTGTGATTGTGATTGTGTGATTGTGATTGTGTGATTGTGATTGTGTGATTGTGATTGTGTGATTGTGATTGTGTGATTGTGATTGTGTGATTGTGATTGTGTGATTGTGATTGTGTGATTGTGATTGTGTGATTGTGATTGTGTGATTGTGATTGTGTGATTGTGATTGTGTGATTGTGATTGTGTGATTGTGATTGTGTGATTGTGATTGTGTGATTGTGATTGTGTGATTGTGATTGTGTGATTGTGATTGTGTGATTGTGATTGTGTGATTGTGATTGTGTGATTGTGATTGTGTGATTGTGATTGTGTGATTGTGATTGTGTGATTGTGATTGTGTGATTGTGATTGTGTGATTGTGATTGTGTGATTGTGATTGTGTGATTGTGATTGTGTGATTGTGATTGTGTGATTGTGATTGTGTGATTGTGATTGTGTGATTGTGATTTTGTGATTGTGATTGTGTGATTGTGTGATTGTGATTGTGATTGTGATTGTGATTGTGATTGTGTGATTGTGATTGTGTGATTGTGATTGTGTGATTGTGATTTTATGATTGTGATTGTATGATTGCGATCGTATGATTGTGATTCTTTGATTGCGATTGTATGAGTGTGATTGTATGATTCTTTTTGTATGATTGTGATTCTATGATAGTGATTGTATGGTTAGGATTGTATGATTGTGATCGTATGATTGTGTTTGGGAGATTGTAATTGTATGATTGCGATTTTATGATTGTGATTGTATGATTGTGACTGTATGATAGTAATTGTATGATGGTGATCTTATGAGTGTGATTGTATGATTGTGATTGTATGATTGTGATTGTATGAGTGTGATTGTATGATTTTGATCGTATGATTGTGATCGTATGATTGTGATTGTATGATTGTGATTGTAGGACTGTGATTGTACGGTTGTGATCGTATGAGTGTGATTGTATGATTGTGATTGTATGATTTTGATTGTATGATTGTGATTGTATGATTGTGATTGTATGATTGTGATTGTATGATTGTGATCGTATGATTGCGATTCTTTGATTGCGATTGTATGATTTTGATTGTCTGATTGTGATTGTATGTTTGGATTGTATGATTGTGATTGTATGATTGTGATTGTATGATTGTGATTGTATGATTGTGATTGTATGATTGTGATTGTATGATTACGATTGTATGATTGTGATTGTATGATTGTGATTTTATGATTGTGATTGTGTGATTGCGATGGTATGATTGTAATTATATGATTGTGATTGTATGATTGTGATTATATGATGGTGATTGTATGATTGTGATTGTATGATGGTAATTGTATGATTGTGATCGTATGATTGTGATCGCATGATTGTGATCGTATGATTGTGATAGTTTGATTGTGATTGTATGATTGTGATTGTATTATTGTGATTGTATGATTGTGATTGTATGATTGTGGTTTTATGATTGTGATTGTATGATTGTGATTGTATGATTGTGATTGCATGATTGTGATTGTATGATTGTGATTGTGTGATTGTGATTGTGTGATTGTGATTGTATGATTGTGATTTTATGATTGTGATTGTATGATTGCGATCGTATGATTGTGATCCTTTGATTGCGATTGTATGAGTGTGATTGTATGATTCTTTTTGTATGATTGTGATACTATGATAGTGATTGTATGGTTAGGATTGTATGATTGCGATCGTATGATTGTGTTTGGGAGATTGTAATTATATGATTGCGATTTTATGATTGTGATTGTATGATTGTGACTGTATGATAGTAATTGTATGATGGTGATCTTATGAGTGTGATTGTATGATTGTGATTGTATGATTGTGATTGTATGATTGTGGTTGTATGATTGTGATTGTCTGATTGTGATTGTATGATTGTGACTGCATGATTGTGATTGTATGGTTTGGATTGTATGATTCTTATTGTATGATTGTGTTTGCATGATTGTGATTGTGCGATTGTGATTGTGCGATTGTGATTGTGCGATTGTGATTGTGTGATTCTGTGATTGTGCGATTGTGACTGTGCGATTGTGATTGTGCGATTGTTATTGTGCGATTGTGATTGAGCGATTGTGATTGTGTGATTGTGATTGTAATTGTGATTGTGTGATTGTGATTGTGTGATTGTGTGATTGTGATTGTGTGATTGTTATTGTGTGATTGTGTGATTGTGATTGTGTGATTGTGATTGTGTGATTGTGATTGTGTGATTGTGATTGTGTGATTGTGATTGTGTGATTGTGATTGTGTGATTGTGATTGTGTGATTGTGATTGTGTGATTGTGATTGTGTGATTGTGATTGTGTGATTGTGATTGTGTGATTGTGATTGTGTGATTGTGATTGTGTGATTGTGATTGTGTGATTGTGATTGTGTGATTGTGATTGTGTGATTGTGATTGTGTGATTGTGATTGTGTGATTGTGATTGTGTGATTGTGATTGTGTGATTGTGATTGTGTGATTGTGATTGTGTGATTGTGATTGTGTGATTGTGATTGTGTGATTGTGATTGTGTGATTGTGATTGTGTGATTGTGATTGTGTGATTGTGATTGTGTGTTTGTGATTGTGTGATTGTGTTTGTGTGATTGTGTTTGTGTGATTGTGATTGTGTGATTGTGATTGTGTGATTGTGATTGTGTGATTGTGATTGTGTGATTGTGATTGTGTGATTGTGATTGTGTGATTGTGATTGTGTGATTGTGATTGTGTGATTGTGATTGTGTGATTGTGATTGTGTGATTGTGATTGTGTGATTGTGATTGTGTGATTGTGATTGTGTGATTGTGATTGTGTGATTGTGATTGTGTGGTTGTGATTGTGTGATTGTGATTGTGTGATTGTGATTGTGTGATTGTGATTGTGTGATTGTGATTGTGTGATTGTGATTGTGTGATTGTGATTGTGTGATTGTGATTGTGTGATTGTGATTGTGTGATTGTGATTGTGTGATTGTGATTGTGTGATTGTGATTGTGTGATTGTGATTGTGTGATTGTGATTGTGTGTTTGTGATTGTGTGATTGTGATTGTGTGATTGTGTTTGTGTGATTGTGATTGTGTGATTGTGATTGTGTGATTGTGATTGTGTGATTGTGATTGTGTGATTGTGATTGTGTGATTGTGATTGTGTGATTGTGATTGTGTGATTGTGATTGTGTGATTGTGATTGTGTGATTGTGATTGTGTGATTGTGATTGTGTGATTGTGATTGTGTGATTGTGATTGTGTGATTGTGATTGTGTGATTGTGATTGTGTGATTGTGATTGTGTGATTGTGATTGTGTGATTGTGATTGTGTGATTGTGATTGTGTGATTGTGATTGTGTGATTGTGATTGTGTGATTGTGATTGTGTGATTGTGATTGTGTGATTGTGATTGTGTGATTGTGATTGTGTGATTGTGATTGTGTGATTGTGATTGTGTGATTGTGATTGTGTGATTGTGATTGTGTGATTGTGATTGTGTGATTGTGATTGTGTGATTGTGATTGTGTGATTGTGATTGTGTGATTGTGATTGTGTGATTGTGATTGTGTGATTGTGATTGTGTGATTGTGATTGTGTGATTGTGATTGTGTGATTGTGATTGTGTGATTGTGATTGTGTGATTGTGATTGTGTGATTGTGATTGTGTGATTGTGATTGTGTGATTGTGATTGTGTGATTGTGATTGTGTGATTGTGATTGTGTGATTGTGATTGTGTGATTGTGATTGTGTGATTGTGATTGTGTGATTGTGATTGTGTGATTGTGATTGTGTGATTGTGATTGTGTGATTGTGATTGTGTGATTGTGATTGTGTGATTGTGATTGTGTGATTGTGATTGTGTGATTGTGATTGTGTGATTGTGATTGTGTGATTGTGATTGTGTGATTGTGATTGTGTGATTGTGATTGTGTGATTGTGATTGTGTGATTGTGATTGTGTGATTGTGATTGTGTGATTGTGATTGTGTGATTGTGATTGTGTGATTGTGATTGTGTGATTGTGATTGTGTGATTGTGATTGTGTGATTGTGATTGTGTGATTGTGATTGTGTGATTGTGATTGTGTGATTGTGATTGTGTGATTGTGATTGTGTGATTGTGATTGTGTGATTGTGATTGTGTGATTGTGATTGTGTGATTGTGATTGTGTGATTGTGATTGTGTGATTGTGATTGTGTGATTGTGATTGTGTGATTGTGATTGTGTGATTGTGATTGTGTGATTGTGATTGTGTGATTGTGATTGTGTGATTGTGATTGTGTGATTGTGATTGTGTGATTGTGATTGTGTGATTGTGATTGTGTGATTGTGATTGTGTGATTGTGATTGTGTGATTGTGATTGTGTGATTGTGATTGTGTGATTGTGATTGTGTGATTGTGATTGTGTGATTGTGATTGTGTGATTGTGATTGTGTGATTGTGATTGTGTGATTGTGATTGTGTGATTGTGATTGTGTGATTGTGATTGTGTGATTGTGATTGTGTGATTGTGATTGTGTGATTGTGATTGTGTGATTGTGATTGTGTGATTGTGATTGTGTGATTGTGATTGTGTGATTGTGATTGTGTGATTGTGATTGTGTGATTGTGATTGTGTGATTGTGATTGTGTGATTGTGATTGTGTGATTGTGATTGTGTGATTGTGATTGTGTGATTGTGATTGTGTGATTGTGATTGTGTGATTGTGATTGTGTGATTGTGATTGTGTGATTGTGATTGTGTGATTGTGATTGTGTGATTGTGATTGTGTGATTGTGATTGTGTGATTGTGATTGTGTGATTGTGATTGTGTGATTGTGATTGTGTGATTGTGATTGTGTGATTGTGATTGTGTGATTGTGATTGTGTGATTGTGATTGTGTGATTGTGATTGTGTGATTGTGATTGTGTGATTGTGATTGTGTGATTGTGATTGTGTGATTGTGATTGTGTGATTGTGATTGTGTGATTGTGATTGTGTGATTGTGATTGTGTGATTGTGATTGTGTGATTGTGATTGTGTGATTGTGATTGTGTGATTGTGATTGTGTGATTGTGATTGTGTGATTGTGATTGTGTGATTGTGATTGTGTGATTGTGATTGTGTGATTGTGATTGTGTGATTGTGATTGTGTGATTGTGATTGTGTGATTGTGATTGTGTGATTGTGATTGTGTGATTGTGATTGTGTGATTGTGATTGTGTGATTGTGATTGTGTGATTGTGATTGTGTGATTGTGATTGTGTGATTGTGATTGTGTGATTGTGATTGTGTGATTGTGATTGTGTGATTGTGATTGTGTGATTGTGATTGTGTGATTGTGATTGTGTGATTGTGATTGTGTGATTGTGATTGTGTGATTGTGATTGTGTGATTGTGATTGTGTGATTGTGATTGTGTGATTGTGATTGTGTGATTGTGATTGTGTGATTGTGATTGTGTGATTGTGATTGTGTGATTGTGATTGTGTGATTGTGATTGTGTGATTGTGATTGTGTGATTGTGATTGTGTGATTGTGATTGTGTGATTGTGATTGTGTGATTGTGATTGTGTGATTGTGATTGTGTGATTGTGATTGTGTGATTGTGAGTGATTGATGTGATTGTGTGATTGTGTGATTGTGTGAATGTGTGATTGTGTGACCGTGATTGTGTGATTGATGATTGTGTGATTGTGTGATTGTGTGATTGTGTGATTGTGTGATTGTGTGATTGTGTGATTGTGTGATTGTGTGATTGTGTGATTGTGTGATTGTGATTGTGTGATTGTGATTGTGTGATTGTGATTGTGTGATTGTGATTGTGTGATTGTGATTGTGTGATTGTGATTGTGTGATTGTGATTGTGTGATTGTGATTGTGTGATTGTGATTGTGTGATTGTGATTGTGTGATTGTGATTGTGTGATTGTGATTGTGTGATTGTGATTGTGTGATTGTGATTGTGTGATTGTGATTGTGTGATTGTGATTGTGTGATTGTGATTGTGTGATTGTGATTGTGTGATTGTGATTGTGTGATTGTGATTGTGTGATTGTGATTGTGTGATTGTGATTGTGTGATTGTGATTGTGTGATTGTGATTGTGTGATTGTGATTGTGTGATTGTGATTGTGTGATTGTGATTGTGTGATTGTGATTGTGTGATTGTGATTGTGTGATTGTGATTGTGTGATTGTGATTGTGTGATTGTGATTGTGTGATTGTGATTGTGTGATTGTGATTGTGTGATTGTGATTGTGTGATTGTGATTGTGTGATTGTGATTGTGTGATTGTGATTGTGTGATTGTGATTGTGTGATTGTGATTGTGTGATTGTGATTGTGTGATTGTGATTGTGTGATTGTGATTGTGTGATTGTGATTGTGTGATTGTGATTGTGTGATTGTGATTGTGTGATTGTGATTGTGTGATTGTGATTGTGTGATTGTGATTGTGTGATTGTGATTGTGTGATTGTGATTGTGTGATTGTGATTGTGTGATTGTGATTGTGTGATTGTGATTGTGTGATTGTGATTGTGTGATTGTGATTGTGTGATTGTGATTGTGTGATTGTGATTGTGTGATTGTGATTGTGTGATTGTGATTGTGTGATTGTGATTGTGTGATTGTGATTGTGTGATTGTGATTGTGTGATTGTGATTGTGTGATTGTGATTGTGTGATTGTGATTGTGTGATTGTGATTGTGTGATTGTGATTGTGTGATTGTGATTGTGTGATTGTGATTGTGTGATTGTGATTGTGTGATTGTGATTGTGTGATTGTGATTGTGTGATTGTGATTGTGTGATTGTGATTGTGTGATTGTGATTGTGTGATTGTGATTGTGTGATTGTGATTGTGTGATTGTGATTGTGTGATTGTGATTGTGTGATTGTGATTGTGTGATTGTGATTGTGTGATTGTGATTGTGTGATTGTGATTGTGTGATTGTGATTGTGTGATTGTGATTGTGTGATTGTGATTGTGTGATTGTGATTGTGTGATTGTGATTGTGTGATTGTGTGATTGTGATTGTGATTGTGTGATTGTGATTGTGTGATTGTGATTGTGTGATTGTGATTGTGTGATTGTGATTGTGTGATTGTGATTGTGTGATTGTGATTGTGTGATTGTGATTGTGTGATTGTGATTGTGTGATTGTGATTGTGTGATTGTGATTGTGTGATTGTGATTGTGTGATTGTGATTGTGTGATTGTGATTGTGTGATTGTGATTGTGTGATTGTGATTGTGTGATTGTGATTGTGTGATTGTGATTGTGTGATTGTGATTGTGTGATTGTGATTGTGTGATTGTGATTGTGTGATTGTGATTGTGTGATTGTGATTGTGTGATTGTGATTGTGTGATTGTGATTGTGTGATTGTGATTGTGTGATTGTGATTGTGTGATTGTGATTGTGTGATTGTGATTGTGTGATTGTGATTGTGTGATTGTGATTGTGTGATTGTGATTGTGTGATTGTGATTGTGTGATTGTGATTGTGTGATTGTGATTGTGTGATTGTGATTGTGTGATTGTGATTGTGTGATTGTGATTGTGTGATTGTGATTGTGTGATTGTGATTGTGTGATTGTGATTGTGTGATTGTGATTGTGTGATTGTGATTGTGTGATTGTGATTGTGTGATTGTGATTGTGTGATTGTGATTGTGTGATTGTGATTGTGTGATTGTGATTGTGTGATTGTGATTGTGTGATTGTGATTGTGTGATTGTGATTGTGTGATTGTGATTGTGTGATTGTGATTGTGTGATTGTGATTGTGTGATTGTGATTGTGTGATTGTGATTGTGTGATTGTGATTGTGTGATTGTGATTGTGTGATTGTGATTGTGTGATTGTGATTGTGTGATTGTGATTGTGTGATTGTGATTGTGTGATTGTGATTGTGTGATTGTGATTGTGTGATTGTGATTGTGTGATTGTGATTGTGTGATTGTGATTGTGTGATTGTGATTGTGTGATTGTGATTGTGTGATTGTGATTGTGTGATTGTGATTGTGTGATTGTGATTGTGTGATTGTGATTGTGTGATTGTGATTGTGTGATTGTGATTGTGTGATTGTGATTGTGTGATTGTGATTGTGTGATTGTGATTGTGTGATTGTGATTGTGTGATTGTGATTGTGTGATTGTGATTGTGTGATTGTGATTGTGTGATTGTGATTGTGTGATTGTGATTGTGTGATTGTGATTGTGTGATTGTGATTGTGTGATTGTGATTGTGTGATTGTGATTGTGTGATTGTGATTGTGTGATTGTGATTGTGTGATTGTGATTGTGTGATTGTGATTGTGTGATTGTGATTGTGTGATTGTGATTGTGTGATTGTGATTGTGTGATTGTGATTGTGTGATTGTGATTGTGTGATTGTGATTGTGTGATTGTGATTGTGTGATTGTGATTGTGTGATTGTGATTGTGTGATTGTGATTGTGTGATTGTGATTGTGTGATTGTGATTGTGTGATTGTGATTGTGTGATTGTGATTGTGTGATTGTGATTGTGTGATTGTGATTGTGTGATTGTGATTGTGTGATTGTGATTGTGTGATTGTGATTGTGTGATTGTGATTGTGTGATTGTGATTGTGTGATTGTGATTGTGTGATTGTGATTGTGTGATTGTGATTGTGTGATTGTGATTGTGTGATTGTGATTGTGTGATTGTGATTGTGTGATTGTGATTGTGTGATTGTGATTGTGTGATTGTGATTGTGTGATTGTGATTGTGTGATTGTGATTGTGTGATTGTGATTGTGTGATTGTGATTGTGTGATTGTGATTGTGTGATTGTGATTGTGTGATTGTGATTGTGTGATTGTGATTGTGTGATTGTGATTGTGTGATTGTGATTGTGTGATTGTGATTGTGTGATTGTGATTGTGTGATTGTGATTGTGTGATTGTGATTGTGTGATTGTGATTGTGTGATTGTGATTGTGTGATTGTGATTGTGTGATTGTGATTGTGTGATTGTGATTGTGTGATTGTGATTGTGTGATTGTGATTGTGTGATTGTGATTGTGTGATTGTGATTGTGTGATTGTGATTGTGTGATTGTGATTGTGTGATTGTGATTGTGTGATTGTGATTGTGTGATTGTGATTGTGTGATTGTGATTGTGTGATTGTGATTGTGTGATTGTGATTGTGTGATTGTGATTGTGTGATTGTGATTGTGTGATTGTGATTGTGTGATTGTGATTGTGTGATTGTGATTGTGTGATTGTGATTGTGTGATTGTGATTGTGTGATTGTGATTGTGTGATTGTGATTGTGTGATTGTGATTGTGTGATTGTGATTGTGTGATTGTGATTGTGTGATTGTGATTGTGTGATTGTGATTGTGTGATTGTGATTGTGTGATTGTGATTGTGTGATTGTGATTGTGTGATTGTGATTGTGTGATTGTGATTGTGTGATTGTGATTGTGTGATTGTGATTGTGTGATTGTGATTGTGTGATTGTGATTGTGTGATTGTGATTGTGTGATTGTGATTGTGTGATTGTGATTGTGTGATTGTGATTGTGTGATTGTGATTGTGTGATTGTGATTGTGTGATTGTGATTGTGTGATTGTGATTGTGTGATTGTGATTGTGTGATTGTGATTGTGTGATTGTGATTGTGTGATTGTGATTGTGTGATTGTGATTGTGTGATTGTGATTGTGTGATTGTGATTGTGTGATTGTGATTGTGTGATTGTGATTGTGTGATTGTGATTGTGTGATTGTGATTGTGTGATTGTGATTGTGTGATTGTGATTGTGTGATTGTGATTGTGTGATTGTGATTGTGTGATTGTGATTGTGTGATTGTGATTGTGTGATTGTGATTGTGTGATTGTGATTGTGTGATTGTGATTGTGTGATTGTGATTGTGTGATTGTGATTGTGTGATTGTGATTGTGTGATTGTGATTGTGTGATTGTGATTGTGTGATTGTGATTGTGTGATTGTGATTGTGTGATTGTGATTGTGTGATTGTGATTGTGTGATTGTGATTGTGTGATTGTGATTGTGTGATTGTGATTGTGTGATTGTGATTGTGTGATTGTGATTGTGTGATTGTGATTGTGTGATTGTGATTGTGTGATTGTGATTGTGTGATTGTGATTGTGTGATTGTGATTGTGTGATTGTGATTGTGTGATTGTGATTGTGTGATTGTGATTGTGTGATTGTGATTGTGTGATTGTGATTGTGTGATTGTGATTGTGTGATTGTGATTGTGTGATTGTGATTGTGTGATTGTGATTGTGTGATTGTGATTGTGTGATTGTGTGATTGTGTGATTGTGTGATTGTGTGATTGAGTGATTGTGTGATTGTGATTGTGTGATTGTGATTGTGTGATTGTGATTGTGTGATTGTGATTGTGTGATTGTGATTGTGTGATTGTGATTGTGTGATTGTGATTGTGTGATTGTGATTGTGTGATTGTGATTGTGTGATTGTGATTGTGTGATTGTGATTGTGTGATTGTGATTGTGTGATTGTGATTGTGTGATTGTGATTGTGTGATTGTGATTGTGTGATTGTGATTGTGTGATTGTGATTGTGTGATTGTGATTGTGTGATTGTGATTGTGCGATTGTGTGATTGTGTGATTGTGATTGTGTGATTGTGATTGTGTGATTGTGATTGTGCGATTGTGATTGTGTGATTGTGTGATTGTGTGACTGTGTGACTGTGTGACTGTGTGACTGTGTGCTTGTGTGATTGTGTGATTGTGTGATTGTGTGATTGTGTGATTGTGTGATTGTGTGATTGTGTGATTGTGTGATTGTGTGATTGTGTGATTGTGTGATTGTGTGATTGTGTGATTGTGTGATTGTGTGATTGTGTGATTGTGTGATTGTGTGATTGTGTGATTGCGATTGTGTGATTGTGATTGTGTGATTGTGATTGTGTGATTTTGTGATTGTGTGATTGTGTGATTGAGTGATTGTGTGCTTGTGTGATTGTGTGATTGTGAGATTGTGTGAATTGTGTGGTTGTGTGATTGTGTGATTGTGTGATTGTGTGATTGCGATTGTGTGATTGCGATTGTGTGATTGTGATTGTGTGATTGTGATTGTGTGATTGTGTGATTGTGTGATTGTGTGATTGTGTGATTGTGTGATTGTGTAATTGTGATTGTGCGATTGTGATTGTGTGATTGTGTGATTGTGTGATTGTGTGATTGAGTGATTGCGTGCTTGTGTGATTGTGTGATTGTGTGATTGTGTGATTGTGTGATTGTGTGATTGTGTGATTGTGTGATTGTGTGATTGTGTGATTGTGCGATTGAGTGATTGTGTGCTTGTGTGATTGTGAGATTGTGTGATTGTGTGATTGTGTGATTGTGTGATTGTGTGATTGTGTGATTGTGTGATTGTGATTGTGTGATTGTGTGATTGTGTGATTGTGTGATTGTGAGATTGTGTGAATTGTGTGATTGTGTGATTGTGTGATTGTGTGATTGTGTGATTGTGTAAGTGTGATTGTGCGATTGTGATTGTGTGATTGTGTGATTGTGTGATTGTGAGATTGTGTGATTGTGTAATTGTGATTGTGCGATTGTGATTGTGTGATTGTGTGATTGTGTGATTGTGTGATTGTGAGATTGTGTGATTGTGTGATTGTGTGATTGTGTGATTGTGATTGTGTGATTGTGATTGTGTGATTGTGTGATTGTGAGATTGTGTGAATTGTGTGATTGTGTGATTGTGTGATTGTGTGATTGTGAGATTGTGTGAATTGTGTGATTGTGTGATTGTGTGATTGTGTGATTGTGTGATTGCGATTGTGTGATTGTGATTATGTGATTGTGATTGTGTGACTGTGATTGTGTGACCGTCATTGTGTGACCGTAATTGTGTGATCATGATTGTGTGATCGTGATTGTGTGATCGTGATTGTGTGACCGTGATTGTGTGATCGTGGTTGTGTGATTGTGTGATTGTGTGATTGTGTGAATGTGTGATTGTGTTACCGTTATTGTGTGACCGTGATTGTGTGACCGTGATTGTGTGGTTGCGACTGTGTGGTTGTGACTGTGTGATTGTGACTGTGTGATTGTGACTGTGTGATTGTGTGAGTGTGTTATTGTGTGATTGAGTGATTGTGTGACTGTGTGATTGTGTGATTGTGTGATTGTGTGATTGTGTGATTGTGTGATTGTGTGATTGTGTGATTGTGTGATTGTGTGATTGTGTGATTGTGTGATTGTGTGATTGTGTGATTGTGTGATTGTGTGATTGTGTGATTGTGTGATTGTGTGATTGTGTGATTGTGTAATTGTGATTGTGTGATTGTGTGATTGTGTGATTGTGTGATTGTGTGATTGTGTAATTGTGATTGTGTGATTGTGTGATTGTGTGATTGTGTGATTGTGTGATTATGTGATTGTGTGATTGTGTGATTGAGTGATTGTGGGCTTGTGTGATTGTGTGATTTTGTGATTGAGTGATTGTGTGATTGTGTGATTGTGTGATTGTGTGATTGTGTGATTGTGTGATTGTGTGATTGTGTGATTGTGTGATTGTGTGATTGTGTGATTGTGTGATTGTGTGATTGTGTGATTGAGTGATTGTGTGCTTGTGTGATTGTGTGATTGTGTGATTGTGTGATTGTGTGATTGTGTGATTGTGTGATTGTGTGATTGTGTGATTGTGTGATTGTGTGATTGTGTGATTGTGTGATTGTGTGATTGTGTGATTGCGATTGTGTGATTGTGATTGTGTGATTGTGATTGTGTGATTCTGTGATTGTGTGATTGTGTGATTGAGTGATTGTGTGCTTGTGTGATTGTGTGATTGTGAGATTGTGTGAATTGTGTGGTTGTGTGATTGTGTGATTGTGTGATTGTGTGATTGCGATTGTGTGATTGCGATTGTGTGATTGTGATTGTGTGATTGTGATTGTGTGATTGTGTGCTTGTGTGATTGTGTGCTTGTGTGATTGTGTGAATTGTGTCGTTGTGTGATTGTGTGATTGTGTGATTGTGTGATTGCGATTGTGTGATTGTGATTGTGTGATTGTGATTGTGTGATTCTGATTGTGTGATTGTGTGATTGTGTGATTGTGTGATTGTGTGATTGTGTGATTGTGATTGTGTGATTGTGATTGTGTGATTGTGATTGTGTGATTATGAGATTGTGTGAATGTGTGATTGTGTGATAGTGTGATTGTGTGATTGTGTGATTGTGTGATTGTGTGATTGTGTGATTGTGTGATTGTGTGATTGTGTGATTGTGTGATTGTGTGATTGTGTAATTGTGATTGTGTGATTGTGTGATTGTGTGATTGTGTGATTTTGTGATTGTGTGATTGTGTGATTGAGTGATTGTGTGCTTGTGTGATTGTGTGATTGTGAGATTGTGTGAATTGTGTGGTTGTGTGATTGTGTGATTGTGTGATTGCGATTGTGTGATTGCGATTGTGTGATTGCGATTGTGTGATTGTGATTGTGTGATTGTGATTGCGTGATTGTGATTGTGTGATTGTGATTGTGTGATTGTGATTGTGTGATTGTGATTGTGTGATTGTGATTGTGTGATTGTGACTGTGTGATTGTGTGATTGTGATTGTGTGATTGTGATTGTGTGATTGTGATTGTGTGATTGTGATTGTGTGATTGTGATTGTGTGATTGTGATTGTGTGATTGTGATTGTGTGATTGTGATTGTGTGATTGTGATTGTGTGATTGTGATTGTGTGATTGTGATTGTGTGATTGTGATTGTGTGATTGTGATTGTGTGATTGTGATTGTGTGATTGTGATTGTGTGATTGTGATTGTGTGATTGTGATTGTGTGATTGTGATTGTGTGATTGTGATTGTGTGATTGTGATTGTGTGATTGTGATTGTGCGATTGTGTGATTGTGTGATTGTGATTGTGTGATTGTGATTGTGTGATTGTGATTGTGCGATTGTGATTGTGTGATTGTGTGATTGTGTGACTGTGTGACTGTGTGACTGTGTGATTGTGTGATTGTGTGATTGTGTGATTGTGTGATTGTGTGATTGTGTGATTGTGTGATTGTGTGATTGTGTGATTGTGTGATTGTGTGATTGTGTGATTGTGTGATTGTGTGATTGCGATTGTGTGATTGTGATTGTGTGATTGTGATTGTGTGATTTTGTGATTGTGTGATTGTGTGATTGTGTGATTGAGTGATTGTGTGCTTGTGTGATTGTGTGATTGTGAGATTGTGTGAATTGTGTGGTTGTGTGATTGTGTGATTGCGATTGTGTGATTGCGATTGTGTGATTGTGATTGTGTGATTGTGATTGTGTGATTGTGTGATTGTGTGATTGTGTGATTGTGTGATTGTGTGATTGTGTGATTGTGTAATTGTGATTGTGCGATTGTGATTGTGTGATTGTGTGATTGTGTGATTGTGTGATTGTGTGATTGAGTGATTGCGTGCTTGTGTGATTGTGTGATTGTGTGATTGTGTGATTGTGTGATTGTGTGATTGTGTGATTGTGTGATTGTGTGATTGTGTGATTGTGTGATTGTGTGATTGTGCGATTGAGTGATTGTGTGCTTGTGTGATTGTGAGATTGTGTGATTGTGTGATTGTGTGATTGTGTGATTGTGTGATTGTGTGATTGTGATTGTGTGATTGTGTGATTGTGTGATTGTGTGATTGTGAGATTGTGTGAATTGTGTGATTGTGTGATTGTGTGATTGTGTGATTGTGTGATTGTGTGATTGTGTAAGTGTGATTGTGCGATTGTGATTGTGTGATTGTGTGATTGTGTGATTGTGAGATTGTGTGATTGTGTAATTGTGATTGTGCGATTGTGATTGTGTGATTGTGTGATTGTGTGATTGTGTGATTGTGAGATTGTGTGATTGTGTGATTGTGTGATTGTGTGATTGTGATTGTGTGATTGTGATTGTGTGATTGTGTGATTGTGAGATTGTGTGAATTGTGTGATTGTGTGATTGTGTGATTGTGTGATTGTGTGATTGCGATTGTGTGATTGTGATTATGTGATTGTGATTGTGTGACTGTGATTGTGTGACCGTCATTGTGTGACCGTAATTGTGTGATCATGATTGTGTGATCGTGATTGTGTGATCGTGATTGTGTGACCGTGATTGTGTGATCGTGGTTGTGTGATTGTGTGATTGTGTGATTGTGTGAATGTGTGATTGTGTTACCGTTATTGTGTGACCGTGATTGTGTGACCGTGATTGTGTGGTTGCGACTGTGTGATTGTGACGGTGTGATTGTGACTGTGTGATTGTGACTGTGTGATTGTGTGAGTGTGTTATTGTGTGATTGAGTGATTGTGTGACTGTGTGATTGTGTGATTGTGTGATTGTGTGATTGTGTGATTGTGTGATTGTGTGATTGTGTGATTGTGTGATTGTGTGATTGTGTGATTGTGCAATTGTGATTGTGTGATTGTGTGATTGTGTGATTGTGTGATTGTGTGATTGTGTGATTGTGTGATTGTGTGATTGTGTGATTGTGTGATTGTGTGATTGTGTGATTGTGTGATTGTGTGATTGTGTGATTGTGTGATTGTGTAATTGTGATTGTGTGATTGTGTGATTGTGTGATTGTGTGATTGTGTGATTGTGTGATTGTGTAATTGTGATTGTGTGATTGTGTGATTGTGTGATTGTGTGATTGTGTGATTATGTGATTGTGTGATTGTGTGATTGAGTGATTGTGGGCTTGTGTGATTGTGTGATTTTGTGATTGAGTGATTGTGTGATTGTGTGATTGTGTGATTGTGTGATTGTGTGATTGTGTGATTGTGTGATTGTGTGATTGTGTGATTGTGTGATTGTGTGATTGTGTGATTGTGTGATTGTGTGATTGAGTGATTGTGTGCTTGTGTGATTGTGTGATTGTGTGATTGTGTGATTGTGTGATTGTGTGATTGTGTGATTGTGTGATTGTGTGATTGTGTGATTGCGATTGTGTGATTGTGATTGTGTGATTGTGATTGTGTGATTTTGTGATTGTGTGAATGTGTGATTGAGTGATTGTGTGCTTGTGTGATTGTGTGATTGTGAGATTGTGTGAATTGTGTGGTTGTGTGATTGTGTGATTGTGTGATTGTGTGATTGCGATTGTGTGATTGCGATTGTGTGATTGTGATTGTGTGATTGTGATTGTGTGATTGTGATTGTGTGATTGTGATTGTGTGATTGTGTGCTTGTGTGATTGTGTGAATTGTGTCGTTGTGTGATTGTGTGATTGTGTGATTGTGTGATTGCGATTGTGTGATTGTGATTGTGTGATTGTGATTGTGTGATTCTGATTGTGTGATTGTGTGATTGTGTGATTGTGTGATTGTGTGATTGTGTGATTGTGATTGTGTGATTGTGATTGTGTGATTGTGATTGTGTGATTATGAGATTGTGTGAATGTGTGATTGTGTGATAGTGTGATTGTGTGATTGTGTGATTGTGTGATTGTGTGATTGTGTGATTGTGTGATTGTGTGATTGTGTGATTGTGTAATTGTGATTGTGTGATTGTGTGATTGTGTGATTGTGTGATTGTGTGATTTTGTGATTGTGTGATTGTGTGATTGAGTGATTGTGTGCTTGTGTGATTGTGTGATTGTGAGATTGTGTGAATTGTGTGGTTGTGTGATTGTGTGATTGTGTGATTGTGTGATTGCGATTGTGTGATTGCGATTGTGTGATTGTGATTGTGTGATTGTGATTGTGTGATTGTGATTGTGTGATTGTGATTGTGTGATTGTGATTGTGTGATTGTGATTGTGTGATTGTGTGCTTGTGTGATTGTGTGAATTGTGTCGTTGTGTGATTGTGTGATTGTGTGATTGTGTGATTGTGTGATTGCGATTGTGTGATTGCGATTGTGTGATTGTGATTGTATGATTGTGATTGTGTGTTTGTGATTGTGTGATTGTGTGATTGTGTGATTGTGTGATTGTGTGATTGTGATTGTGTGATTGTGATTGTGTGATTGTGATTGTGTGATTGTGATTGTGTGATTATGAGATTGTGTGAATTGTGTGATTGTGTGAGTGTGTGATTGTGTGATTGTGTGATTGTGTGATTGTGTGATTGTGTGATTGTGTGGTTGTGTGATGGTGTGATTGAGTGATTGTGTGTTTGTGTGATTGTATGATTGCGTGATTGTGTGATTGTGTGATTGTGATTGTGTGATTGTGTGATTGTGTGATTGTGTGATTGTGTGATTTTGTGATTGTGTGATTGTGTGATTGAGTGATTGTGTGCTTGTGTGATTGTGTGATTGTGAGATTGTGTGAATTGTGTGGTTGTGTGATTGTGTGATTGTGTGATTGTGTGATTGCGATTGTGTGATTGCGATTGTGTGATTGTGATTGTGTGATTGTGATTGTGTGATTGTGATTGTGTGATTGTGATTGTGTGATTGTGATTGTGTGATTGTGATTGTGTGATTGTGTGCTTGTGTGATTGTGTGAATTGTGTCGTTGTGTGATTGTGTGATTGTGTGATTGTGTGATTGTGTGATTGCGATTGTGTGATTGCGATTGTGTGATTGTGATTGTATGATTGTGATTGTGTGTTTGTGATTGTGTGATTGTGTGATTGTGTGATTGTGTGATTGTGTGATTGTGATTGTGTGATTGTGATTGTGTGATTGTGATTGTGTGATTGTGATTGTGTGATTATGAGATTGTGTGAATTGTGTGATTGTGTGAGTGTGTGATTGTGTGATTGTGTGATTGTGTGATTGTGTGATTGTGTGATTGTGTGGTTGTGTGATGGTGTGATTGAGTGATTGTGTGTTTGTGTGATTGTATGATTGCGTGATTGTGTGATTGTGTGATTGTGTAATTGTGATTGTGTGATTGTGATTGTGTGATTGTGTGATTATGTGATTGTGTGATTGTGTGATTGAGTGATTGTGTGATTGTGATTGTGTGATTGTGATTGTGTGATTGTGATTGTGTGATTGTGATTGTGTGATTGTGATTGTGTGATTGTGATTGTGTGATTGTGATTGTGTGATTGTGATTGTGTGATTGTGATTGTGTGATTGTGATTGTGTGATTGTGATTGTGTGATTGTGATTGTGTGATTGTGATTGTGTGATTGTGATTGTGTGATTGTGATTGTGTGATTGTGATTGTGTGATTGTGATTGTGTGATTGTGATTGTGTGATTGTGATTGTGTGATTGTGATTGTGTGATTGTGATTGTGTGATTGTGATTGTGTGATTGTGATTGTGTGATTGTGATTGTGTGATTGTGATTGTGTGATTGTGATTGTGTGATTGTGATTGTGTGATTGTGATTGTGTAATTGTGATTGTGTGATTGTGATTGTGTGATTGTGATTGTGTGATTGTGATTGTGTGATTGTGATTGTGTGATTGTGATTGTGTGATTGTGATTGTGTGATTGTGATTGTGTGATTGTGATTGTGTGATTGTGATTGTGTGATTGTGATTGTGTGATTGTGATTGTGTGATTGTGATTGTGTGATTGTGATTGTGTGATTGTGGTTGTGTGATTGTGGTTGTGTGATTGTGGTTGTGTGATTGTGTGATTGAGTGGTTGTGTGATTGTGTGATTGTGTGATTGTGTGATTGTGTAATTGTGATTGTGTGATTGTGTGATTGTGATTGTGTGATTGTGTGATTGTGTGATTGTGTAATTGTGATTGTGTGATTGTGTGATTGTGTGATTGTGTGATTGTGTGATTGTGTGATTGTGTGATTGTGTGATTGTGTGATTGTGTGATTGTGTGATTGCGATTGTGTGATTGTGATTGTGTGTTTGTGATTGTGTGATTGTGATTGTGTGATTGTGTGATTGTGTGATTGTGTAATTGTGATTGTGCGATTGTGATTGTGTGATTGTGAGATTGTGTGAATTGTGTGATTGTGTGATTGTGTGATTGATTGATTGTGTGATTGCGATTGTGTGATTGTGATTGTGTGATTGTGATTGTGTGATTGTGATTGTGTGATTGTGATTGTGTGATTGTGATTGTGTGATTGTGATTGTGTGATTGTGATTGTGTGATTGTGATTGTGTGATTGTGATTGTGTGATTGTGATTGTGTGATTGTGATTGTGTGATTGTGATTGTGTGATTGTGATTGTGTGATTGTGATTGTGTGATTGTGATTGTGTGATTGTGATTGTGTGATTGTGATTGTGTGATTGTGATTGTGTGATTGTGATTGTGTGATTGTGATTGTGTGATTGTGATTGTGTGATTGTGATTGTGTGATTGTGATTGTGTGATTGTGATTGTGTGATTGTGATTGTGTGATTGTGATTGTGTGATTGTGATTGTGTGATTGTGATTGTGTGATTGTGATTGTGTGATTGTGATTGTGTGATTGTGATTGTGTGATTGTGATTGTGTGATTGTGATTGTGTGATTGTGATTGTGTGATTGTGATTGTGTGATTGTGATTGTGTGATTGTGATTGTGTGATTGTGATTGTGTGATTGTGATTGTGTGATTGTGATTGTGTGATTGTGATTGTGTGATTGTGATTGTGTGATTGTGATTGTGTGATTGTGATTGTGTGATTGTGATTGTGTGATTGTGATTGTGTGATTGTGATTGTGTGATTGTGATTGTGTGATTGTGATTGTGTGATTGTGATTGTGTGATTGTGATTGTGTGATTGTGATTGTGTGATTGTGATTGTGTGATTGTGATTGTGTGATTGTGATTGTGTGATTGTGATTGTGTGATTGTGATTGTGTGATTGTGATTGTGTGATTGTGATTGTGTGATTGTGATTGTGTGATTGTGATTGTGTGATTGTGATTGTGTGATTGTGATTGTGTGATTGTGATTGTGTGATTGTGATTGTGTGATTGTGATTGTGTGATTGTGATTGTGTGATTGTGATTGTGTGATTGTGATTGTGTGATTGTGATTGTGTGATTGTGATTGTGTGATTGTGATTGTGTGATTGTGATTGTGTGATTGTGATTGTGTGATTGTGATTGTGTGATTGTGTGATTGTGTGATTGTGTGATTGTGTGATTGTGTGATTTTGTGATTGTGTGATTTTGTGATTGTGTGAATGTGTGATTGTGTGAATGTGTGATTGTGTGATTGATGATTGTGTGATTGTGTGATTGTGTGATTGTGTGATTGTGTGATTGTGTGATTGTGTGATTGTGTGATTGTGTGATTGTGTGATTGTGTGATTGTGTGATTGTGTGATTGTGTGATTGTGTGATTGTGTGATTGTGATTGTGTGATTGCGTGATTGTGTGATTGCGAGATTGTGTGATTGTGATTGTGCGATTGTGATTGTGTGATTGTGAGATTGTGTGAATTGTGTGATTGTGATTGTGTGATTGTGATTGTGTGATTGTGATTGTGTGATTGTGATTGTGTGATTGTGATTGTGTGATTGTGATTGTGTGATTGTGATTGTGTGATTGGGATTGTGTGATTGTGATTGTGTGATTGTGATTGTGTGATTGTGATTGTGTGATTGTGATTGTGTGATTGTGATTGTGTGCTTGTGATTGTGTGCTTGTGATTGTGTGATTGTGATTGTGTGATTGTGATTGTGTGATTGTGATTGTGTGATTGTGATTGTGTGATTGTGATTGTGTGATTGTGATTGTGTGATTGTGATTGTGTGATTGTGATTGTGTGATTGTGATTGTGTGATTGTGATTGTGTGATTGTGATTGTGTGATTGTGATTGTGTGATTGTGATTGTGTGATTGTGATTGTGTGATTGTGATTGTGTGATTGTGATTGTGTGATTGTGATTGTGTGATTGTGATTGTGTGATTGTGATTGTGTGATTGTGATTGTGTGATTGTGATTGTGTGATTGTGATTGTGTGATTGTGATTGTGTGATTGTGATTGTGTGATTGTGATTGTGTGATTGTGATTGTGTGATTGTGATTGTGTGATTGTGATTGTGTGATTGTGATTGTGTGATTGTGATTGTGTGATTGTGATTGTGTGATTGTGATTGTGTGATTGTGATTGTGTGATTGTGATTGTGTGATTGTGATTGTGTGATTGTGATTGTGTGATTGTGATTGTGTGATTGTGATTGTGTGATTGTGATTGTGTGATTGTGATTGTGTGATTGTGATTGTGTGATTGTGATTGTGTGATTGTGATTGTGTGATTGTGATTGTGTGATTGTGATTGTGTGATTGTGATTGTGTGATTGTGATTGTGTGATTGTGATTGTGTGATTGTGATTGTGTGATTGTGATTGTGTGATTGTGATTGTGTGATTGTGATTGTGTGATTGTGATTGTGTGATTGTGATTGTGTGATTGTGATTGTGTGATTGTGATTGTGTGATTGTGATTGTGTGATTGTGATTGTGTGATTGTGATTGTGTGATTGTGATTGTGTGATTGTGATTGTGTGATTGTGATTGTGTGATTGTGATTGTGTGATTGTGATTGTGTGATTGTGATTGTGTGATTGTGATTGTGTGATTGTGATTGTGTGATTGTGATTGTGTGATTGTGATTGTGTGATTGTGATTGTGTGATTGTGATTGTGTGATTGTGATTGTGTGATTGTGATTGTGTGATTGTGATTGTGTGATTGTGATTGTGTGATTGTGATTGTGTGATTGTGATTGTGTGATTGTGATTGTGTGATTGTGATTGTGTGAATGTGATTGTGTGATTGTGATTGTGTGATTGTGATTGTGTGATTGTGATTGTGTGATTGTGATTGTGTGATTGTGATTGTGTGATTGTGATTGTGTGATTGTGATTGTGTGATTGTGATTGTGTGATTGTGATTGTGTGATTGTGATTGTGTGATTGTGATTGTGTGATTGTGATTGTGTGATTGTGATTGTGTGATTGTGATTGTGTGATTGTGATTGTGTGATTGTGATTGTGTGATTGTGATTGTGTGATTGTGATTGTGTGATTGTGATTGTGTGATTGTGATTGTGTGATTGTGATTGTGTGATTGTGATTGTGTGATTGTGATTGTGTGATTGTGATTGTGTGATTGTGATTGTGTGATTGTGTGATTGTGTGATTGTGTGATTTTGTGATTGTGTGATTTTGTGATTGTGTGATTTTGTGATTGTGTGAATGTGTGATTGTGTGAATGTGTGATTGTGTGATTGATGATTGTGTGATTGTGTGATTGTGTGATTGTGTGATTGTGTGATTGTGTGATTGTGTGATTGTGTGATTGTGTGATTGTGTGATTGTGTGATTGTGTGATTGTGTGATTGTGATTGTGTGATTGCGTGATTGTGTGATTGCGAGATTGTGTGATTGTGATTGTGCGATTGTGATTGTGTGATTGTGAGATTGTGTGAATTGTGTGATTGTGATTGTGTGATTGTGATTGTGTGATTGTGATTGTGTGATTGTGATTGTGTGATTGTGATTGTGTGATTGTGATTGTGTGATTGTGATTGTGTGATTGTGATTGTGTGATTGTGATTGTGTGATTGGGATTGTGTGATTGTGATTGTGTGATTGTGATTGTGTGATTGTGATTGTGTGATTGTGATTGTGTGATTGTGATTGTGTGCTTGTGATTGTGTGATTGTGATTGTGTGATTGTGATTGTGTGATTGTGATTGTGTGATTGTGATTGTGTGATTGTGATTGTGTGATTGTGATTGTGTGATTGTGATTGTGTGATTGTGATTGTGTGATTGTGATTGTGTGATTGTGATTGTGTGATTGTGATTGTGTGATTGTGATTGTGTGATTGTGATTGTGTGATTGTGATTGTGTGATTGTGATTGTGTGATTGTGATTGTGTGATTGTGATTGTGTGATTGTGATTGTGTGATTGTGATTGTGTGATTGTGATTGTGTGATTGTGATTGTGTGATTGTGATTGTGTGATTGTGATTGTGTGATTGTGATTGTGTGATTGTGATTGTGTGATTGTGATTGTGTGATTGTGATTGTGTGATTGTGATTGTGTGATTGTGATTGTGTGATTGTGATTGTGTGATTGTGATTGTGTGATTGTGATTGTGTGATTGTGATTGTGTGATTGTGATTGTGTGATTGTGATTGTGTGATTGTGATTGTGTGATTGTGATTGTGTGATTGTGATTGTGTGATTGTGATTGTGTGATTGTGATTGTGTGATTGTGATTGTGTGATTGTGATTGTGTGATTGTGATTGTGTGATTGTGATTGTGTGATTGTGATTGTGTGATTGTGATTGTGTGATTGTGATTGTGTGATTGTGATTGTGTGATTGTGATTGTGTGATTGTGATTGTGTGATTGTGATTGTGTGATTGTGATTGTGTGATTGTGATTGTGTGATTGTGATTGTGTGATTGTGATTGTGTGATTGTGATTGTGTGATTGTGATTGTGTGATTGTGATTGTGTGATTGTGATTGTGTGATTGTGATTGTGTGATTGTGATTGTGTGATTGTGATTGTGTGATTGTGATTGTGTGATTGTGATTGTGTGATTGTGATTGTGTGATTGTGATTGTGTGATTGTGATTGTGTGATTGTGATTGTGTGATTGTGATTGTGTGATTGTGATTGTGTGATTGTGATTGTGTGATTGTGATTGTGTGATTGTGATTGTGTGATTGTGATTGTGTGATTGTGATTGTGTGATTGTGATTGTGTGATTGTGATTGTGTGATTGTGATTGTGTGATTGTGATTGTGTGATTGTGATTGTGTGATTGTGATTGTGTGATTGTGATTGTGTGATTGTGATTGTGTGATTGTGATTGTGTGATTGTGATTGTGTGATTGTGATTGTGTGATTGTGATTGTGTGATTGTGATTGTGTGATTGTGATTGTGTGATTGTGATTGTGTGATTGTGATTGTGTGATTGTGATTGTGTGATTGTGATTGTGTGATTGTGATTGTGTGATTGTGATTGTGTGATTGTGATTGTGTGATTGTGATTGTGTGATTGTGATTGTGTGATTGTGATTGTGTGATTGTGATTGTGTGATTGTGATTGTGTGATTGTGATTGTGTGATTGTGATTGTGTGATTGTGATTGTGTGATTGTGATTGTGTGATTGTGATTGTGTGATTGTGATTGTGTGATTGTGATTGTGTGATTGTGATTGTGTGATTGTGATTGTGTGATTGTGATTGTGTGATTGTGATTGTGTGATTGTGATTGTGTGATTGTGATTGTGTGATTGTGATTGTGTGATTGTGATTGTGTGATTGTGATTGTGTGATTGTGATTGTGTGATTGTGATTGTGTGATTGTGATTGTGTGATTGTGATTGTGTGATTGTGATTGTGTGATTGTGATTGTGTGATTGTGATTGTGTGATTGTGATTGTGTGATTGTGATTGTGTGATTGTGATTGTGTGATTGTGATTGTGTGATTGTGATTGTGTGATTGTGATTGTGTGATTGTGATTGTGTGATTGTGATTGTGTGATTGTGATTGTGTGATTGTGATTGTGTGATTGTGATTGTGTGATTGTGATTGTGTGATTGTGATTGTGTGATTGTGATTGTGTGATTGTGATTGTGTGATTGTGATTGTGTGATTGTGATTGTGTGATTGTGATTGTGTGATTGTGATTGTGTGATTGTGATTGTGTGATTGTGATTGTGTGATTGTGATTGTGTGATTGTGATTGTGTGATTGTGATTGTGTGATTGTGATTGTGTGATTGTGATTGTGTGATTGTGATTGTGTGATTGTGATTGTGTGATTGTGATTGTGTGATTGTGATTGTGTGATTGTGATTGTGTGATTGTGATTGTGTGATTGTGATTGTGTGATTGTGATTGTGTGATTGTGATTGTGTGATTGTGATTGTGTGATTGTGATTGTGTGATTGTGATTGTGTGATTGTGATTGTGTGATTGTGATTGTGTGATTGTGATTGTGTGATTGTGATTGTGTGATTGTGATTGTGTGATTGTGATTGTGTGATTGTGATTGTGTGATTGTGATTGTGTGATTGTGATTGTGTGATTGTGATTGTGTGATTGTGATTGTGTGATTGTGATTGTGTGATTGTGATTGTGTGATTGTGATTGTGTGATTGTGATTGTGTGATTGTGATTGTGTGATTGTGATTGTGTGATTGTGATTGTGTGATTGTGATTGTGTGATTGTGATTGTGTGATTGTGATTGTGTGATTGTGATTGTGTGATTGTGATTGTGTGATTGTGATTGTGTGATTGTGATTGTGTGATTGTGATTGTGTGATTGTGATTGTGTGATTGTGATTGTGTGATTGTGATTGTGTGATTGTGATTGTGTGATTGTGATTGTGTGATTGTGATTGTGTGATTGTGATTGTGTGATTGTGATTGTGTGATTGTGATTGTGTGATTGTGATTGTGTGATTGTGATTGTGTGATTGTGATTGTGTGATTGTGATTGTGTGATTGTGATTGTGTGATTGTGATTGTGTGATTGTGATTGTGTGATTGTGATTGTGTGATTGTGATTGTGTGATTGTGATTGTGTGATTGTGATTGTGTGATTGTGATTGTGTGATTGTGATTGTGTGATTGTGATTGTGTGATTGTGATTGTGTGATTGTGATTGTGTGATTGTGATTGTGTGATTGTGATTGTGTGATTGTGATTGTGTGATTGTGATTGTGTGATTGTGATTGTGTGATTGTGATTGTGTGATTGTGATTGTGTGATTGTGATTGTGTGATTGTGATTGTGTGATTGTGATTGTGTGATTGTGATTGTGTGATTGTGATTGTGTGATTGTGATTGTGTGATTGTGATTGTGTGATTGTGATTGTGTGATTGTGATTGTGTGATTGTGATTGTGTGATTGTGATTGTGTGATTGTGATTGTGTGATTGTGATTGTGTGATTGTGATTGTGTGATTGTGATTGTGTGATTGTGATTGTGTGATTGTGATTGTGTGATTGTGATTGTGTGATTGTGATTGTGTGATTGTGATTGTGTGATTGTGATTGTGTGATTGTGATTGTGTGATTGTGATTGTGTGATTGTGATTGTGTGATTGTGATTGTGTGATTGTGATTGTGTGATTGTGATTGTGTGATTGTGATTGTGTGATTGTGATTGTGTGATTGTGATTGTGTGATTGTGATTGTGTGATTGTGATTGTGTGATTGTGATTGTGTGATTGTGATTGTGTGATTGTGATTGTGTGATTGTGATTGTGTGATTGTGATTGTGTGATTGTGATTGTGTGATTGTGATTGTGTGATTGTGATTGTGTGATTGTGATTGTGTGATTGTGATTGTGTGATTGTGATTGTGTGATTGTGATTGTGTGATTGTGATTGTGTGATTGTGATTGTGTGATTGTGATTGTGTGATTGTGATTGTGTGATTGTGATTGTGTGATTGTGATTGTGTGATTGTGATTGTGTGATTGTGATTGTGTGATTGTGATTGTGTGATTGTGATTGTGTGATTGTGATTGTGTGATTGTGATTGTGTGATTGTGATTGTGTGATTGTGATTGTGTGATTGTGATTGTGTGATTGTGATTGTGTGATTGTGATTGTGTGATTGTGATTGTGTGATTGTGATTGTGTGATTGTGATTGTGTGATTGTGATTGTGTGATTGTGATTGTGTGATTGTGATTGTGTGATTGTGATTGTGTGATTGTGATTGTGTGATTGTGATTGTGTGATTGTGATTGTGTGATTGTGATTGTGTGATTGTGATTGTGTGATTGTGATTGTGTGATTGTGATTGTGTGATTGTGATTGTGTGATTGTGATTGTGTGATTGTGATTGTGTGATTGTGATTGTGTGATTGTGATTGTGTGATTGTGATTGTGTGATTGTGATTGTGTGATTGTGATTGTGTGATTGTGATTGTGTGATTGTGATTGTGTGATTGTGATTGTGTGATTGTGATTGTGTGATTGTGATTGTGTGATTGTGATTGTGTGATTGTGATTGTGTGATTGTGATTGTGTGATTGTGATTGTGTGATTGTGATTGTGTGATTGTGATTGTGTGATTGTGATTGTGTGATTGTGATTGTGTGATTGTGATTGTGTGATTGTGATTGTGTGATTGTGATTGTGTGATTGTGATTGTGTGATTGTGATTGTGTGATTGTGATTGTGTGATTGTGATTGTGTGATTGTGATTGTGTGATTGTGATTGTGTGATTGTGATTGTGTGATTGTGATTGTGTGATTGTGATTGTGTGATTGTGATTGTGTGATTGTGATTGTGTGATTGTGATTGTGTGATTGTGATTGTGTGATTGTGATTGTGTGATTGTGATTGTGTGATTGTGATTGTGTGATTGTGATTGTGTGATTGTGATTGTGTGATTGTGATTGTGTGATTGTGATTGTGTGATTGTGATTGTGTGATTGTGATTGTGTGATTGTGATTGTGTGATTGTGATTGTGTGATTGTGATTGTGTGATTGTGATTGTGTGATTGTGATTGTGTGATTGTGATTGTGTGATTTTGTGATTGTGTGATTGTGTGATTGAGTGATTGTGTGCTTGTGTGATTGTGTGATTGTGTGATTGTGTGATTGTGTGATTGTGTAATTGTGATTGTGCGATTGTGATTGTGTGATTGTGTGATTGTGTGATTGTGTGATTGAGTGATTGTGTGCTTGTGTGATTGTGTGATTGTGTGATTGTGTGATTGTGTGATTGTGTGATTGTGTGATTGTGTGATTGTGTGATTGTGTGATTGTGTGATTGTGCGATTGAGTGATTGTGTGCTTGTGTGATTGTGAGATTGTGTGATTGTGTGATTGTGTGATTGTGTGATTGTGTGATTGTGTGATTGTGTGATTGTGATTGTGTGATTGTGTGATTGTGTGATTGTGTGATTGTGAGATTGTGTGAATTGTGTGATTGTGTGATTGTGTGATTGTGTGATTGTGGGATTGTGTAAGTGTGATTGTGCGATTGTGATTGTGTGATTGTGTGATTGTGTGATTGTGAGATTGTGTGATTGTGTAATTGTGATTGTGCGATTGTGATTGTGTGATTGTGTGATTGTGTGATTGTGTGATTGTGAGATTGTGTGATTGTGTGATTGTGTGATTGTGTGATTGTGATTGTGTGATTGTGATTGTGTGATTGTGTGATTGTGAGATTGTGTGAATTGTGTGATTGTGTGATTGTGTGATTGTGTGATTGTGTGATTGTGTGATTGTGTGATTGTGTGATTATGTGATTGTGTGATTGTGTGATTGAGTGATTGTGGGCTTGTGTGATTGTGTGATTTTGTGATTGAGTGATTGTGTGATTGTGTGATTGTGTGATTGTGTGATTGTGTGATTGTGTGATTGTGTGATTGTGTGATTGTGTGATTGTGTGATTGTGTGATTGTGTGATTGAGTGATTGTGTGCTTGTGTGATTGTGTGATTGTGTGATTTTGTGATTGTGTGATTGTGTGATTGTGTGATTGTGTGATTGTGTGATTGTGTGATTGCGATTGTGTGATTGTGATTGTGTGATTTTGTGATTGTGTGATTGTGTGATTGAGTGATTGTGTGCTTGTGTGATTGTGTGATTGTGTGATTGTGAGATTGTGTGAATTGTGTGGTTGTGTGATTGTGTGATTGTGTGATTGTGTGATTGCGATTGTGTGATTGCGATTGTGTGATTGTGATTGTGTGATTGTGATTGTGTGATTGTGATTGTGTGATTGTGTGCTTGTGTGATTGTGTGAATTGTGTCGTTGTGTGATTGTGTGATTGTGTGATTGTGTGATTGCGATTGTGTGATTGTGATTGTGCGATTGTGATTGTGTGATTCTGATTGTGTGATTGTGTGATTGTGTGATTGTGTGATTGTGTGATTGTGTGATTGTGTGATTGTGATTGTGTGATTGTGATTGTGTGATTGTGATTGTGTGATTGTGATTGTGTGATTGTGATTGTGCGATTGTGTGATTGTGTGATTGTGATTGTGTGATTGTGATTGTGTGATTGTGATTGTGCGATTGTGATTGTGTGATTGTGTGATTGTGTGACTGTGTGACTGTGTGATTGTGTGATTGTGTGATTGTGTGATTGTGTGATTGTGTGATTGTGTGATTGTGTGATTGTGTGATTGTGTGATTGTGTGATTGTGTGATTGTGTGATTGTGTGATTGTGTGATTGTGTGATTGTGTGATTGTGTGATTGCGATTGTGTGATTGTGATTGTGTGATGGTGATTGTGTGATTTTGTGATTGTGTGATTGTGTGATTGAGTGATTGTGTGCTTGTGTGATTGTGTGATTGTGAGATTGTGTGAATTGTGTGGTTGTGTGATTGTGTGATTGTGTGATTGTGTGATTGCGATTGTGTGATTGCGATTGTGTGATTGTGATTGTGTGATTGTGATTGTGTGATTGTGTGATTGTGTGATTGTGTGATTGTGTGATTGTGTAATTGTGATTGTGCGATTGTGATTGTGTGATTGTGTGATTGTGTGATTGTGTGATTGAGTGATTGTGTGCTTGTGTGATTGTGTGATTGTGTGATTGTGTGATTGTGTGATTGTGTGATTGTGTGATTGTGTGATTGTGTGATTGTGTGATTGTGTGATTGTGCGATTGAGTGATTGTGTGCTTGTGTGATTGTGAGATTGTGTGATTGTGTGATTGTGTGATTGTGTGATTGTGTGATTGTGTGATTGTGATTGTGTGATTGTGTGATTGTGTGATTGTGTGATTGTGTGATTGTGAGATTGTGTGAATTGTGTGATTGTGTGATTGTGTGATTGTGTGATTGTGTGATTGTGTAAGTGTGATTGTGCGATTGTGATTGTGTGATTGTGTGATTGTGTGATTGTGAGATTGTGTGATTGTGTAATTGTGATTGTGCGATTGTGATTGTGTGATTGTGTGATTGTGTGATTGTGTGATTGTGAGATTGTGTGATTGTGTGATTGTGTGATTGTGTGATTGTGATTGTGTGATTGTGATTGTGTGATTGTGTGATTGTGAGATTGTGTGAATTGTGTGATTGTGTGATTGTGTGATTGTGTGATTGTGTGATTGCGATTGTGTGATTGTGATTATGTGATTGTGATTGTGTGACTGTGATTGTGTGACCGTCATTGTGTGACCGTAATTGTGTGATCATGATTGTGTGATCGTGATTGTGTGATCGTGATTGTGTGACCGTGATTGTGTGATCGTGGTTGTGTGATTGTGTGATTGTGTGATTGTGTGAATGTGTGATTGTGTTACCGTTATTGTGTGACCGTGATTGTGTGACCGTGATTGTGTGGTTGCGACTGTGTGATTGTGACTGTGTGATTGTGACTGTGTGATTGTGACTGTGTGATTGTGTGAGTGTGTTATTGTGTGATTGAGTGATTGTGTGACTGTGTGATTGTGTGATTGTGTGATTGTGTGATTGTGTGATTGTGTGATTGTGTGATTGTGTGATTGTGTGATTGTGTAATTGTGATTGTGTGATTGTGTGATTGTGTGATTGTGTGATTGTGTGATTGTGTGATTGTGTGATTGTGTGATTGTGTGATTGGGTAATTGTGATTGTGTGATTGTGTGATTGTGTGATTGTGTGATTGTGTGATTGTGTAATTGTGATTGTGTGATTGTGTGATTGTGTGATTGTGTGATTGTGTGATTATGTGATTGTGTGATTGTGTGATTGAGTGATTGTGGGCTTGTGTGATTGTGTGATTTTGTGATTGAGTGATTGTGTGATTGTGTGATTGTGTGATTGTGTGATTGTGTGATTGTGTGATTGTGTGATTGTGTGATTGTGTGATTGTGTGATTGTGTGATTGAGTGATTGTGTGCTTGTGTGATTGTGTGATTGTGTGATTGTGTGATTGTGTGATTGTGTGATTGTGTGATTGTGTGATTGTGTGATTGTGTGATTGTGTGATTGTGTGATTGCGATTGTGTGATTGTGATTGTGTGATTGTGATTGTGTGATTTTGTGATTGTGTGATTGTGTGATTGAGTGATTGTGTGCTTGTGTGATTGTGTGATTGTGAGATTGTGTGAATTGTGTGGTTGTGTGATTGTGTGATTGTGTGATTGTGTGATTGCGATTGTGTGATTGCGATTGTGTGATTGTGATTGTGTGATTGTGATTGTGTGATTGTGATTGTGTGATTGTGTGCTTGTGTGATTGTGTGAATTGTGTCGTTGTGTGATTGTGTGATTGTGTGATTGTGTGATTGCGATTGTGTGATTGTGATTGTGTGATTGTGATTGTGTGATTCTGATTGTGTGATTGTGTGATTGTGTGATTGTGTGATTGTGTGATTGTGTGATTGTGTGATTGTGATTGTGTGATTGTGATTGTGTGATTGTGATTGTGTGATTATGAGATTGTGTGAATGTGTGATTGTGTGATAGTGTGATTGTGTGATTGTGTGATTGTGTGATTGTGTGATTGTGTGATTGTGTGATTGTGTGATTGTGTGATTGTGTAATTGTGATTGTGTGATTGTGTGATTGTGTGATTGTGTGATTTTGTGATTGTGTGATTGTGTGATTGAGTGATTGTGTGCTTGTGTGATTGTGTGATTTTGTGATAGAGTGATTGTGTGATTGTGTGAATGTGTGATTGTGTGACCGTGATTGTGTGATTGATGATTGTGTGATTGTGTGATTGTGTGATTGTGTGATTGTGTGATTGTGTGATTGTGTGATTGTGTGATTGTGTGATTGTGTGATTGTGTAATTGTGATTGTGTGATTGTGTGATTGTGTGATTGTGTGATTTTGTGATTGTGTGATTGTGTGATTGAGTGATTGTGTGCTTGTGTGATTGTGTGATTTTGTGATAGAGTGATTGTGTGATTGTGTGAATGTGTGATTGTGTGACCGTGATTGTGTGATTGATGATTGTGTGATTGTGTGATTGTGTGATTGTGTGATTGTGTGATTGTGTGATTGTGTGATTGTGTGATTGTGTGATTGTGTGATTGTGTGATTGTGTGATTTTGTGATTGTGTGATTGTGTGATTGTGTGATTGTGTGATTGTGTGATTGTGTGATTGCGATTGTGTGATTGTGATTGTGTGATTTTGTGATTGTGTGATTGTGTGATTGAGTGATTGTGTGCTTGTGTGATTGTGTGATTGTGTGATTGTGAGATTGTGTGAATTGTGTGGTTGTGTGATTGTGTGATTGTGTGATTGTGTGATTGCGATTGTATGATTGCGATTGTGTGATTGTGATTGTGTGATTGTGATTGTGTGATTGTGATTGTGTGATTGTGTGCTTGTGTGATTGTGTGAATTGTGTCGTTGTGTGATTGTGTGATTGTGTGATTGTGTGATTGCGATTGTGTGATTGTGATTGTGCGATTGTGATTGTGTGATTCTGATTGTGTGATTGTGTGATTGTGTGATTGTGTGATTGTGTGATTGTGTGATTGTGTGATTGTGATTGTGTGATTGTGATTGTGTGATTGTGATTGTGTGATTGTGATTGTGTGATTGTGATTGTGCGATTGTGTGATTGTGTGATTGTGATTGTGTGATTGTGATTGTGTGATTGTGATTGTGCGATTGTGATTGTGTGATTGTGTGATTGTGTGACTGTGTGACTGTGTGATTGTGTGATTGTGTGATTGTGTGATTGTGTGATTGTGTGATTGTGTGATTGTGTGATTGTGTGATTGTGTGATTGTGTGATTGTGTGATTGTGTGATTGTGTGATTGTGTGATTGTGTGATTGTGTGATTGTGTGATTGCGATTGTGTGATTGTGATTGTGTGATGGTGATTGTGTGATTTTGTGATTGTGTGATTGTGTGATTGAGTGATTGTGTGCTTGTGTGATTGTGTGATTGTGAGATTGTGTGAATTGTGTGGTTGTGTGATTGTGTGATTGTGTGATTGTGTGATTGCGATTGTGTGATTGCGATTGTGTGATTGTGATTGTGTGATTGTGATTGTGTGATTGTGTGATTGTGTGATTGTGTGATTGTGTGATTGTGTAATTGTGATTGTGCGATTGTGATTGTGTGATTGTGTGATTGTGTGATTGTGTGATTGAGTGATTGTGTGCTTGTGTGATTGTGTGATTGTGTGATTGTGTGATTGTGTGATTGTGTGATTGTGTGATTGTGTGATTGTGTGATTGTGTGATTGTGTGATTGTGTGATTGTGCGATTGAGTGATTGTGTGCTTGTGTGATTGTGAGATTGTGTGATTGTGTGATTGTGTGATTGTGTGATTGTGTGATTGTGTGATTGTGATTGTGTGATTGTGTGATTGTGTGATTGTGTGATTGTGTGATTGTGAGATTGTGTGAATTGTGTGATTGTGTGATTGTGTGATTGTGTGATTGTGTGATTGTGTAAGTGTGATTGTGCGATTGTGATTGTGTGATTGTGTGATTGTGTGATTGTGAGATTGTGTGATTGTGTAATTGTGATTGTGCGATTGTGATTGTGTGATTGTGTGATTGTGTGATTGTGTGATTGTGAGATTGTGTGATTGTGTGATTGTGTGATTGTGTGATTGTGATTGTGTGATTGTGATTGTGTGATTGTGTGATTGTGAGATTGTGTGAATTGTGTGATTGTGTGATTGTGTGATTGTGTGATTGTGTGATTGCGATTGTGTGATTGTGATTATGTGATTGTGATTGTGTGACTGTGATTGTGTGACCGTCATTGTGTGACCGTAATTGTGTGATCATGATTGTGTGATCGTGATTGTGTGATCGTGATTGTGTGACCGTGATTGTGTGATCGTGGTTGTGTGATTGTGTGATTGTGTGATTGTGTGAATGTGTGATTGTGTTACCGTTATTGTGTGACCGTGATTGTGTGACCGTGATTGTGTGGTTGCGACTGTGTGATTGTGACTGTGTGATTGTGACTGTGTGATTGTGACTGTGTGATTGTGTGAGTGTGTTATTGTGTGATTGAGTGATTGTGTGACTGTGTGATTGTGTGATTGTGTGATTGTGTGATTGTGTGATTGTGTGATTGTGTGATTGTGTGATTGTGTGATTGTGTGATTGTGTGATTGTGTAATTGTGATTGTGTGATTGTGTGATTGTGTGATTGTGTGATTGTGTGATTGTGTGATTGTGTGATTGTGTGATTGTGTGATTGGGTAATTGTGATTGTGTGATTGTGTGATTGTGTGATTGTGTGATTGTGTGATTGTGTAATTGTGATTGTGTGATTGTGTGATTGTGTGATTGTGTGATTGTGTGATTATGTGATTGTGTGATTGTGTGATTGAGTGATTGTGGGCTTGTGTGATTGTGTGATTTTGTGATTGAGTGATTGTGTGATTGTGTGATTGTGTGATTGTGTGATTGTGTGATTGTGTGATTGTGTGATTGTGTGATTGTGTGATTGTGTGATTGTGTGATTGTGTGATTGAGTGATTGTGTGCTTGTGTGATTGTGTGATTGTGTGATTGTGTGATTGTGTGATTGTGTGATTGTGTGATTGTGTGATTGTGTGATTGTGTGATTGTGTGATTGCGATTGTGTGATTGTGATTGTGTGATTGTGATTGTGTGATTTTGTGATTGTGTGATTGTGTGATTGAGTGATTGTGTGCTTGTGTGATTGTGTGATTGTGAGATTGTGTGAATTGTGTGGTTGTGTGATTGTGTGATTGTGTGATTGTGTGATTGCGATTGTGTGATTGCGATTGTGTGATTGTGATTGTGTGATTGTGATTGTGTGATTGTGATTGTGTGATTGTGTGCTTGTGTGATTGTGTGAATTGTGTCGTTGTGTGATTGTGTGATTGTGTGATTGTGTGATTGCGATTGTGTGATTGTGATTGTGTGATTGTGATTGTGTGATTCTGATTGTGTGATTGTGTGATTGTGTGATTGTGTGATTGTGTGATTGTGTGATTGTGTGATTGTGATTGTGTGATTGTGATTGTGTGATTGTGATTGTGTGATTATGAGATTGTGTGAATGTGTGATTGTGTGATAGTGTGATTGTGTGATTGTGTGATTGTGTGATTGTGTGATTGTGTGATTGTGTGATTGTGTGATTGTGTGATTGTGTAATTGTGATTGTGTGATTGTGTGATTGTGTGATTGTGTGATTTTGTGATTGTGTGATTGTGTGATTGAGTGATTGTGTGCTTGTGTGATTGTGTGATTTTGTGATAGAGTGATTGTGTGATTGTGTGAATGTGTGATTGTGTGACCGTGATTGTGTGATTGATGATTGTGTGATTGTGTGATTGTGTGATTGTGTGATTGTGTGATTGTGTGATTGTGTGATTGTGTGATTGTGTGATTGTGTAATTGTGATTGTGTGATTGTGTGATTGTGTGATTGTGTGATTTTGTGATTGTGTGATTGTGTGATTGAGTGATTGTGTGCTTGTGTGATTGTGTGATTTTGTGATAGAGTGATTGTGTGATTGTGTGAATGTGTGATTGTGTGACCGTGATTGTGTGATTGATGATTGTGTGATTGTGTGATTGTGTGATTGTGTGATTGTGTGATTGTGTGATTGTGTGATTGTGTGATTGTGTGATTGTGTGATTGTGTGATTGTGTGATTGTGTGATTTTGTGATTGTGTGATTCTGTGATTGTGTAATTGTGATTGTGCGATTGTGATTGTGTGATTGTGTGATTCTGTGATTGTGTGATTTTGTGATTGTGTGATTGTGTGATTGTGATTGTGTGATTGTGTGATTGTGTGATTGTGTGATTGAGTGATTGTGTGATTGTGATTGTGTGATTGTGATTGTGTGATTGTGATTGTGTGATTATGAGATTGTGTGAATTGTGTGATTGTGTGATTGTGTGATTGTGTGATTGTGTGATTGTGTGATTGCGATTGTGTGATTGTGATTGTGTGATTGTGATTGTGTGATTTTGTGATTGTGTGATTGTGTGATTGAGTGATTGTGTGCTTGTGTGATTGTGTGATTGTGAGATTGTGTGAATTGTGTGGTTGTGTGATTGTGTGATTGTGTGATTGTGTGATTGCGATTGTGTGATTGCGATTGTGTGATTGTGATTGTGTGATTGTGATTGTGAGATTGTGATTGTGTGATTGTGATTGTGTGATTGTGATTGTGTGATTGTGTGCTTGTGTGATTGTGTGAATTGTGTCGTTGTGTGATTGTGTGATTGTGTGATTGTGTGATTGTGTGATTGCGATTGTGTGATTGCGATTGTGTGATTGTGATTGTATGATTGTGATTGTGTGTTTGTGATTGTGTGATTGTGTGATTGTGTGATTGTGTGATTGTGTGATTGTGTGATTGTGATTGTGTGATTGTGATTGTGTGATTGTGATTGTGTGATTGTGATTGTGTGATTATGAGATTGTGTGAATTGTGTGATTGTGTGAGTGTGTGATTGTGTGATTGTGTGATTGTGTGATTGTGTGATTGTGTGATTGTGTGGTTGTGTGATCGTGTGATTGAGTGATTGTGTGTTTGTGTGATTGTATGATTGCGTGATTGTGTGATTGTGTGATTGTGTAATTGTGATTGTGTGATTGTGATTGTGTGATTGTGTGATTATGTGATTGTGTGATTGTGTGATTGTGTGATTGTGTGATTGAGTGATTGTGTGATTGTGATTGTGTGATTGTGATTGTGTGATTGTGATTGTGTGATTGTGATTGTGTGATTGTGATTGTGTGATTGTGATTGTGTGATTGTGATTGTGTGATTGTGATTGTGTGATTGTGATTGTGTGATTGTGATTGTGTGATTGTGATTGTGTGATTGTGATTGTGTGATTGTGATTGTGTGATTGTGATTGTGTGATTGTGATTGTGTGATTGTGATTGTGTGATTGTGATTGTGTGATTGTGATTGTGTGATTGTGATTGTGTGATTGTGATTGTGTGATTGTGATTGTGTGATTGTGATTGTGTGATTGTGATTGTGTGATTGTGATTGTGTGATTGTGATTGTGTGATTGTGATTGTGTGATTGTGATTGTGTGATTGTGATTGTGTGATTGTGATTGTGTGATTGTGATTGTGTGATTGTGATTGTGTGATTGTGATTGTGTGATTGTGATTGTGTGATTGTGATTGTGTGATTGTGATTGTGTGATTGTGATTGTGTGATTGTGATTGTGTGATTGTGATTGTGTGATTGTGATTGTGTGATTGTGGTTGTGTGATTGTGTGATTGAGTGGTTGTGTGATTGTGTGATTGTGTGATTGTGTGATTGTGTAATTGTGATTGTGTGATTGTGTGATTGTGATTGTGTGATTGTGTGATTGTGTGATTGTGTAATTGTGATTGTGTGATTGTGTGATTGTGTGATTGTGTGATTGTGTGATTGTGTGATTGTGTGATTGTGTGATTGTGTGATTGTGTGATTGTGTGATTGTGTGATTGCGATTGCGTGATTGTGATTGTGTGATTGTGATTGTGTGATTGTGATTGTGTGATTGTGTGATTGTGTAATTGTGATTGTGCGATTGTGATTGTGTGATTGTGAGATTGTGTGAATTGTGTGATTGTGTGATTGTGTGATTGATTGATTGTGTGATTGCGATTGTGTGATTGTGATTGTGTGATTGTGATTGTGTGATTGTGATTGTGTGATTGTGATTGTGTGATTGTGATTGTGTGATTGTGATTGTGTGATTGTGATTGTGTGATTGTGATTGTGTGATTGTGATTGTGTGATTGTGATTGTGTGATTGTGGTTGTGTGATTGTGATTGTGTGATTGTGATTGTGTGATTGTGACTGTGTGATTGTGTGAGTGTGTGATTGTGTGATTGTGTGCTTGTGTGATTGTGTGATTGTGTGGTTGTGTGATCGTGTGATTGAGTGATTGTGTGTTTGTGTGATTGTGTGATTGCGTGATTGTGTGATTGTGTGATTGTGTAATTGTGATTGTGTGATTGTGATTGTGTGATTGTGTGATTGTGTGATTGTGTGATTGTGTGATTGTGTGATTGTGTGATTGTGTGATTTTGTGATTGTGTGATTCTGTGATTGTGTAATTGTGATTGTGCGATTGTGATTGTGTGATTGTGTGATTCTGTGATTGTGTGATTTTGTGATTGTGTGATTGTGTGATTGTGATTGTGTGATTGTGTGATTGTGTGATTGTGTGATTGAGTGATTGTGTGATTGTGATTGTGTGATTGTGATTGTGTGATTGTGATTGTGTGATTATGAGATTGTGTGAATTGTGTGATTGTGTGATTGTGTGATTGTGTGATTGTGTGATTGTGTGATTGCGATTGTGTGATTGTGATTGTGTGATTGTGATTGTGTGATTTTGTGATTGTGTGATTGTGTGATTGAGTGATTGTGTGCTTGTGTGATTGTGTGCTTGTGTGATTGTGTGAATTGTGTGGTTGTGTGATTGTGTGATTGTGTGATTGTGTGATTGCGATTGTGTGATTGCGATTGTGTGATTGTGATTGTGTGATTGTGATTGTGAGATTGTGATTGTGTGATTGTGATTGTGTGATTGTGATTGTGTGATTGTGTGCTTGTGTGATTGTGTGAATTGTGTCGTTGTGTGATTGTGTGATTGTGTGATTGTGTGATTGTGTGATTGCGATTGTGTGATTGCGATTGTGTGATTGTGATTGTATGATTGTGATTGTGTGTTTGTGATTGTGTGATTGTGTGATTGTGTGATTGTGTGATTGTGTGATTGTGTGATTGTGATTGTGTGATTGTGATTGTGTGATTGTGATTGTGTGATTGTGATTGTGTGATTATGAGATTGTGTGAATTGTGTGATTGTGTGAGTGTGTGATTGTGTGATTGTGTGATTGTGTGATTGTGTGATTGTGTGATTGTGTGGTTGTGTGATCGTGTGATTGAGTGATTGTGTGTTTGTGTGATTGTATGATTGCGTGATTGTGTGATTGTGTGATTGTGTAATTGTGATTGTGTGATTGTGATTGTGTGATTGTGTGATTATGTGATTGTGTGATTGTGTGATTGTGTGATTGTGTGATTGAGTGATTGTGTGATTGTGATTGTGTGATTGTGATTGTGTGATTGTGATTGTGTGATTGTGATTGTGTGATTGTGATTGTGTGATTGTGATTGTGTGATTGTGATTGTGTGATTGTGATTGTGTGATTGTGATTGTGTGATTGTGATTGTGTGATTGTGATTGTGTGATTGTGATTGTGTGATTGTGATTGTGTGATTGTGATTGTGTGATTGTGATTGTGTGATTGTGATTGTGTGATTGTGATTGTGTGATTGTGATTGTGTGATTGTGATTGTGTGATTGTGATTGTGTGATTGTGATTGTGTGATTGTGATTGTGTGATTGTGATTGTGTGATTGTGATTGTGTGATTGTGATTGTGTGATTGTGATTGTGTGATTGTGATTGTGTGATTGTGATTGTGTGATTGTGATTGTGTGATTGTGATTGTGTGATTGTGATTGTGTGATTGTGATTGTGTGATTGTGATTGTGTGATTGTGATTGTGTGATTGTGATTGTGTGATTGTGATTGTGTGATTGTGGTTGTGTGATTGTGTGATTGAGTGGTTGTGTGATTGTGTGATTGTGTGATTGTGTGATTGTGTAATTGTGATTGTGTGATTGTGTGATTGTGATTGTGTGATTGTGTGATTGTGTGATTGTGTAATTGTGATTGTGTGATTGTGTGATTGTGTGATTGTGTGATTGTGTGATTGTGTGATTGTGTGATTGTGTGATTGTGTGATTGTGTGATTGTGTGATTGTGTGATTGCGATTGCGTGATTGTGATTGCGTGATTGTGATTGTGTGATTGTGATTGTGTGATTGTGTGATTGTGTAATTGTGATTGTGCGATTGTGATTGTGTGATTGTGAGATTGTGTGAATTGTGTGATTGTGTGATTGTGTGATTGATTGATTGTGTGATTGCGATTGTGTGATTGTGATTGTGTGATTGTGATTGTGTGATTGTGATTGTGTGATTGTGATTGTGTGATTGTGATTGTGTGATTGTGATTGTGTGATTGTGATTGTGTGATTGTGATTGTGTGATTGTGATTGTGTGATTGTGATTGTGTGATTGTGGTTGTGTGATTGTGATTGTGTGATTGTGATTGTGTGATTGTGACTGTGTGATTGTGTGAGTGTGTGATTGTGTGATTGTGTGCTTGTGTGATTGTGTGATTGTGTGGTTGTGTGATCGTGTGATTGAGTGATTGTGTGTTTGTGTGATTGTGTGATTGCGTGATTGTGTGATTGTGTGATTGTGTAATTGTGATTGTGTGATTGTGATTGTGTGATTGTGTGATTGTGTGATTGTGTGATTGAGTGATTGTGTGATTGTGATTGTGTGATTGTGATTGTGTGATTGTGATTGTGTGATTGTGATTGTGTGATTGTGATTGTGTGATTGTGATTGTGTGATTGTGATTGTGTGATTGTGATTGTGTGATTGTGATTGTGTGATTGTGATTGTGTGATTGTGATTGTGTGATTGTGATTGTGTGATTGTGATTGTGTGATTGTGATTGTGTGATTGTGATTGTGTGATTGTGATTGTGTGATTGTGATTGTGTGATTGTGATTGTGTGATTGTGATTGTGTGATTGTGATTGTGTGATTGTGATTGTGTGATTGTGATTGTGTGATTGTGATTGTGTGATTGTGATTGTGTGATTGTGATTGTGTGATTGTGATTGTGTGATTGTGATTGTGTGATTGTGATTGTGTGATTGTGATTGTGTGATTGTGATTGTGTGATTGTGATTGTGTGATTGTGATTGTGTGATTGTGATTGTGTGATTGTGATTGTGTGATTGTGATTGTGTGATTGTGATTGTGTGATTGTGATTGTGTGATTGTGATTGTGTGATTGTGATTGTGTGATTGTGATTGTGTGATTGTGATTGTGTGATTGTGATTGTGTGATTGTGATTGTGTGATTGTGATTGTGTGATTGTGATTGTGTGATTGTGATTGTGTGATTGTGATTGTGTGATTGTGATTGTGTGATTGTGATTGTGTGATTGTGATTGTGTGATTGTGATTGTGTGATTGTGATTGTGTGATTGTGATTGTGTGATTGTGATTGTGTGATTGTGATTGTGTGATTGTGATTGTGTGATTGTGATTGTGTGATTGTGATTGTGTGATTGTGATTGTGTGATTGTGATTGTGTGATTGTGATTGTGTGATTGTGATTGTGTGATTGTGATTGTGTGATTGTGATTGTGTGATTGTGATTGTGTGATTGTGATTGTGTGATTGTGATTGTGTGATTGTGATTGTGTGATTGTGATTGTGTGATTGTGATTGTGTGATTGTGATTGTGTGATTGTGATTGTGTGATTGTGATTGTGTGATTGTGATTGTGTGATTGTGATTGTGTGATTGTGATTGTGTGATTGTGATTGTGTGATTGTGATTGTGTGATTGTGATTGTGTGATTGTGATTGTGTGATTGTGATTGTGTGATTGTGATTGTGTGATTGTGATTGTGTGATTGTGATTGTGTGATTGTGATTGTGTGATTGTGATTGTGTGATTGTGATTGTGTGATTGTGATTGTGTGATTGTGATTGTGTGATTGTGATTGTGTGATTGTGATTGTGTGATTGTGATTGTGCGATTGTGTGATTGTGTGATTGTGATTGTGTGATTGTGATTGTGTGATTGTGATTGTGCGATTGTGATTGTGTGATTGTGTGATTGTGTGACTGTGTGACTGTGTGACTGTGTGACTGTGTGACTGTGTGACTGTGTGATTGTGTGATTGTGTGATTGTGTGATTGTGTGATTGTGTGATTGTGTGATTGTGTGATTGTGTGATTGTGTGATTGTGTGATTGTGTGATTGTGTGATTGTGTGATTGTGTGATTGTGTGATTGTGTGATTGTGTGATTGTGTGATTGTGTGATTGCGATTGTGTGATTGTGATTGTGTGATTGTGATTGTGTGATTTTGTGATTGTGTGATTGTGTGATTGAGTGATTGTGTGCTTGTGTGATTGTGTGATTGTGAGATTGTGTGAATTGTGTGGTTGTGTGATTGTGTGATTGTGTGATTGTGTGATTGCGATTGTGTGATTGCGATTGTGTGATTGTGATTGTGTGATTGTGATTGTGTGATTGTGTGATTGTGTGATTGTGTGATTGTGTGATTGTGTGATTGTGTGATTGTGTAATTGTGATTGTGCGATTGTGATTGTGTGATTGTGTGATTGTGTGATTGTGTGATTGAGTGATTGCGTGCTTGTGTGATTGTGTGATTGTGTGATTGTGTGATTGTGTGATTGTGTGATTGTGTGATTGTGTGATTGTGTGATTGTGTGATTGTGTGATTGTGTGATTGTGCGATTGAGTGATTGTGTGCTTGTGTGATTGTGAGATTGTGTGATTGTGTGATTGTGTGATTGTGTGATTGTGTGATTGTGTGATTGTGATTGTGTGATTGTGTGATTGTGTGATTGTGTGATTGTGAGATTGTGTGAATTGTGTGATTGTGTGATTGTGTGATTGTGTGATTGTGTGATTGTGCGATTGTGATTGTGTGATTGTGTGATTGTGTGATTGTGAGATTGTGTGATTGTGTAATTGTGATTGTGCGATTGTGATTGTGTGATTGTGTGATTGTGTGATTGTGTGATTGTGAGATTGTGTGATTGTGTGATTGTGTGATTGTGTGATTGTGATTGTGTGATTGTGATTGTGTGATTGTGTGATTGTGAGATTGTGTGAATTGTGTGATTGTGTGATTGTGTGATTGTGTGATTGTGAGATTGTGTGAATTGTGTGATTGTGTGATTGTGTGATTGTGTGATTGTGTGATTGCGATTGTGTGATTGTGATTATGTGATTGTGATTGTGTGACTGTGATTGTGTGACCGTCATTGTGTGACCGTAATTGTGTGATCATGATTGTGTGATCGTGATTGTGTGATCGTGATTGTGTGACCGTGATTGTGTGATCGTGGTTGTGTGATTGTGTGATTGTGTGATTGTGTGAATGTGTGATTGTGTTACCGTTATTGTGTGACCGTGATTGTGTGACCGTGATTGTGTGGTTGCGACTGTGTGGTTGTGACTGTGTGATTGTGACTGTGTGATTGTGACTGTGTGATTGTGTGAGTGTGTTATTGTGTGATTGAGTGATTGTGTGACTGTGTGATTGTGTGATTGTGTGATTGTGTGATTGTGTGATTGTGTGATTGTGTGATTGTGTGATTGTGTGATTGTGTGATTGTGTGATTGTGTGATTGTGTGATTGTGTGATTGTGTGATTGTGTGATTGTGTGATTGTGTGATTGTGTGATTGTGTGATTGTGTGATTGTGTGATTGTGTGATTGTGTAATTGTGATTGTGTGATTGTGTGATTGTGTGATTGTGTGATTGTGTGATTGTGTAATTGTGATTGTGTGATTGTGTGATTGTGTGATTGTGTGATTGTGTGATTATGTGATTGTGTGATTGTGTGATTGAGTGATTGTGGGCTTGTGTGATTGTGTGATTTTGTGATTGAGTGATTGTGTGATTGTGTGATTGTGTGATTGTGTGATTGTGTGATTGTGTGATTGTGTGATTGTGTGATTGAGTGATTGTGTGCTTGTGTGATTGTGTGATTGTGAGATTGTGTGAATTGTGTGGTTGTGTGATTGTGTGGTTGTGTGATTGTGTGATTGTGTGATTGTGTGATTGCGATTGTGTGATTGCGATTGTGTGATTGTGATTGTGTGATTGTGATTGTGTGATTCTGTGATTGTGTGATTGTGTGATTGAGTGATTGTGTGCTTGTGTGATTGTGTGATTGTGAGATTGTGTGAATTGTGTGGTTGTGTGATTGTGTGATTGTGTGATTGTGTGATTGCGATTGTGTGATTGCGATTGCGTGATTGTGATTGTGTGATTGTGATTGTGTGATTGTGATTGTGTGATTGTGTGATTGTGTGATTGTGTAATTGTGATTGTGCGATTGTGATTGTGTGATTGTGAGATTGTGTGAATTGTGTGATTGTGTGATTGTGTGATTGATTGATTGTGTGATTGCGATTGTGTGATTGTGATTGTGTGATTGTGATTGTGTGATTGTGATTGTGTGATTGTGATTGTGTGATTGTGATTGTGTGATTGTGATTGTGTGATTGTGATTGTGTGATTGTGATTGTGTGATTGTGATTGTGTGATTGTGATTGTGTGATTGTGGTTGTGTGATTGTGATTGTGTGATTGTGATTGTGTGATTGTGACTGTGTGATTGTGTGAGTGTGTGATTGTGTGATTGTGTGCTTGTGTGATTGTGTGATTGTGTGGTTGTGTGATCGTGTGATTGAGTGATTGTGTGTTTGTGTGATTGTGTGATTGCGTGATTGTGTGATTGTGTGATTGTGTAATTGTGATTGTGTGATTGTGATTGTGTGATTGTGTGATTGTGTGATTGTGTGATTGAGTGATTGTGTGATTGTGATTGTGTGATTGTGATTGTGTGATTGTGATTGTGTGATTGTGATTGTGTGATTGTGATTGTGTGATTGTGATTGTGTGATTGTGATTGTGTGATTGTGATTGTGTGATTGTGATTGTGTGATTGTGATTGTGTGATTGTGATTGTGTGATTGTGATTGTGTGATTGTGATTGTGTGATTGTGATTGTGTGATTGTGATTGTGTGATTGTGATTGTGTGATTGTGATTGTGTGATTGTGATTGTGTGATTGTGATTGTGTGATTGTGATTGTGTGATTGTGATTGTGTGATTGTGATTGTGTGATTGTGATTGTGTGATTGTGATTGTGTGATTGTGATTGTGTGATTGTGATTGTGTGATTGTGATTGTGTGATTGTGATTGTGTGATTGTGATTGTGTGATTGTGATTGTGTGATTGTGATTGTGTGATTGTGATTGTGTGATTGTGATTGTGTGATTGTGATTGTGTGATTGTGATTGTGTGATTGTGATTGTGTGATTGTGATTGTGTGATTGTGATTGTGTGATTGTGATTGTGTGATTGTGATTGTGTGATTGTGATTGTGTGATTGTGATTGTGTGATTGTGATTGTGTGATTGTGATTGTGTGATTGTGATTGTGTGATTGTGATTGTGTGATTGTGATTGTGTGATTGTGATTGTGTGATTGTGATTGTGTGATTGTGATTGTGTGATTGTGATTGTGTGATTGTGATTGTGTGATTGTGATTGTGTGATTGTGATTGTGTGATTGTGATTGTGTGATTGTGATTGTGTGATTGTGATTGTGTGATTGTGATTGTGTGATTGTGATTGTGTGATTGTGATTGTGTGATTGTGATTGTGTGATTGTGATTGTGTGATTGTGATTGTGTGATTGTGATTGTGTGATTGTGATTGTGTGATTGTGATTGTGTGATTGTGATTGTGTGATTGTGATTGTGTGATTGTGATTGTGTGATTGTGATTGTGTGATTGTGATTGTGTGATTGTGATTGTGTGATTGTGATTGTGTGATTGTGATTGTGTGATTGTGATTGTGTGATTGTGATTGTGTGATTGTGATTGTGTGATTGTGATTGTGTGATTGTGATTGTGTGATTGTGATTGTGTGATTGTGATTGTGTGATTGTGATTGTGTGATTGTGATTGTGTGATTGTGATTGTGTGATTGTGATTGTGTGATTGTGATTGTGTGATTGTGATTGTGTGATTGTGATTGTGTGATTGTGATTGTGTGATTGTGATTGTGTGATTGTGATTGTGTGATTGTGATTGTGTGATTGTGATTGTGTGATTGTGATTGTGTGATTGTGATTGTGTGATTGTGATTGTGTGATTGTGATTGTGTGATTGTGATTGTGTGATTGTGATTGTGTGATTGTGATTGTGCGATTGTGATTGTGTGATTGTGTGATTGTGTGACTGTGTGACTGTGTGACTGTGTGACTGTGTGACTGTGTGACTGTGTGATTGTGTGATTGTGTGATTGTGTGATTGTGTGATTGTGTGATTGTGTGATTGTGTGATTGTGTGATTGTGTGATTGTGTGATTGTGTGATTGTGTGATTGTGTGATTGTGTGATTGTGTGATTGTGTGATTGTGTGATTGTGTGATTGTGTGATTGCGATTGTGTGATTGTGATTGTGTGATTGTGATTGTGTGATTTTGTGATTGTGTGATTGTGTGATTGAGTGATTGTGTGCTTGTGTGATTGTGTGATTGTGAGATTGTGTGAATTGTGTGGTTGTGTGATTGTGTGATTGTGTGATTGTGTGATTGCGATTGTGTGATTGCGATTGTGTGATTGTGATTGTGTGATTGTGATTGTGTGATTGTGTGATTGTGTGATTGTGTGATTGTGTGATTGTGTGATTGTGTGATTGTGTAATTGTGATTGTGCGATTGTGATTGTGTGATTGTGTGATTGTGTGATTGTGTGATTGAGTGATTGCGTGCTTGTGTGATTGTGTGATTGTGTGATTGTGTGATTGTGTGATTGTGTGATTGTGTGATTGTGTGATTGTGTGATTGTGTGATTGTGTGATTGTGTGATTGTGCGATTGAGTGATTGTGTGCTTGTGTGATTGTGAGATTGTGTGATTGTGTGATTGTGTGATTGTGTGATTGTGTGATTGTGTGATTGTGATTGTGTGATTGTGTGATTGTGTGATTGTGTGATTGTGAGATTGTGTGAATTGTGTGATTGTGTGATTGTGTGATTGTGTGATTGTGTGATTGTGCGATTGTGATTGTGTGATTGTGTGATTGTGTGATTGTGAGATTGTGTGATTGTGTAATTGTGATTGTGCGATTGTGATTGTGTGATTGTGTGATTGTGTGATTGTGTGATTGTGAGATTGTGTGATTGTGTGATTGTGTGATTGTGTGATTGTGATTGTGTGATTGTGATTGTGTGATTGTGTGATTGTGAGATTGTGTGAATTGTGTGATTGTGTGATTGTGTGATTGTGTGATTGTGAGATTGTGTGAATTGTGTGATTGTGTGATTGTGTGATTGTGTGATTGTGTGATTGCGATTGTGTGATTGTGATTATGTGATTGTGATTGTGTGACTGTGATTGTGTGACCGTCATTGTGTGACCGTAATTGTGTGATCATGATTGTGTGATCGTGATTGTGTGATCGTGATTGTGTGACCGTGATTGTGTGATCGTGGTTGTGTGATTGTGTGATTGTGTGATTGTGTGAATGTGTGATTGTGTTACCGTTATTGTGTGACCGTGATTGTGTGACCGTGATTGTGTGGTTGCGACTGTGTGGTTGTGACTGTGTGATTGTGACTGTGTGATTGTGACTGTGTGATTGTGTGAGTGTGTTATTGTGTGATTGAGTGATTGTGTGACTGTGTGATTGTGTGATTGTGTGATTGTGTGATTGTGTGATTGTGTGATTGTGTGATTGTGTGATTGTGTGATTGTGTGATTGTGTGATTGTGTGATTGTGTGATTGTGTGATTGTGTGATTGTGTGATTGTGTGATTGTGTGATTGTGTGATTGTGTGATTGTGTGATTGTGTGATTGTGTAATTGTGATTGTGTGATTGTGTGATTGTGTGATTGTGTGATTGTGTGATTGTGTAATTGTGATTGTGTGATTGTGTGATTGTGTGATTGTGTGATTGTGTGATTATGTGATTGTGTGATTGTGTGATTGAGTGATTGTGGGCTTGTGTGATTGTGTGATTTTGTGATTGAGTGATTGTGTGATTGTGTGATTGTGTGATTGTGTGATTGTGTGATTGTGTGATTGTGTGATTGTGTGATTGAGTGATTGTGTGCTTGTGTGATTGTGTGATTGTGAGATTGTGTGAATTGTGTGGTTGTGTGATTGTGTGGTTGTGTGATTGTGTGATTGTGTGATTGTGTGATTGCGATTGTGTGATTGCGATTGTGTGATTGTGATTGTGTGATTGTGATTGTGTGATTCTGTGATTGTGTGATTGTGTGATTGAGTGATTGTGTGCTTGTGTGATTGTGTGATTGTGAGATTGTGTGAATTGTGTGGTTGTGTGATTGTGTGATTGTGTGATTGTGTGATTGCGATTGTGTGATTGCGATTGCGTGATTGTGATTGTGTGATTGTGATTGTGTGATTGTGATTGTGTGATTGTGTGATTGTGTGATTGTGTAATTGTGATTGTGCGATTGTGATTGTGTGATTGTGAGATTGTGTGAATTGTGTGATTGTGTGATTGTGTGATTGATTGATTGTGTGATTGCGATTGTGTGATTGTGATTGTGTGATTGTGATTGTGTGATTGTGATTGTGTGATTGTGATTGTGTGATTGTGATTGTGTGATTGTGATTGTGTGATTGTGATTGTGTGATTGTGATTGTGTGATTGTGATTGTGTGATTGTGATTGTGTGATTGTGGTTGTGTGATTGTGATTGTGTGATTGTGATTGTGTGATTGTGACTGTGTGATTGTGTGAGTGTGTGATTGTGTGATTGTGTGCTTGTGTGATTGTGTGATTGTGTGGTTGTGTGATCGTGTGATTGAGTGATTGTGTGTTTGTGTGATTGTGTGATTGCGTGATTGTGTGATTGTGTGATTGTGTAATTGTGATTGTGTGATTGTGATTGTGTGATTGTGTGATTGTGTGATTGTGTGATTGAGTGATTGTGTGATTGTGATTGTGTGATTGTGATTGTGTGATTGTGATTGTGTGATTGTGATTGTGTGATTGTGATTGTGTGATTGTGATTGTGTGATTGTGATTGTGTGATTGTGATTGTGTGATTGTGATTGTGTGATTGTGATTGTGTGATTGTGATTGTGTGATTGTGATTGTGTGATTGTGATTGTGTGATTGTGATTGTGTGATTGTGATTGTGTGATTGTGATTGTGTGATTGTGATTGTGTGATTGTGATTGTGTGATTGTGATTGTGTGATTGTGATTGTGTGATTGTGATTGTGTGATTGTGATTGTGTGATTGTGATTGTGTGATTGTGATTGTGTGATTGTGATTGTGTGATTGTGATTGTGTGATTGTGATTGTGTGATTGTGATTGTGTGATTGTGATTGTGTGATTGTGATTGTGTGATTGTGATTGTGTGATTGTGATTGTGTGATTGTGATTGTGTGATTGTGATTGTGTGATTGTGATTGTGTGATTGTGATTGTGTGATTGTGATTGTGTGATTGTGATTGTGTGATTGTGATTGTGTGATTGTGATTGTGTGATTGTGATTGTGTGATTGTGATTGTGTGATTGTGATTGTGTGATTGTGATTGTGTGATTGTGATTGTGTGATTGTGATTGTGTGATTGTGATTGTGTGATTGTGATTGTGTGATTGTGATTGTGTGATTGTGATTGTGTGATTGTGATTGTGTGATTGTGATTGTGTGATTGTGATTGTGTGATTGTGATTGTGTGATTGTGATTGTGTGATTGTGATTGTGTGATTGTGATTGTGTGATTGTGATTGTGTGATTGTGATTGTGTGATTGTGATTGTGTGATTGTGATTGTGTGATTGTGATTGTGTGATTGTGATTGTGTGATTGTGATTGTGTGATTGTGATTGTGTGATTGTGATTGTGTGATTGTGATTGTGTGATTGTGATTGTGTGATTGTGATTGTGTGATTGTGATTGTGTGATTGTGATTGTGTGATTGTGATTGTGTGATTGTGATTGTGTGATTGTGATTGTGTGATTGTGATTGTGTGATTGTGATTGTGTGATTGTGATTGTGTGATTGTGATTGTGTGATTGTGATTGTGTGATTGTGATTGTGTGATTGTGATTGTGCGATTGTGTGATTGTGTGATTGTGATTGTGTGATTGTGATTGTGTGATTGTGATTGTGCGATTGTGATTGTGTGATTGTGTGATTGTGTGACTGTGTGACTGTGTGACTGTGTGACTGTGTGACTGTGTGACTGTGTGATTGTGTGATTGTGTGATTGTGTGATTGTGTGATTGTGTGATTGTGTGATTGTGTGATTGTGTGATTGTGTGATTGTGTGATTGTGTGATTGTGTGATTGTGTGATTGTGTGATTGTGTGATTGTGTGATTGTGTGATTGTGTGATTGTGTGATTGCGATTGTGTGATTGTGATTGTGTGATTGTGATTGTGTGATTTTGTGATTGTGTGATTGTGTGATTGAGTGATTGTGTGCTTGTGTGATTGTGTGATTGTGAGATTGTGTGAATTGTGTGGTTGTGTGATTGTGTGATTGTGTGATTGTGTGATTGCGATTGTGTGATTGCGATTGTGTGATTGTGATTGTGTGATTGTGATTGTGTGATTGTGTGATTGTGTGATTGTGTGATTGTGTGATTGTGTGATTGTGTGATTGTGTAATTGTGATTGTGCGATTGTGATTGTGTGATTGTGTGATTGTGTGATTGTGTGATTGAGTGATTGCGTGCTTGTGTGATTGTGTGATTGTGTGATTGTGTGATTGTGTGATTGTGTGATTGTGTGATTGTGTGATTGTGTGATTGTGTGATTGTGTGATTGTGTGATTGTGCGATTGAGTGATTGTGTGCTTGTGTGATTGTGAGATTGTGTGATTGTGTGATTGTGTGATTGTGTGATTGTGTGATTGTGTGATTGTGATTGTGTGATTGTGTGATTGTGTGATTGTGTGATTGTGTGAATTGTGTGATTGTGTGATTGTGTGATTGTGTGATTGTGTGATTGTGCGATTGTGATTGTGTGATTGTGTGATTGTGTGATTGTGAGATTGTGTGATTGTGTAATTGTGATTGTGCGATTGTGATTGTGTGATTGTGTGATTGTGTGATTGTGTGATTGTGAGATTGTGTGATTGTGTGATTGTGTGATTGTGTGATTGTGATTGTGTGATTGTGATTGTGTGATTGTGTGATTGTGAGATTGTGTGAATTGTGTGATTGTGTGATTGTGTGATTGTGTGATTGTGAGATTGTGTGAATTGTGTGATTGTGTGATTGTGTGATTGTGTGATTGTGTGATTGCGATTGTGTGATTGTGATTATGTGATTGTGATTGTGTGACTGTGATTGTGTGACCGTCATTGTGTGACCGTAATTGTGTGATCATGATTGTGTGATCGTGATTGTGTGATCGTGATTGTGTGACCGTGATTGTGTGATCGTGGTTGTGTGATTGTGTGATTGTGTGATTGTGTGAATGTGTGATTGTGTTACCGTTATTGTGTGACCGTGATTGTGTGACCGTGATTGTGTGGTTGCGACTGTGTGGTTGTGACTGTGTGATTGTGACTGTGTGATTGTGACTGTGTGATTGTGTGAGTGTGTTATTGTGTGATTGAGTGATTGTGTGACTGTGTGATTGTGTGATTGTGTGATTGTGTGATTGTGTGATTGTGTGATTGTGTGATTGTGTGATTGTGTGATTGTGTGATTGTGTGATTGTGTGATTGTGTGATTGTGTGATTGTGTGATTGTGTGAATGTGTGATTGTGTGATTGTGTGATTGTGTGATTGTGTGATTGTGTGATTGTGTGATTGTGTGATTGTGTAATTGTGATTGTGTGATTGTGTGATTGTGTGATTGTGTGATTGTGTGATTGTGTAATTGTGATTGTGTGATTGTGTGATTGTGTGATTGTGTGATTGTGTGATTATGTGATTGTGTGATTGTGTGATTGAGTGATTGTGGGCTTGTGTGATTGTGTGATTTTGTGATTGAGTGATTGTGTGATTGTGTGATTGTGTGATTGTGTGATTGTGTGATTGTGTGATTGTGTGATTGTGTGATTGTGTGATTGTGTGATTGTGTGATTGTGTGATTGTGTGATTGAGTGATTGTGTGCTTGTGTGATTGTGTGATTGTGTGATTGTGTGATTGTGTGATTGTGTGATTGTGTGATTGTGTGATTGTGTGATTGTGTGATTGTGTGATTGTGTGATTGCGATTGTGTGATTGTGATTGTGTGATTGTGATTGTGTGATTCTGTGATTGTGTGATTGTGTGATTGAGTGATTGTGTGCTTGTGTGATTGTGTGATTGTGAGATTGTGTGAATTGTGTGGTTGTGTGATTGTGTGATTGTGTGATTGTGTGATTGCGATTGTGTGATTGCGATTGTGTGATTGTGATTGTGTGATTGTGATTGTGTGATTGTGATTGTGTGATTGTGTGCTTGTGTGATTGTGTGAATTGTGTCGTTGTGTGATTGTGTGATTGTGTGATTGTGTGATTGCGATTGTGTGATTGTGATTGTGTGATTGTGATTGTGTGATTCTGATTGTGTGATTGTGTGATTGTGTGATTGTGTGATTGTGTGATTGTGTGATTGTGATTGTGTGATTGTGATTGTGTGATTGTGATTGTGTGATTATGAGATTGTGTGAATGTGTGATTGTGTGATAGTGTGATTGTGTGATTGTGTGATTGTGTGATTGTGTGATTGTGTGATTGTGTGATTGTGTGATTGTGTGATTGTGTGATTGTGTAATTGTGATTGTGTGATTGTGTGATTGTGTGATTGTGTGATTTTGTGATTGTGTGATTGTGTGATTGAGTGATTGTGTGCTTGTGTGATTGTGTGATTGTGAGATTGTGTGAATTGTGTGGTTGTGTGATTGTGTGATTGTGTGATTGCGATTGTGTGATTGCGATTGTGTGATTGTGATTGTGTGATTGTGATTGTGTGATTGTGATTGTGTGATTGTGATTGTGTGATTGTGATTGTGTGATTGTGATTGTGTGATTGTGATTGTGTGATTGTGATTGTGTGATTGTGATTGTGTGATTGTGATTGTGTGATTGTGATTGTGTGATTGTGATTGTGTGATTGTGATTGTGTGATTGTGATTGTGTGATTGTGATTGTGTGATTGTGATTGTGTGATTGTGATTGTGTGATTGTGATTGTGTGATTGTGATTGTGTGATTGTGATTGTGTGATTGTGATTGTGTGATTGTGATTGTGTGATTGTGATTGTGCGATTGTGTGATTGTGTGATTGTGATTGTGTGATTGTGATTGTGTGATTGTGATTGTGCGATTGTGATTGTGTGATTGTGTGATTGTGTGACTGTGTGACTGTGTGACTGTGTGATTGTGTGATTGTGTGATTGTGTGATTGTGTGATTGTGTGATTGTGTGATTGTGTGATTGTGTGATTGTGTGATTGTGTGATTGTGTGATTGTGTGATTGTGTGATTGTGTGATTGCGATTGTGTGATTGTGATTGTGTGATTGTGATTGTGTGATTTTGTGATTGTGTGATTGTGTGATTGTGTGATTGAGTGATTGTGTGCTTGTGTGATTGTGTGATTGTGAGATTGTGTGAATTGTGTGGTTGTGTGATTGTGTGATTGCGATTGTGTGATTGCGATTGTGTGATTGTGATTGTGTGATTGTGATTGTGTGATTGTGTGATTGTGTGATTGTGTGATTGTGTGATTGTGTGATTGTGTGATTGTGTAATTGTGATTGTGCGATTGTGATTGTGTGATTGTGTGATTGTGTGATTGTGTGATTGAGTGATTGCGTGCTTGTGTGATTGTGTGATTGTGTGATTGTGTGATTGTGTGATTGTGTGATTGTGTGATTGTGTGATTGTGTGATTGTGTGATTGTGTGATTGTGTGATTGTGCGATTGAGTGATTGTGTGCTTGTGTGATTGTGAGATTGTGTGATTGTGTGATTGTGTGATTGTGTGATTGTGTGATTGTGTGATTGTGATTGTGTGATTGTGTGATTGTGTGATTGTGTGATTGTGAGATTGTGTGAATTGTGTGATTGTGTGATTGTGTGATTGTGTGATTGTGTGATTGTGTAAGTGTGATTGTGCGATTGTGATTGTGTGATTGTGTGATTGTGTGATTGTGAGATTGTGTGATTGTGTAATTGTGATTGTGCGATTGTGATTGTGTGATTGTGTGATTGTGTGATTGTGTGATTGTGAGATTGTGTGATTGTGTGATTGTGTGATTGTGTGATTGTGATTGTGTGATTGTGATTGTGTGATTGTGTGATTGTGAGATTGTGTGAATTGTGTGATTGTGTGATTGTGTGATTGTGTGATTGTGTGATTGCGATTGTGTGATTGTGATTATGTGATTGTGATTGTGTGACTGTGATTGTGTGACCGTCATTGTGTGACCGTAATTGTGTGATCATGATTGTGTGATCGTGATTGTGTGATCGTGATTGTGTGACCGTGATTGTGTGATCGTGGTTGTGTGATTGTGTGATTGTGTGATTGTGTGAATGTGTGATTGTGTTACCGTTATTGTGTGACCGTGATTGTGTGACCGTGATTGTGTGGTTGCGACTGTGTGATTGTGACTGTGTGATTGTGACTGTGTGATTGTGACTGTGTGATTGTGTGAGTGTGTTATTGTGTGATTGAGTGATTGTGTGACTGTGTGATTGTGTGATTGTGTGATTGTGTGATTGTGTGATTGTGTGATTGTGTGATTGTGTGATTGTGTGATTGTGTGATTGTGTGATTGTGTGATTGTGTGATTGTGTGATTGTGCAATTGTGATTGTGTGATTGTGTGATTGTGTGATTGTGTGATTGCGTGATTGTGTGATTGTGTGATTGTGTGATTGTGTGATTGTGTGATTGTGTGATTGTGTGATTGTGTGATTGTGTGATTGTGTGATTGAGTGATTGTGTGATTGTGTGATTGTGTGATTGTGTGATTGTGTGATTGTGTGATTGTGTGATTGTGTGATTGTGTGATTGTGTGATTGTGTGATTGTGTGATTGCGATTGTGTGATTGTGATTGTGTGATTGTGATTGTGTGATTTTGTGATTGTGTGAATGTGTGATTGAGTGATTGTGTGCTTGTGTGATTGTGTGATTGTGAGATTGTGTGAATTGTGTGGTTGTGTGATTGTGTGATTGTGTGATTGTGTGATTGCGATTGTGTGATTGCGATTGTGTGATTGTGATTGTGTGATTGTGATTGTGTGATTGTGATTGTGTGATTGTGTGCTTGTGTGATTGTGTGAATTGTGTCGTTGTGTGATTGTGTGATTGTGTGATTGTGTGATTGCGATTGTGTGATTGTGATTGTGTGATTGTGATTGTGTGATTCTGATTGTGTGATTGTGTGATTGTGTGATTGTGTGATTGTGTGATTGTGTGATTGTGATTGTGTGATTGTGATTGTGTGATTGTGATTGTGTGATTATGAGATTGTGTGAATGTGTGATTGTGTGATAGTGTGATTGTGTGATTGTGTGATTGTGTGATTGTGTGATTGTGTGATTGTGTGATTGTGTGATTGTGTGATTGTGTAATTGTGATTGTGTGATTGTGTGATTGTGTGATTGTGTGATTGTGTGATTTTGTGATTGTGTGATTGTGTGATTGAGTGATTGTGTGCTTGTGTGATTGTGTGATTGTGAGATTGTGTGAATTGTGTGGTTGTGTGATTGTGTGATTGTGTGATTGTGTGATTGCGATTGTGTGATTGCGATTGTGTGATTGTGATTGTGTGATTGTGATTGTGTGATTGTGATTGTGTGATTGTGATTGTGTGATTGTGATTGTGTGATTGTGATTGTGTGATTGTGTGCTTGTGTGATTGTGTGAATTGTGTCGTTGTGTGATTGTGTGATTGTGTGATTGTGTGATTGTGTGATTGCGATTGTGTGATTGCGATTGTGTGATTGTGATTGTATGATTGTGATTGTGTGTTTGTGATTGTGTGATTGTGTGATTGTGTGATTGTGTGATTGTGTGATTGTGATTGTGTGATTGTGATTGTGTGATTGTGATTGTGTGATTGTGATTGTGTGATTATGAGATTGTGTGAATTGTGTGATTGTGTGAGTGTGTGATTGTGTGATTGTGTGATTGTGTGATTGTGTGATTGTGTGATTGTGTGGTTGTGTGATGGTGTGATTGAGTGATTGTGTGTTTGTGTGATTGTATGATTGCGTGATTGTGTGATTGTGTGATTGTGATTGTGTGATTGTGTGATTGTGTGATTGTGTGATTGTGTGATTTTGTGATTGTGTGATTGTGTGATTGAGTGATTGTGTGCTTGTGTGATTGTGTGATTGTGAGATTGTGTGAATTGTGTGGTTGTGTGATTGTGTGATTGTGTGATTGTGTGATTGCGATTGTGTGATTGCGATTGTGTGATTGTGATTGTGTGATTGTGATTGTGTGATTGTGATTGTGTGATTGTGATTGTGTGATTGTGATTGTGTGATTGTGATTGTGTGATTGTGTGCTTGTGTGATTGTGTGAATTGTGTCGTTGTGTGATTGTGTGATTGTGTGATTGTGTGATTGTGTGATTGCGATTGTGTGATTGCGATTGTGTGATTGTGATTGTATGATTGTGATTGTGTGTTTGTGATTGTGTGATTGTGTAATTGTGTGATTGTGTGATTGTGTGATTGTGATTGTGTGATTGTGATTGTGTGATTGTGATTGTGTGATTGTGATTGTGTGATTATGAGATTGTGTGAATTGTGTGATTGTGTGAGTGTGTGATTGTGTGATTGTGTGATTGTGTGATTGTGTGATTGTGTGATTGTGTGATTGTGTGGTTGTGTGATGGTGTGATTGAGTGATTGTGTGTTTGTGTGATTGTATGATTGCGTGATTGTGTGATTGTGTGATTGTGTAATTGTGATTGTGTGATTGTGATTGTGTGATTGTGTGATTATGTGATTGTGTGATTGTGTGATTGAGTGATTGTGTGATTGTGATTGTGTGATTGTGATTGTGTGATTGTGATTGTGTGATTGTGATTGTGTGATTGTGATTGTGATTGTGTGATTGTGATTGTGTGATTGTGATTGTGTGATTGTGATTGTGTGATTGTGATTGTGTGATTGTGATTGTGTGATTGTGATTGTGTGATTGTGATTGTGTGATTGTGATTGTGTGATTGTGATTGTGTGATTGTGATTGTGTGATTGTGATTGTGTGATTGTGATTGTGTGATTGTGATTGTGTGATTGTGATTGTGTGATTGTGATTGTGTGATTGTGATTGTGTGATTGTGATTGTGTGATTGTGATTGTGTGATTGTGATTGTGTGATTGTGATTGTGTGATTGTGGTTGTGTGATTGTGTGATTGAGTGGTTGTGTGATTGTGTGATTGTGTGATTGTGTGATTGTGTAATTGTGATTGTGTGATTGTGTGATTGTGATTGTGTGATTGTGTGATTGTGTGATTGTGTAATTGTGATTGTGTGATTGTGTGATTGTGTGATTGTGTGATTGTGTGATTGTGTGATTGTGTGATTGTGTGATTGTGTGATTGTGTGATTGTGTGATTGCGATTGTGTGATTGTGATTGTGTGTTTGTGATTGTGTGATTGTGATTGTGTGATTGTGTGATTGTGTGATTGTGTAATTGTGATTGTGCGATTGTGATTGTGTGATTGTGAGATTGTGTGAATTGTGTGATTGTGTGATTGTGTGATTGATTGATTGTGTGATTGCGATTGTGTGATTGTGATTGTGTGATTGTGATTGTGTGATTGTGATTGTGTGATTGTGATTGTGTGATTGTGATTGTGTGATTGTGATTGTGTGATTGTGATTGTGTGATTGTGATTGTGTGATTGTGATTGTGTGATTGTGATTGTGTGATTGTGATTGTGTGATTGTGATTGTGTGATTGTGATTGTGTGATTGTGATTGTGTGATTGTGATTGTGTGATTGTGATTGTGTGATTGTGATTGTGTGATTGTGATTGTGTGATTGTGATTGTGTGATTGTGATTGTGTGATTGTGATTGTGTGATTGTGATTGTGTGATTGTGATTGTGTGATTGTGATTGTGTGATTGTGATTGTGTGATTGTGATTGTGTGATTGTGATTGTGTGATTGTGATTGTGTGATTGTGATTGTGTGATTGTGATTGTGTGATTGTGATTGTGTGATTGTGATTGTGTGATTGTGATTGTGTGATTGTGATTGTGTGATTGTGATTGTGTGATTGTGATTGTGTGATTGTGATTGTGTGATTGTGATTGTGTGATTGTGATTGTGTGATTGTGATTGTGTGATTGTGATTGTGTGATTGTGATTGTGTGATTGTGATTGTGTGATTGTGATTGTGTGATTGTGATTGTGTGATTGTGATTGTGTGATTGTGATTGTGTGATTGTGATTGTGTGATTGTGATTGTGTGATTGTGATTGTGTGATTGTGATTGTGTGATTGTGATTGTGTGATTGTGATTGTGTGATTGTGATTGTGTGATTGTGATTGTGTGATTGTGATTGTGTGATTGTGATTGTGTGATTGTGATTGTGTGATTGTGATTGTGTGATTGTGATTGTGTGATTGTGATTGTGTGATTGTGATTGTGTGATTGTGATTGTGTGATTGTGATTGTGTGATTGTGATTGTGTGATTGTGATTGTGTGATTGTGATTGTGTGATTGTGATTGTGTGATTGTGATTGTGTGATTGTGATTGTGTGATTGTGATTGTGTGATTGTGATTGTGTGATTGTGTGATTGAGTGATTGTGTGATTTTGTGATTGAGTGATTGTGTGATTGTGTGAATGTGTGATTGTGTGACCGTGATTGTGTGATTGATGATTGTGTGATTGTGTGATTGTGTGATTGTGTGATTGTGTGATTGTGTGATTGTGTGATTGTGTGATTGTGTGATTGTGTGATTGTGTGATTGTGTGATTGTGTGATTGTGATTGTGTGATTGCGTGATTGTGTGATTGCGAGATTGTGTGATTGTGATTGTGCGATTGTGATTGTGTGATTGTGAGATTGTGTGAATTGTGTGATTGTGATTGTGTGATTGTGATTGTGTGATTGTGATTGTGTGATTGTGATTGTGTGATTGTGATTGTGTGATTGTGATTGTGTGATTGTGATTGTGTGATTGTGATTGTGTGATTGTGATTGTGTGATTGTGATTGTGTGATTGTGTGCTTGTGTGATTGTGTGAATTGTGTCGTTGTGTGATTGTGTGATTGTGTGATTGTGTGATTGCGATTGTGTGATTGTGATTGTGTGATTGTGATTGTGTGATTCTGATTGTGTGATTGTGTGATTGTGTGATTGTGTGATTGTGTGAATTGTGTCGTTGTGTGATTGTGTGATTGTGTGATTGTGTGATTGTGTGATTGCGATTGTGTGATTGCGATTGTGTGATTGTGATTGTATGATTGTGATTGTGTGTTTGTGATTGTGTGATTGTGTGATTGTGTGATTGTGTGATTGTGTGATTGTGATTGTGTGATTGTGATTGTGTGATTGTGATTGTGTGATTATGAGATTGTGTGAATTGTGTGATTGTGTGAGTGTGTGATTGTGTGATTGTGTGATTGTGTGATTGTGTGATTGTGTGGTTGTGTGATGGTGTGATTGAGTGATTGTGTGTTTGTGTGATTGTATGATTGCGTGATTGTGTGATTGTGTGATTGTGATTGTGTGATTGTGTGATTGTGTGATTGTGTGATTGTGTGATTTTGTGATTGTGTGATTGTGTGATTGAGTGATTGTGTGCTTGTGTGATTGTGTGATTGTGAGATTGTGTGAATTGTGTGGTTGTGTGATTGTGTGATTGTGTGATTGTGTGATTGCGATTGTGTGATTGCGATTGTGTGATTGTGATTGTGTGATTGTGATTGTGTGATTGTGATTGTGTGATTGTGATTGTGTGATTGTGATTGTGTGATTGTGATTGTGTGATTGTGTGCTTGTGTGATTGTGTGAATTGTGTCGTTGTGTGATTGTGTGATTGTGTGATTGTGTGATTGTGTGATTGCGATTGTGTGATTGCGATTGTGTGATTGTGATTGTATGATTGTGATTGTGTGTTTGTGATTGTGTGATTGTGTGATTGTGTGATTGTGTGATTGTGTGATTGTGATTGTGTGATTGTGATTGTGTTATTGTGATTGTGTGATTGTGATTGTGTGATTATGAGATTGTGTGAATTGTGTGATTGTGTGAGTGTGTGATTGTGTGATTGTGTGATTGTGTGATTGTGTGATTGTGTGGTTGTGTGATGGTGTGATTGAGTGATTGTGTGTTTGTGTGATTGTATGATTGCGTGATTGTGTGATTGTGTGATTGTGTAATTGTGATTGTGTGATTGTGATTGTGTGATTGTGTGATTATGTGATTGTGTGATTGTGTGATTGAGTGATTGTGTGATTGTGATTGTGTGATTGTGATTGTGTGATTGTGATTGTGTGATTGTGATTGTGTGATTGTGATTGTGTGATTGTGATTGTGTGATTGTGATTGTGTGATTGTGATTGTGTGATTGTGATTGTGTGATTGTGATTGTGTGATTGTGATTGTGTGATTGTGATTGTGTGATTGTGATTGTGTGATTGTGATTGTGTGATTGTGATTGTGTGATTGTGATTGTGTGATTGTGATTGTGTGATTGTGATTGTGTGATTGTGATTGTGTGATTGTGATTGTGTGATTGTGATTGTGTGATTGTGATTGTGTGATTGTGATTGTGTGATTGTGATTGTGTGATTGTGATTGTGTGATTGTGATTGTGTGATTGTGATTGTGTGATTGTGATTGTGTGATTGTGATTGTGTGATTGTGATTGTGTGATTGTGATTGTGTGATTGTGATTGTGTGATTGTGATTGTGTGATTGTGATTGTGTGATTGTGGTTGTGTGATTGTGTGATTGAGTGGTTAAGTGATTGTGTGATTGTGTGATTGTGTGATTGTGTAATTGTGATTGTGTGATTGTGTGATTGTGATTGTGTGATTGTGTGATTGTGTGATTGTGTAATTGTGATTGTGTGATTGTGTGATTGTGTGATTGTGTGATTGTGTGATTGTGTGATTGTGTGATTGTGTGATTGTGTGATTGCGATTGTGTGATTGTGATTGTGTGTTTGTGATTGTGTGATTGTGATTGTGTGATTGTGTGATTGTGTGATTGTGTAATTGTGATTGTGCGATTGTGATTGTGTGATTGTGAGATTGTGTGAATTGTGTGATTGTGTGATTGTGTGATTGATTGATTGTGTGATTGCGATTGTGTGATTGCGATTGTGTGATTGTGATTGTGTGATTGTGATTGTGTGATTGTGATTGTGTGATTGTGATTGTGTGATTGTGATTGTGTGATTGTGATTGTGTGATTGTGATTGTGTGATTGTGATTGTGTGATTGTGATTGTGTGATTGTGATTGTGTGATTGTGATTGTGTGATTGTGATTGTGTGATTGTGATTGTGTGATTGTGATTGTGTGATTGTGATTGTGTGATTGTGATTGTGTGATTGTGATTGTGTGATTGTGATTGTGTGATTGTGATTGTGTGATTGTGATTGTGTGATTGTGATTGTGTGATTGTGATTGTGTGATTGTGATTGTGTGATTGTGATTGTGTGATTGTGATTGTGTGATTGTGATTGTGTGATTGTGATTGTGTGATTGTGATTGTGTGATTGTGATTGTGTGATTGTGATTGTGTGATTGTGATTGTGTGATTGTGATTGTGTGATTGTGATTGTGTGATTGTGTGATTGTGAGATTGTGTGAATTGTGTGATTGTGATTGTGTGATTGTGATTGTGTGATTGTGATTGTGTGATTGTGATTGTGTGATTGTGATTGTGTGATTGTGACTGTGTGATTGTGATTGTGTGATTGTGATTGTGTGATTGTGATTGTGTGATTGTGATTGTGTGATTGTGATTGTGTGATTGTGATTGTGTGATTGTGATTGTGTGATTGTGATTGTGTGATTGTGATTGTGTGATTGTGATTGTGTGATTGTGATTGTGTGATTGTGATTGTGTGATTGTGATTGTGTGATTGTGATTGTGTGATTGTGATTGTGTGATTGTGATTGTGTGATTGTGATTGTGTGATTGTGATTGTGTGATTGTGATTGTGTGATTGTGATTGTGTGATTGTGATTGTGTGATTGTGATTGTGTGATTGTGATTGTGTGATTGTGATTGTGTGATTGTGATTGTGTGATTGTGATTGTGTGATTGTGATTGTGTGATTGTGATTGTGTGATTGTGATTGTGTGATTGTGATTGTGTGATTGTGATTGTGTGATTGTGATTGTGTGATTGTGATTGTGTGATTGTGATTGTGTGATTGTGATTGTGTGATTGTGATTGTGTGATTGTGATTGTGTGATTGTGATTGTGTGATTGTGATTGTGTGATTGTGATTGTGTGATTGTGATTGTGTGATTGTGATTGTGTGATTGTGATTGTGTGATTGTGATTGTGTGATTGTGATTGTGTGATTGTGATTGTGTGATTGTGATTGTGTGATTGTGATTGTGTGATTGTGATTGTGTGATTGTGATTGTGTGATTGTGATTGTGTGATTGTGATTGTGTGATTGTGATTGTGTGATTGTGATTGTGTGATTGTGATTGTGTGATTGTGATTGTGTGATTGTGATTGTGTGATTGTGATTGTGTGATTGTGATTGTGTGATTGTGATTGTGTGATTGTGATTGTGTGATTGTGATTGTGTGATTGTGATTGTGTGATTGTGATTGTGTGATTGTGATTGTGTGATTGTGATTGTGTGATTGTGATTGTGTGATTGTGATTGTGTGATTGTGATTGTGTGATTGTGATTGTGTGATTGTGATTGTGTGATTGTGATTGTGTGATTGTGATTGTGTGATTGTGATTGTGTGATTGTGATTGTGTGATTGTGATTGTGTGATTGTGATTGTGTGATTGTGATTGTGTGATTGTGGTTGTGTGATTGTGTGATTGAGTGGTTAAGTGATTGTGTGATTGTGTGATTGTGTGATTGTGTAATTGTGATTGTGTGATTGTGATTGTGTGATTGTGTGATTGTGTGATTGTGTAATTGTGATTGTGTGATTGTGTGATTGTGTGATTGTGTGATTGTGTGATTGTGTGATTGTGTGATTGTGTGATTGTGTGATTGTGTGATTGTGTGATTGCGATTGTGTGATTGTGATTGTGTGTTTGTGATTGTGTGATTGTGATTGTGTGATTGTGTGATTGTGTGATTGTGTAATTGTGATTGTGCGATTGTGATTGTGTGATTGTGAGATTGTGTGAATTGTGTGATTGTGTGATTGTGTGATTGATTGATTGTGTGATTGCGATTGTGTGATTGCGATTGTGTGATTGTGATTGTGTGATTGTGATTGTGTGATTGTGATTGTGTGATTGTGATTGTGTGATTGTGATTGTGTGATTGTGATTGTGTGATTGTGATTGTGTGATTGTGATTGTGTGATTGTGATTGTGTGATTGTGATTGTGTGATTGTGATTGTGTGATTGTGATTGTGTGATTGTGATTGTGTGATTGTGATTGTGTGATTGTGATTGTGTGATTGTGATTGTGTGATTGTGATTGTGTGATTGTGATTGTGTGATTGTGATTGTGTGATTGTGATTGTGTGATTGTGATTGTGTGATTGTGATTGTGTGATTGTGATTGTGTGATTGTGATTGTGTGATTGTGATTGTGTGATTGTGATTGTGTGATTGTGATTGTGTGATTGTGATTGTGTGATTGTGATTGTGTGATTGTGATTGTGTGATTGTGATTGTGTGATTGTGATTGTGTGATTGTGATTGTGTGATTGTGATTGTGTGATTGTGATTGTGTGATTGTGATTGTGTGATTGTGATTGTGTGATTGTGATTGTGTGATTGTGATTGTGTGATTGTGATTGTGTGATTGTGATTGTGTGATTGTGATTGTGTGATTGTGATTGTGTGATTGTGATTGTGTGATTGTGATTGTGTGATTGTGATTGTGTGATTGTGATTGTGTGATTGTGATTGTGTGATTGTGATTGTGTGATTGTGATTGTGTGATTGTGATTGTGTGATTGTGATTGTGTGATTGTGATTGTGTGATTGTGATTGTGTGATTGTGATTGTGTGATTGTGATTGTGTGATTGTGATTGTGTGATTGTGATTGTGTGATTGTGATTGTGTGATTGTGATTGTGTGATTGTGATTGTGTGATTGTGATTGTGTGATTGTGATTGTGTGATTGTGATTGTGTGATTGTGATTGTGTGATTGTGATTGTGTGATTGTGATTGTGTGATTGTGTGATTGAGTGATTGTGTGATTTTGTGATTGAGTGATTGTGTGATTGTGTGAATGTGTGATTGTGTGACCGTGATTGTGTGATTGATGATTGTGTGATTGTGTGATTGTGTGATTGTGTGATTGTGTGATTGTGTGATTGTGTGATTGTGTGATTGTGTGATTGTGTGATTGTGTGATTGTGTGATTGTGTGATTGTGTGATTGTGATTGTGTGATTGCGTGATTGTGTGATTGCGAGATTGTGTGATTGTGATTGTGCGATTGTGATTGTGTGATTGTGAGATTGTGTGAATTGTGTGATTGTGATTGTGTGATTGTGATTGTGTGATTGTGATTGTGTGATTGTGATTGTGTGATTGTGATTGTGTGATTGTGATTGTGTGATTGTGATTGTGTGATTGTGATTGTGTGATTGTGATTGTGTGATTGTGATTGTGTGATTGTGATTGTGTGATTGTGATTGTGTGATTGTGATTGTGTGATTGTGATTGTGTGATTGTGATTGTGTGATTGTGATTGTGTGATTGTGATTGTGTGATTGTGATTGTGTGATTGTGATTGTGTGATTGTGATTGTGTGATTGTGATTGTGTGATTGTGATTGTGTGATTGTGATTGTGTGATTGTGATTGTGTGATTGTGATTGTGTGATTGTGATTGTGTGATTGTGATTGTGTGATTGTGATTGTGTGATTGTGATTGTGTGATTGTGATTGTGTGATTGTGATTGTGTGATTGTGATTGTGTGATTGTGATTGTGTGATTGTGATTGTGTGATTGTGATTGTGTGATTGTGATTGTGTGATTGTGATTGTGTGATTGTGATTGTGTGATTGTGATTGTGTGATTGTGATTGTGTGATTGTGATTGTGTGATTGTGATTGTGTGATTGTGATTGTGTGATTGTGATTGTGTGATTGTGATTGTGTGATTGTGATTGTGTGATTGTGATTGTGTGATTGTGATTGTGTGATTGTGATTGTGTGATTGTGATTGTGTGATTGTGATTGTGTGATTGTGATTGTGTGATTGTGATTGTGTGATTGTGATTGTGTGATTGTGATTGTGTGATTGTGATTGTGTGATTGTGATTGTGTGATTGTGATTGTGTGATTGTGATTGTGTGATTGTGATTGTGTGATTGTGATTGTGTGATTGTGATTGTGTGATTGTGATTGTGTGATTGTGATTGTGTGATTGTGATTGTGTGATTGTGATTGTGTGATTGTGATTGTGTGATTGTGATTGTGTGATTGTGATTGTGTGATTGTGATTGTGTGATTGTGATTGTGTGATTGTGATTGTGTGATTGTGATTGTGTGATTGTGATTGTGTGATTGTGATTGTGTGATTGTGATTGTGTGATTGTGATTGTGTGATTGTGATTGTGTGATTGTGATTGTGTGATTGTGATTGTGTGATTGTGATTGTGTGATTGTGATTGTGTGATTGTGATTGTGTGATTGTGATTGTGTGATTGTGATTGTGTGATTGTGATTGTGTGATTGTGATTGTGTGATTGTGATTGTGTGATTGTGATTGTGTGATTGTGATTGTGTGATTGTGATTGTGTGATTGTGATTGTGTGATTGTGATTGTGTGATTGTGATTGTGTGATTGTGATTGTGTGATTGTGATTGTGTGATTGTGATTGTGTGATTGTGATTGTGTGATTGTGATTGTGTGATTGTGATTGTGTGATTGTGATTGTGTGATTGTGATTGTGTGATTGTGATTGTGTGATTGTGATTGTGTGATTGTGATTGTGTGATTGTGATTGTGTGATTGTGATTGTGTGATTGTGATTGTGTGATTGTGATTGTGTGATTGTGATTGTGTGATTGTGATTGTGTGATTGTGATTGTGTGATTGTGATTGTGTGATTGTGATTGTGTGATTGTGATTGTGTGATTGTGATTGTGTGATTGTGATTGTGTGATTGTGATTGTGTGATTGTGATTGTGTGATTGTGATTGTGTGATTGTGATTGTGTGATTGTGATTGTGTGATTGTGATTGTGTGATTGTGATTGTGTGATTGTGATTGTGTGATTGTGATTGTGTGATTGTGATTGTGTGATTGTGATTGTGTGATTGTGATTGTGTGATTGTGATTGTGTGATTGTGATTGTGTGATTGTGATTGTGTGATTGTGATTGTGTGATTGTGATTGTGTGATTGTGATTGTGTGATTGTGATTGTGTGATTGTGATTGTGTGATTGTGATTGTGTGATTGTGATTGTGTGATTGTGATTGTGTGATTGTGATTGTGTGATTGTGATTGTGTGATTGTGATTGTGTGATTGTGATTGTGTGATTGTGATTGTGTGATTGTGATTGTGTGATTGTGATTGTGTGATTGTGATTGTGTGATTGTGATTGTGTGATTGTGATTGTGTGATTGTCATTGTGTGATTGTCATTGTGTGATTGTCATTGTGTGATTGTCATTGTGTGATTGTCATTGTGTGATTGTCATTGTGTGATTGTCATTGTGTGATTGTGATTGTGTGATTGTGATTGTGTGATTGTGATTGTGTGATTGTGATTGTGTGATTGTGATTGTGTGATTGTGATTGTGTGATTGTGATTGTGTGATTGTGATTGTGTGATTGTGATTGTGTGATTGTGATTGTGTGATTGTGATTGTGTGATTGTGATTGTGTGATTGTGATTGTGTGATTGTGATTGTGTGATTGTGATTGTGTGATTGTGATTGTGTGATTGTGATTGTGTGATTGTGATTGTGTGATTGTGATTGTGTGATTGTGATTGTGTGATTGTGATTGTGTGATTGTGATTGTGTGATTGTGATTGTGTGATTGTGATTGTGTGATTGTGATTGTGTGATTGTGATTGTGTGATTGTGATTGTGTGATTGTGATTGTGTGATTGTGATTGTGTGATTGTGATTGTGTGATTGTGATTGTGTGATTGTGATTGTGTGATTGTGATTGTGTGATTGTGATTGTGTGATTGTGATTGTGTGATTGTGATTGTGTGATTGTGATTGTGTGATTGTGATTGTGTGATTGTGATTGTGTGATTGTGATTGTGTGATTGTGATTGTGTGATTGTGATTGTGTGATTGTGATTGTGTGATTGTGATTGTGTGATTGTGATTGTGTGATTGTGATTGTGTGATTGTGATTGTGTGATTGTGATTGTGTGATTGTGATTGTGTGATTGTGATTGTGTGATTGTGATTGTGTGATTGTGATTGTGTGATTGTGATTGTGTGATTGTGATTGTGTGATTGTGATTGTGTGATTGTGATTGTGTGATTGTGATTGTGTGATTGTGATTGTGTGATTGTGATTGTGTGATTGTGATTGTGTGATTGTGATTGTGTGATTGTGATTGTGTGATTGTGATTGTGTGATTGTGATTGTGTGATTGTGATTGTGTGATTGTGATTGTGTGATTGTGATTGTGTGATTGTGATTGTGTGATTGTGATTGTGTGATTGTGATTGTGTGATTGTGATTGTGTGATTGTGATTGTGTGATTGTGATTGTGTGATTGTGATTGTGTGATTGTGATTGTGTGATTGTGATTGTGTGATTGTGATTGTGTGATTGTGATTGTGTGATTGTGATTGTGTGATTGTGATTGTGTGATTGTGATTGTGTGATTGTGATTGTGTGATTGTGATTGTGTGATTGTGTGTGTTGTGTGATTGTGATTGTGTGATTGTGATTGTGTGATTGTGATTGTGTGATTGTGATTGTGTGATTGTGATTGTGTGATTGTGATTGTGTGATTGTGATTGTGTGATTGTGATTGTGTGTTGTGATTGTGTGATTGTGATTGTGATTGTGTGATTGTGTGATTGTGATTGTGTGATTGTGATTGTGTGATTGTGATTGTGATTGTGTGATTGTGATTGTGTGATTGTGATTGTGTGATTGTGATTGTGTGATTGTGATTGTGTGATTGTGATTGTGTGATTGTGATTGTGTGATTGTGATTGTGTGATTGTGATTGTGTGATTGTGATTGTGTGATTGTGATTGTGTGATTGTGATTGTGTGATTGTGATTGTGTGATTGTGATTGTGTGATTGTGATTGTGTGATTGTGATTGTGTGATTGTGATTGTGTGATTGTGATTGTGTGATTGTGTTGTGTGATTGTGATTGTGTGATTGTGATTGTGTGATTGTGATTGTGTGATTGTGATTGTGTTGTGATGTGTGATTGTGTGATTGTGATTGTGTGATTGTGATTGTGTGATTGTGATTGTGTGATTGTGATTGTGTGATTGTGATTGTGTGATTGTGATTGTGTGATTGTGATTGTGTGATTGTGATTGTGTGATTGTGATTGTGTGATTGTGATTGTGTGATTGTGATTGTGTGATTGTGATTGTGTGATTGTGATTGTGTGATTGTGATTGTGTGATTGTGATTGTGTGATTGTGATTGTGTGATTGTGATTGTGTGATTGTGTGATTGTGTGATTGTGATTGTGTGATTGTGATTGTGTGATTGTGATTGTGTGATTGTGATTGTGTGATTGTGATTGTGTGATTGTGATTGTGTGATTGTGATTGTGTGATTGTGATTGTGTGATTGTGATTGTGTGATTGTGATTGTGTGATTGTGATTGTGTGATTGTGATTGTGTGATTGTGATTGTGTGATTTTGTGATTGTGTGATTGTGTGATTGAGTGATTGTGTGCTTGTGTGATTGTGTGATTGTGTGATTGTGTGATTGTGTGATTGTGTGATTGTGTGATTGTGTAATTGTGATTGTGCGATTGTGATTGTGTGATTGTGTGATTGTGTGATTGTGTGATTGAGTGATTGTGTGCTTGTGTGATTGTGTGATTGTGTGATTGTGTGATTGTGTGATTGTGTGATTGTGTGATTGTGTGATTGTGTGATTGTGGGATTGTGTGATTGTGCGATTGAGTGATTGTGTGCTTGTGTGATTGTGAGATTGTGTGATTGTGTGATTGTGTGATTGTGTGATTGTGTGATTGTGTGATTGTGATTGTGTGATTGTGTGATTGTGTGATTGTGTGATTGTGAGATTGTGTGAATTGTGTGATTGTGTGATTGTGTGATTGTGTGATTGTGGGATTGTGTAAGTGTGATTGTGCGATTGTGATTGTGTGATTGTGTGATTGTGTGATTGTGAGATTGTGTGATTGTGTAATTGTGATTGTGCGATTGTGATTGTGTGATTGTGTGATTGTGTGATTGTGTGATTGTGAGATTGTGTGATTGTGTGATTGTGTGATTGTGTGATTGTGATTGTGTGATTGTGATTGTGTGATTGTGTGATTGTGAGATTGTGTGAATTGTGTGATTGTGTGATTGTGTGATTGTGTGATTGTGTGATTGTGTGATTGTGTGATTGTGTGATTATGTGATTGTGTGATTGTGTGATTGAGTGATTGTGGGCTTGTGTGATTGTGTGATTTTGTGATTGAGTGATTGTGTGATTGTGTGATTGTGTGATTGTGTGATTGTGTGATTGTGTGATTGTGTGATTGTGTGATTGTGTGATTGTGTGATTGTGTGATTGTGTGATTGAGTGATTGTGTGCTTGTGTGATTGTGTGATTGTGTGATTGTGTGATTGTGTGATTGTGTGATTGTGTGATTGTGTGATTGTGTGATTGTGTGATTGTGTGATTGCGATTGTGTGATTGTGATTGTGTGATTTTGTGATTGTGTGATTGTGTGATTGAGTGATTGTGTGCTTGTGTGATTGTGTGATTGTGTGATTGTGAGATTGTGTGAATTGTGTGGTTGTGTGATTGTGTGATTGTGTGATTGTGTGATTGCGATTGTGTGATTGCGATTGTGTGATTGTGATTGTGTGATTGTGATTGTGTGATTGTGATTGTGTGATTGTGTGCTTGTGTGATTGTGTGAATTGTGTCGTTGTGTGATTGTGTGATTGTGTGATTGTGTGATTGCGATTGTGTGATTGTGATTGTGCGATTGTGATTGTGTGATTCTGATTGTGTGATTGTGTGATTGTGTGATTGTGTGATTGTGTGATTGTGTGATTGTGATTGTGTGATTGTGATTGTGTGATTGTGATTGTGTGATTGTGATTGTGTGATTGTGATTGTGCGATTGTGTGATTGTGTGATTGTGATTGTGTGATTGTGATTGTGTGATTGTGATTGTGCGATTGTGATTGTGTGATTGTGTGATTGTGTGACTGTGTGACTGTGTGATTGTGTGATTGTGTGATTGTGTGATTGTGTGATTGTGTGATTGTGTGATTGTGTGATTGTGTGATTGTGTGATTGTGTGATTGTGTGATTGTGTGATTGTGTGATTGTGTGATTGTGTGATTGTGTGATTGTGTGATTGCGATTGTGTGATTGTGATTGTGTGATGGTGATTGTGTGATTTTGTGATTGTGTGATTGTGTGATTGAGTGATTGTGTGCTTGTGTGATTGTGTGATTGTGAGATTGTGTGAATTGTGTGGTTGTGTGATTGTGTGATTGTGTGATTGTGTGATTGCGATTGTGTGATTGCGATTGTGTGATTGTGATTGTGTGATTGTGATTGTGTGATTGTGTGATTGTGTGATTGTGTGATTGTGTGATTGTGTAATTGTGATTGTGCGATTGTGATTGTGTGATTGTGTGATTGTGTGATTGTGTGATTGAGTGATTGTGTGCTTGTGTGATTGTGTGATTGTGTGATTGTGTGATTGTGTGATTGTGTGATTGTGTGATTGTGTGATTGTGTGATTGTGTGATTGTGTGATTGTGCGATTGAGTGATTGTGTGCTTGTGTGATTGTGAGATTGTGTGATTGTGTGATTGTGTGATTGTGTGATTGTGTGATTGTGTGATTGTGATTGTGTGATTGTGTGATTGTGTGATTGTGTGATTGTGTGATTGTGAGATTGTGTGAATTGTGTGATTGTGTGATTGTGTGATTGTGTGATTGTGTGATTGTGTAAGTGTGATTGTGCGATTGTGATTGTGTGATTGTGTGATTGTGTGATTGTGAGATTGTGTGATTGTGTAATTGTGATTGTGCGATTGTGATTGTGTGATTGTGTGATTGTGTGATTGTGTGATTGTGAGATTGTGTGATTGTGTGATTGTGTGATTGTGTGATTGTGATTGTGTGATTGTGATTGTGTGATTGTGATTGTGTGATTGTGTGATTGTGAGATTGTGTGAATTGTGTGATTGTGTGATTGTGTGATTGTGTGATTGTGTGATTGCGATTGTGTGATTGTGATTATGTGATTGTGATTGTGTGACTGTGATTGTGTGACCGTCATTGTGTGACCGTAATTGTGTGATCATGATTGTGTGATCGTGATTGTGTGATCGTGATTGTGTGACCGTGATTGTGTGATCGTGGTTGTGTGATTGTGTGATTGTGTGATTGTGTGAATGTGTGATTGTGTTACCGTTATTGTGTGACCGTGATTGTGTGACCGTGATTGTGTGGTTGCGACTGTGTGATTGTGACTGTGTGATTGTGACTGTGTGATTGTGACTGTGTGATTGTGTGAGTGTGTTATTGTGTGATTGAGTGATTGTGTGACTGTGTGATTGTGTGATTGTGTGATTGTGTGATTGTGTGATTGTGTGATTGTGTGATTGTGTGATTGTGTGATTGTGTGATTGTGTGATTGTGTAATTGTGATTGTGTGATTGTGTGATTGTGTGATTGTGTGATTGTGTGATTGTGTGATTGTGTGATTGTGTGATTGTGTGATTGGGTAATTGTGATTGTGTGATTGTGTGATTGTGTGATTGTGTGATTGTGTAATTGTGATTGTGTGATTGTGTGATTGTGTGATTGTGTGATTGTGTGATTATGTGATTGTGTGGTTGTGTGATTGAGTGATTGTGGGCTTGTGTGATTGTGTGATTTTGTGATTGAGTGATTGTGTGATTGTGTGATTGTGTGATTGTGTGATTGTGTGATTGTGTGATTGTGTGATTGTGTGATTGTGTGATTGTGTGATTGTGTGATTGAGTGATTGTGTGCTTGTGTGATTGTGTGATTGTGTGATTGTGTGATTGTGTGATTGTGTGATTGTGTGATTGTGTGATTGTGTGATTGTGTGATTGCGATTGTGTGATTGTGATTGTGTGATTGTGATCGTGTGATTTTGTGATTGTGTGATTGTGTGATTGAGTGATTGTGTGCTTGTGTGATTGTGTGATTGTGAGATTGTGTGAATTGTGTGGTTGTGTGATTGTGTGATTGTGTGATTGTGTGATTGCGATTGTGTGATTGCGATTGTGTGATTGTGATTGTGTGATTGTGATTGTGTGATTGTGATTGTGTGATTGTGTGCTTGTGTGATTGTGTGAATTGTGTCGTTGTGTGATTGTGTGATTGTGTGATTGTGTGATTGCGATTGTGTGATTGTGATTGTGTGATTGTGATTGTGTGATTCTGATTGTGTGATTGTGTGATTGTGTGATTGTGTGATTGTGTGATTGTGTGATTGTGTGATTGTGATTGTGTGATTGTGATTGTGTGATTGTGATTGTGTGATTATGAGATTGTGTGAATGTGTGATTGTGTGATAGTGTGATTGTGTGATTGTGTGATTGTGTGATTGTGTGATTGTGTGATTGTGTGATTGTGTGATTGTGTGATTGTGTAATTGTGATTGTGTGATTGTGTGATTGTGTGATTGTGTGATTGTGTGAATGTGTGATTGTGTGACCGTGATTGTGTGATTGATGATTGTGTGATTGTGTGATTGTGTGATTGTGTGATTGTGTGATTGTGTGATTGTGTGATTGTGTGATTGTGTGATTGTGTAATTGTGATTTTGTGATTGTGTGATTGTGTGATTGTGTGATTTTGTGATTGTGTGATTGTGTGATTGAGTGATTGTGTGCTTGTGTGATTGTGTGATTTTGTGATAGAGTGATTGTGTGATTGTGTGAATGTGTGATTGTGTGACCGTGATTGTGTGATTGATGATTGTGTGATTGTGTGATTGTGTGATTGTGTGATTGTGTGATTGTGTGATTGTGTGATTGTGTGATTGTGTGATTGTGTGATTGTGTGATTGTGTGATTGTGTGATTGTGTGATTGTGTGATTGTGTGATTCTGTGATTGTGTAATTGTGATTGTGCGATTGTGATTGTGTGATTGTGTGATTCTGTGATTGTGTGATTTTGTGATTGTGTGATTGTGATTGTGTGATTGTGTGATTGTGTGATTGTGTGATTGTGTGATTGTGATTGTGTGATTGTGATTGTGTGATTGTGATTGTGTGATTATGAGATTGTGTGAATTGTGTGATTGTGTGATTGTGTGATTGTGTGATTGTGTGATTGCGATTGTGTGATTGTGATTGTGTGATTGTGATTGTGTGATTTTGTGATTGTGTGATTGTGTGATTGAGTGATTGTGTGCTTGTGTGATTGTGTGATTGTGAGATTGTGTGAATTGTGTGGTTGTGTGATTGTGTGATTGTGTGATTGTGTGATTGCGATTGTGTGATTGCGATTGTGTGATTGTGATTGTGTGATTGTGATTGTGAGATTGTGATTGTGTGATTGTGATTGTGTGATTGTGATTGTGTGATTGTGTGCTTGTGTGATTGTGTGAATTGTGTCGTTGTGTGATTGTGTGATTGTGTGATTGTGTGATTGTGTGATTGCGATTGTGTGATTGCGATTGTGTGATTGTGATTGTATGATTGTGATTGTGTGTTTGTGATTGTGTGATTGTGTGATTGTGTGATTGTGTGATTGTGTGATTGTGTGATTGTGATTGTGTGATTGTGATTGTGTGATTGTGATTGTGTGATTGTGATTGTGTGATTATGAGATTGTGTGAATTGTGTGATTGTGTGAGTGTGTGATTGTGTGATTGTGTGATTGTGTGATTGTGTGATTGTGTGATTGTGTGGTTGTGTGATCGTGTGATTGAGTGATTGTGTGTTTGTGTGATTGTATGATTGCGTGATTGTGTGATTGTGTGATTGTGTAATTGTGATTGTGTGATTGTGATTGTGTGATTGTGTGATTGTGTGATTGTGTGATTGTGTGATTGTGTGATTGTGTGATTGTGTGATTGTGTGATTGTGTGATTGCGATTGCGTGATTGTGATTGTGTGATTGTGATTGTGTGATTGTGATTGTGTGATTGTGTGATTGTGTGATTGTGTAATTGTGATTGTGCGATTGTGATTGTGTGATTGTGAGATTGTGTGAATTGTGTGATTGTGTGATTGTGTGATTGATTGATTGTGTGATTGCGATTGTGTGATTGTGATTGTGTGATTGTGATTGTGTGATTGTGATTGTGTGATTGTGATTGTGTGATTGTGATTGTGTGATTGTGATTGTGTGATTGTGATTGTGTGATTGTGATTGTGTGATTGTGATTGTGTGATTGTGGTTGTGTGATTGTGATTGTGTGATTGTGATTGTGTGATTGTGACTGTGTGATTGTGTGAGTGTGTGATTGTGTGATTGTGTGATTGTGTGATTGTGTGATTGTGTGATTGTGTGGTTGTGTGATCGTGTGATTGAGTGATTGTGTGTTTGTGTGATTGTGTGATTGCGTGATTGTGTGATTGTGTGATTGTGTAATTGTGATTGTGTGATTGTGATTGTGTGATTGTGTGATTGTGTGATTGTGTGATTGAGTGATTGTGTGATTGTGATTGTGTGATTGTGATTGTGTGATTGTGATTGTGTGATTGTGATTGTGTGATTGTGATTGTGTGATTGTGATTGTGTGATTGTGATTGTGTGATTGTGATTGTGTGATTGTGATTGTGTGATTGTGATTGTGTGATTGTGATTGTGTGATTGTGATTGTGTGATTGTGATTGTGTGATTGTGATTGTGTGATTGTGATTGTGTGATTGTGATTGTGTGATTGTGATTGTGTGATTGTGATTGTGTGATTGTGATTGTGTGATTGTGATTGTGTGATTGTGATTGTGTGATTGTGATTGTGTGATTGTGATTGTGTGATTGTGATTGTGTGATTGTGATTGTGTGATTGTGATTGTGTGATTGTGATTGTGTGATTGTGATTGTGTGATTGTGATTGTGTGATTGTGATTTTGTGATTGTGATTGTGTGATTGTGATTGTGTGATTGTGATTGTGTGATTGTGATTGTGTGATTGTGTGATTGTGTGATTGTGTGATTGTGATTGTGTGATTGTGATTGTGTGATTGTGATTGTGTGATTGTGATTGTGTGATTGTGATTGTGTGATTGTGATTGTGTGATTGTGATTGTGTGATTGCGATTGTGTGATTGTGATTGTGTGATTGTGATTGTGTGATTGTGATTGTGTGATTGTGATTGTGTGATTGTGATTGTGTGATTGTGATTGTGTGATTGTGATTGTGTGACTGTGATTGTGTGATTGTGATTGTACGATTGTGTGATTGTGTGATTGTGATTGTGTGTTTGTGATTGTGTGATTGTGATTGTGCGATTGTGATTGTGTGATTGTGTGATTGTGTGACTGTGTGACTGTGTGATTGTGTGATTGTGTGATTGTGTGATTGTGTGATTGTGTGATTGTGTGATTGTGTGATTGTGTGATTGTGTGATTGTGTGATTGTGTGATTGTGTGATTGTGATTGTGTGATTGTGTGATTGCGATTGTGTGATTGCGATTGTGTGATTGTGATTGTGTGATTGTGATTGTGTGATTGTGATTGTGTGATTGTGTGCTTGTGTGATTGTGTGAATTGTGTCGTTGTGTGATTGTGTGATTGTGTGATTGTGTGATTGCGATTGTGTGATTGTGATTGTGCGATTGTGATTGTGTGATTCTGATTGTGTGATTGTGTGATTGTGTGATTGTGTGATTGTGTGATTGTGTGATTGTGATTGTGTGATTGTGATTGTGTGATTGTGATTGTGTGATTGTGATTGTGTGATTGTGATTGTGCGATTGTGTGATTGTGTGATTGTGATTGTGTGATTGTGATTGTGTGATTGTGATTGTGCGATTGTGATTGTGTGATTGTGTGATTGTGTGACTGTGTGACTGTGTGATTGTGTGATTGTGTGATTGTGTGATTGTGTGATTGTGTGATTGTGTGATTGTGTGATTGTGTGATTGTGTGATTGTGTGATTGTGTGATTGTGTGATTGTGTGATTGTGTGATTGTGTGATTGCGATTGTGTGATTGTGATTGTGTGATGGTGATTGTGTGATTTTGTGATTGTGTGATTGTGTGATTGAGTGATTGTGTGCTTGTGTGATTGTGTGATTGTGAGATTGTGTGAATTGTGTGGTTGTGTGATTGTGTGATTGTGTGATTGTGTGATTGCGATTGTGTGATTGCGATTGTGTGATTGTGATTGCGTGATTGTGATTGTGTGATTGTGTGATTGTGTGATTGTGTGATTGTGTGATTGTGTAATTGTGATTGTGCGATTGTGATTGTGTGATTGTGTGATTGTGTGATTGTGTGATTGAGTGATTGTGTGCTTGTGTGATTGTGTGATTGTGTGATTGTGTGATTGTGTGATTGTGTGATTGTGTGATTGTGTGATTGTGTGATTGTGTGATTGTGTGATTGTGCGATTGAGTGATTGTGTGCTTGTGTGATTGTGAGATTGTGTGATTGTGTGATTGTGTGATTGTGTGATTGTGTGATTGTGATTGTGTGATTGTGTGATTGTGTGATTGTGTGATTGTGTGATTGTGAGATTGTGTGAATTGTGTGATTGTGTGATTGTGTGATTGTGTGATTGTGTGATTGTGTAAGTGTGATTGTGCGATTGTGATTGTGTGATTGTGTGATTGTGTGATTGTGAGATTGTGTGATTGTGTAATTGTGATTGTGCGATTGTGATTGTGTGATTGTGTGATTGTGTGATTGTGTGATTGTGAGATTGTGTGATTGTGTGATTGTGTGATTGTGTGATTGTGATTGTGTGATTGTGATTGTGTGATTGTGTGATTGTGAGATTGTGTGAATTGTGTGATTGTGTGATTGTGTGATTGTGTGATTGTGTGATTGCGATTGTGTGATTGTGATTATGTGATTGTGATTGTGTGACTGTGATTGTGTGACCGTCATTGTGTGACCGTAATTGTGTGATCATGATTGTGTGATCGTGATTGTGTGATCGTGATTGTGTGACCGTGATTGTGTGATCGTGGTTGTGTGATTGTGTGATTGTGTGATTGTGTGAATGTGTGATTGTGTTACCGTTATTGTGTGACCGTGATTGTGTGACCGTGATTGTGTGGTTGCGACTGTGTGATTGTGACTGTGTGATTGTGACTGTGTGATTGTGACTGTGTGATTGTGTGAGTGTGTTATTGTGTGATTGAGTGATTGTGTGACTGTGTGATTTTGTGATTGTGTGATTGTGTGATTGTGTGATTGTGTGATTGTGTGATTGTGTGATTGTGTGATTGTGTGATTGTGTGATTGTGTGATTGTGTAATTGTGATTGTGTGATTGTGTGATTGTGTGATTGTGTGATTGTGTGATTGTGTGATTGTGTGATTGTGTGATTGGGTAATTGTGATTGTGTGATTGTGTGATTGTGTGATTGTGTGATTGTGTGATTGTGTAATTGTGATTGTGTGATTGTGTGATTGTGTGATTGTGTGATTGTGTGATTATGTGATTGTGTGATTGTGTGATTGAGTGATTGTGGGCTTGTGTGATTGTGTGATTTTGTGATTGAGTGATTGTGTGATTGTGTGATTGTGTGATTGTGTGATTGTGTGATTGTGTGATTGTGTGATTGTGTGATTGTGTGATTGTGTGATTGTGTGATTGAGTGATTGTGTGCTTGTGTGATTGTGTGATTGTGTGATTGTGTGATTGTGTGATTGTGTGATTGTGTGATTGTGTGATTGTGTGATTGTGTGATTGTGTGATTGTGTGATTGTGTGATTGTGTGATTGTGTGATTGTGTGATTGTGATTGTGTGATTGTGTGATTGCGATTGTGTGATTGCGATTGTGTGATTGTGATTGTGTGATTGTGATTGTGTGATTGTGATTGTGTGATTGTGTGCTTGTGTGATTGTGTGAATTGTGTCGTTGTGTGATTGTGTGATTGTGTGATTGTGTGATTGCGATTGTGTGATTGTGATTGTGCGATTGTGATTGTGTGATTCTGATTGTGTGATTGTGTGATTGTGTGATTGTGTGATTGTGTGATTGTGTGATTGTGATTGTGTGATTGTGATTGTGTGATTGTGATTGTGTGATTGTGATTGTGTGATTGTGATTGTGCGATTGTGTGATTGTGTGATTGTGATTGTGTGATTGTGATTGTGTGATTGTGATTGTGCGATTGTGATTGTGTGATTGTGTGATTGTGTGACTGTGTGACTGTGTGATTGTGTGATTGTGTGATTGTGTGATTGTGTGATTGTGTGATTGTGTGATTGTGTGATTGTGTGATTGTGTGATTGTGTGATTGTGTGATTGTGTGATTGTGTGATTGTGTGATTGTGTGATTGCGATTGTGTGATTGTGATTGTGTGATGGTGATTGTGTGATTTTGTGATTGTGTGATTGTGTGATTGTGTGATTGAGTGATTGTGTGCTTGTGTGATTGTGTGATTGTGAGATTGTGTGAATTGTGTGGTTGTGTGATTGTGTGATTGTGTGATTGTGTGATTGCGATTGTGTGATTGCGATTGTGTGATTGTGATTGTGTGATTGTGATTGTGTGATTGTGTGATTGTGTGATTGTGTGATTGTGTGATTGTGTAATTGTGATTGTGCGATTGTGATTGTGTGATTGTGTGATTGTGTGATTGTGTGATTGAGTGATTGTGTGCTTGTGTGATTGTGTGATTGTGTGATTGTGTGATTGTGTGATTGTGTGATTGTGTGATTGTGTGATTGTGTGATTGTGTGATTGTGTGATTGTGCGATTGAGTGATTGTGTGCTTGTGTGATTGTGAGATTGTGTGATTGTGTGATTGTGTGATTGTGTGATTGTGTGATTGTGTGATTGTGATTGTGTGATTGTGTGATTGTGTGATTGTGTGATTGTGTGATTGTGAGATTGTGTGAATTGTGTGATTGTGTGATTGTGTGATTGTGTGATTGTGTGATTGTGTAAGTGTGATTGTGCGATTGTGATTGTGTGATTGTGTGATTGTGTGATTGTGAGATTGTGTGATTGTGTAATTGTGATTGTGCGATTGTGATTGTGTGATTGTGTGATTGTGTGATTGTGTGATTGTGAGATTGTGTGATTGTGTGATTGTGTGATTGTGTGATTGTGATTGTGTGATTGTGATTGTGTGATTGTGTGATTGTGAGATTGTGTGAATTGTGTGATTGTGTGATTGTGTGATTGTGTGATTGTGTGATTGCGATTGTGTGATTGTGATTATGTGATTGTGATTGTGTGACTGTGATTGTGTGACCGTCATTGTGTGACCGTAATTGTGTGATCATGATTGTGTGATCGTGATTGTGTGATCGTGATTGTGTGACCGTGATTGTGTGATCGTGGTTGTGTGATTGTGTGATTGTGTGATTGTGTGAATGTGTGATTGTGTTACCGTTATTGTGTGACCGTGATTGTGTGACCGTGATTGTGTGGTTGCGACTGTGTGATTGTGACTGTGTGATTGTGACTGTGTGATTGTGACTGTGTGATTGTGTGAGTGTGTTATTGTGTGATTGAGTGATTGTGTGACTGTGTGATTGTGTGATTGTGTGATTGTGTGATTGTGTGATTGTGTGATTGTGTGATTGTGTGATTGTGTGATTGTGTGATTGTGTGATTGTGTAATTGTGATTGTGTGATTGTGTGATTGTGTGATTGTGTGATTGTGTGATTGTGTGATTGTGTGATTGTGTGATTGGGTAATTGTGATTGTGTGATTGTGTGATTGTGTGATTGTGTGATTGTGTGATTGTGTAATTGTGATTGTGTGATTGTGTGATTGTGTGATTGTGTGATTGTGTGATTATGTGATTGTGTGATTGTGTGATTGAGTGATTGTGGGCTTGTGTGATTGTGTGATTTTGTGATTGAGTGATTGTGTGATTGTGTGATTGTGTGATTGTGTGATTGTGTGATTGTGTGATTGTGTGATTGTGTGCTTGTGTGATTGTGTGAATTGTGTCGTTGTGTGATTGTGTGATTGTGTGATTGTGTGATTGCGATTGTGTGATTGTGATTGTGTGATTGTGATTGTGTGATTCTGATTGTGTGATTGTGTGATTGTGTGATTGTGTGATTGTGTGATTGTGTGATTGTGTGATTGTGATTGTGTGATTGTGATTGTGTGATTGTGATTGTGTGATTATGAGATTGTGTGAATGTGTGATTGTGTGATAGTGTGATTGTGTGATTGTGTGATTGTGTGATTGTGTGATTGTGTGATTGTGTGATTGTGTGATTGTGTGATTGTGTAATTGTGATTGTGTGATTGTGTGATTGTGTGATTGTGTGATTTTGTGATTGTGTGATTGTGTGATTGAGTGATTGTGTGCTTGTGTGATTGTGTGATTTTGTGATAGAGTGATTGTGTGATTGTGTGAATGTGTGATTGTGTGACCGTGATTGTGTGATTGATGATTGTGTGATTGTGTGATTGTGTGATTGTGTGATTGTGTGATTGTGTGATTGTGTGATTGTGTGATTGTGTGATTGTGTAATTGTGATTGTGTGATTGTGTGATTGTGTGATTGTGTGATTTTGTGATTGTGTGATTGTGTGATTGAGTGATTGTGTGCTTGTGTGATTGTGTGATTTTGTGATAGAGTGATTGTGTGATTGTGTGAATGTGTGATTGTGTGACCGTGATTGTGTGATTGATGATTGTGTGATTGTGTGATTGTGTGATTGTGTGATTGTGTGATTGTGTGATTGTGTGATTGTGTGATTGTGTGATTGTGTGATTGTGTGATTGTGTGATTGTGTGATTGTGTGATTGTGTGATTCTGTGATTGTGTAATTGTGATTGTGCGATTGTGATTGTGTGATTGTGTGATTCTGTGATTGTGTGATTTTGTGATTGTGTGATTGTGATTGTGTGATTGTGTGATTGTGTGATTGTGTGATTGTGTGATTGTGTGATTGTGATTGTGTGATTGTGATTGTGTGATTGTGATTGTGTGATTATGAGATTGTGTGAATTGTGTGATTGTGTGATTGTGTGATTGTGTGATTGTGTGATTGCGATTGTGTGATTGTGATTGTGTGATTGTGATTGTGTGATTTTGTGATTGTGTGATTGTGTGATTGAGTGATTGTGTGCTTGTGTGATTGTGTGATTGTGAGATTGTGTGAATTGTGTGGTTGTGTGATTGTGTGATTGTGTGATTGTGTGATTGCGATTGTGTGATTGCGATTGTGTGATTGTGATTGTGTGATTGTGATTGTGAGATTGTGATTGTGTGATTGTGATTGTGTGATTGTGATTGTGTGATTGTGTGCTTGTGTGATTGTGTGAATTGTGTCGTTGTGTGATTGTGTGATTGTGTGATTGTGTGATTGTGTGATTGCGATTGTGTGATTGCGATTGTGTGATTGTGATTGTATGATTGTGATTGTGTGTTTGTGATTGTGTGATTGTGTGATTGTGTGATTGTGTGATTGTGTGATTGTGTGATTGTGATTGTGTGATTGTGATTGTGTGATTGTGATTGTGTGATTGTGATTGTGTGATTATGAGATTGTGTGAATTGTGTGATTGTGTGAGTGTGTGATTGTGTGATTGTGTGATTGTGTGATTGTGTGATTGTGTGATTGTGTGGTTGTGTGATCGTGTGATTGAGTGATTGTGTGTTTGTGTGATTGTATGATTGCGTGATTGTGTGATTGTGTGATTGTGTAATTGTGATTGTGTGATTGTGTGATTGTGTGATTGTGTGATTGTGTGATTGTGTGATTGTGTGATTGTGTGATTGCGATTGCGTGATTGTGATTGTGTGATTGTGATTGTGTGATTGTGATTGTGTGATTGTGTGATTGTGTGATTGTGTAATTGTGATTGTGCGATTGTGATTGTGTGATTGTGAGATTGTGTGGATTGTGTGATTGTGTGATTGTGTGATTGATTGATTGTGTGATTGCGATTGTGTGATTGTGATTGTGTGATTGTGATTGTGTGATTGTGATTGTGTGATTGTGATTGTGTGATTGTGATTGTGTGATTGTGATTGTGTGATTGTGATTGTGTGATTGTGATTGTGTGATTGTGATTGTGTGATTGTGGTTGTGTGATTGTGATTGTGTGATTGTGATTGTGTGATTGTGACTGTGTGATTGTGTGAGTGTGTGATTGTGTGATTGTGTGATTGTGTGATTGTGTGGTTGTGTGATCGTGTGATTGAGTGATTGTGTGTTTGTGTGATTGTGTGATTGCGTGATTGTGTGATTGTGTGATTGTGTAATTGTGATTGTGTGATTGTGATTGTGTGATTGTGTGATTGTGTGATTGTGTGATTGAGTGATTGTGTGATTGTGATTGTGTGATTGTGATTGTGTGATTGTGATTGTGTGATTGTGATTGTGTGATTGTGATTGTGTGATTGTGATTGTGTGATTGTGATTGTGTGATTGTGATTGTGTGATTGTGATTGTGTGATTGTGATTGTGTGATTGTGATTGTGTGATTGTGATTGTGTGATTGTGATTGTGTGATTGTGATTGTGTGATTGTGATTGTGTGATTGTGATTGTGTGATTGTGATTGTGTGATTGTGATTGTGTGATTGTGATTGTGTGATTGTGATTGTGTGATTGTGATTGTGTGATTGTGATTGTGTGATTGTGATTGTGTGATTGTGATTGTGTGATTGTGATTGTGTGATTGTGATTTTGTGATTGTGATTGTGTGATTGTGATTGTGTGATTGTGATTGTGTGATTGTGATTGTGTGATTGTGTGATTGTGTGATTGTGTGATTGTGATTGTGTGATTGTGATTGTGTGATTGTGATTGTGTGATTGTGATTGTGTGATTGTGATTGTGTGATTGTGATTGTGTGACTGTGATTGTGTGATTGTGATTGTGCGATTGTGTGATTGTGTGATTGTGATTGTGTGATTGTGATTGTGTGATTGTGATTGTGCGATTGTGATTGTGTGATTGTGTGATTGTGTGACTGTGTGACTGTGTGATTGTGTGATTGTGTGATTGTGTGATTGTGTGATTGTGTGATTGTGTGATTGTGTGATTGTGTGATTGTGTGATTGTGTGATTGTGTGATTGTGTGATTGTGATTGTGTGATTGTGTGATTGCGTGATTGCGTGATTGTGAGATTGTGTGATTGTGTGATTGTGTGATTGTGTGATTGTGTGATTGTGTGATTGTGTGATTGTGTGATTGTGTGATTGTGTGATTGTGTGATTGTGTGATTGTGTGATTGTGTGATTGTGTGGTTGTGTGACCGTGATTGTGTGACCGTGATTGTGTGATCGTGATTGTGTGATCGTGATTGTGTGATCGTGATTGTGTGATCGTGATTGTGTGATTGTGATTGTGTGATTGTGATTGTGTGATTGTGGTTGTGTGATTGTGATTGTGTGATTGTGATTGTGTGATTGTGACTGTGTGATTGTGTGAGTGTGTGATTGTGTGATTGTGTGATTGTGTGATTGTGTGATTGTGTGGTTGTGTGGTCGTGTGATTGAGTGATTGTGTGTTTGTGTGATTGTGTGATTGCGTGATTGTGTGATTGTGTGATTGTGTAATTGTGATTGTGTGATTGTGATTGTGTGATTGTGTGATTGTGTGATTGTGTGATTGAGTGATTGTGTGATTGTGATTGTGTGATTGTGATTGTGTGATTGTGATCGTGTGATTGTGATTGTGTGATTGTGACTGTGTGATTGTGATTGTGTGATTGTGATTGTGTGATTGTGATTGTGTGATTGTGATTGTGTGATTGTGATTGTGTGATTGTGATTGTGTGATTGTGATTGTGTGATTGTGATTGTGTGATTGTGATTGTGTGATTGTGATTGTGTGATTGTGATTGTGTGATTGTGATTGTGTGATTGTGATTGTGTGATTGTGATTGTGTGATTGTGATTGTGTGATTGTGATTGTGTGATTGTGATTGTGTGATTGTGATTGTGTGATTGTGATTGTGTGATTGTGATTGTGTGATTGTGATTGTGTGATTGTGATTGTGTGATTGTGATTGTGTGATTGTGATTGTGTGATTGTGATTGTGTGATTGTGATTGTGTGATTGTGATTGTGTGATTGTGATTGTGTGATTGTGATTGTGTGATTGTGATTGTGTGATTGTGATTGTGTGATTGTGATTGTGTGATTGTGATTGTGTGATTGTGATTGTGTGATTGTGATTGTGTGATTGTGATTGTGTGATTGTGATTGTGTGATTGTGATTGTGTGATTGTGATTGTGTGATTGTGATTGTGTGATTGTGATTGTGTGATTGTGATTGTGTGATTGTGATTGTGTGATTGTGATTGTGTGATTGTGATTGTGTGATTGTGATTGTGTGATTGTGATTGTGTGATTGTGATTGTGTGATTGTGATTGTGTGATTGTGATTGTGTGATTGTGATTGTGTGATTGTGATTGTGTGATTGTGATTGTGTGATTGTGATTGTGTGATTGTGATTGTGTGATTGTGATTGTGTGATTGTGATTGTGTGATTGTGATTGTGTGATTGTGATTGTGTGATTGTGATTGTGTGATTGTGATTGTGTGATTGTGATTGTGTGATTGTGATTGTGTGATTGTGATTGTGTGATTGTGATTGTGTGATTGTGATTGTGTGATTGTGATTGTGTGATTGTGATTGTGTGATTGTGATTGTGTGATTGTGATTGTGTGATTGTGATTGTGTGATTGTGATTGTGTGATTGTGATTGTGTGATTGTGATTGTGTGATTGTGATTGTGTGATTGTGATTGTGTGATTGTGATTGTGTGATTGTGATTGTGTGATTGTGATTGTGTGATTGTGATTGTGTTATTGTGATTGTGTGATTGTGATTGTGTGATTGTGATTGTGTGATTGTGATTGTGTGATTGTGATTGTGTGATGGTGATTGTGTGATTGTGATTGTGTGATTGTGATTGTGTGATGGTGATTGTGTGATTGTGATTGTGTGATGGTGATTGTGTGATGGTGATTGTGTGATTGTGATTGTGTGATTGTGATTGTGTGATTGTGATTGTGTGATTGTGATTGTGTGATTGTGATTGTGTGATTGTGATTGTGTGATTGTGATTGTGTGATTGTGATTGTGTGATTGTGACTGTGTGATTGTGACTGTGTGATTGTGACTGTGTGATTGTGACTGTGTGATTGTGACTGTGTGATTGTGACTGTGTGATTGTGACTGTGTGATTGTGACTGTGTGATTGTGACTGTTTGATTGTGATTGTGTGATTGTGATTGTGTGATTGTGATTGTGTGATTGTGATTGTGTGATTGTGATTGTGTGATTGTGATTGTGTGATTGTGATTGTGTGATTGTGATTGTGTGATTGTGATTGTGTGATTGTGATTGTGTGATTGTGATTGTGTGATTGTGATTGTGCGATTGTGATTGTGTGATTGTGATTGTGTGATTGTGATTGTGTGATTGTGATTGTGTGATTGTGATTGTGTGATTGTGATTGTGTGATTGTGGTTGTGTGATTGTGTGATTGAGTGGTTGTGTGATTGTGTGATTGTGTGATTGTGTGATTGTGTAATTGTGATTGTGTGATTGTGTGATTGTGATTGTGTGATTGTGTGATTGTGTGATTGTGTAATTGTGATTGTGTGATTGTGTGATTGTGTGATTGTGTGATTGTGTGATTGTGTGATTGTGTGATTGTGTGATTGTGTGATTGTGTGATTGTGTGATTGTGTGATTGTGTGATTGTGTGATTGTGTGATTGCGATTGTGTGATTGTGATTGTGTGATTGTGATTGTGTGATTGTGATTGTGTGATTGTGATTGTGTGATTGTGTGATTGTGTGATTGTGTAATTGTGATTGTGCGATTGTGATTGTGTGATTGTGAGATTGTGTGAATTGTGTGATTGTGTGATTGTGTGATTGATTGATTGTGTGATTGCGATTGTGTGATTGTGATTGTGTGATTGTGATTGTGTGATTGTGATTGTGTGATTGTGATTGTGTGATTGTGATTGTGTGATTGTGATTGTGTGATTGTGATTGTGTGATTGTGATTGTGTGATTGTGATTGTGTGATTGTGATTGTGTGATTGTGATTGTGTGATTGTGGTTGTGTGATTGTGATTGTGTGATTGTGATTGTGTGATTGTGACTGTGTGATTGTGTGAGAGTGTGATTGTGTGATTGTGTGATTGTGTGATTGTGTGATTGTGTGGTTGTGTGATCGTGTGATTGAGTGATTGTGTGTTTGTGTGATTGTGTGATTGCGTGATTGTGTGATTGTGTGATTGTGTAATTGTGATTGTGTGATTGTGATTGTGTGATTGTGTGATTGTGTGATTGTGTGATTGTGTGACTGTGTGACTGTGTGATTGTGTGATTGTGTGATTGTGTGATTGTGTGATTGTGTGATTGTGTGATTGTGTGATTGTGTGATTGTGTGATTGTGTGATTGTGTGATTGTGTGATTGTGTGATTGTGTGATTGTGATTGTGTGATTGTGTGATTGCGTGATTGCGTGATTGTGAGATTGTGTGATTGTGTGATTGCGTGATTGCGTGATTGTGAGATTGTGTGATTGTGTGATTGTGTGATTGTGTGATTGTGTGATTGTGTGATTGTGTGATTGTGTGATTGTGTGATTGAGTGATTGTGTGATTGTGATTGTGTGATTGTGATTGTGTGATTGTGATTGTGTGATTGTGATTGTGTGATTGTGATTGTGTGATTGTGATTGTGTGATTGTGATTGTGTGATTGTGATTGTGTGATTGTGATTGTGTGATTGTGATTGTGTGATTGTGATTGTGTGATTGTGATTGTGTGATTGTGATTGTGTGATTGTGATTGTGTGATTGTGATTGTGTGATTGTGATTGTGTGATTGTGATTGTGTGATTGTGATTGTGTGATTGTGATTGTGTGATTGTGATTGTGTGATTGTGATTGTGTGATTGTGATTGTGTGATTGTGATTGTGTGATTGTGATTGTGTGATTGTGGTTGTGTGATTGTGTGATTGAGTGGTTGTGTGATTGTGTGATTGTGTGATTGTGTGATTGTGTAATTGTGATTGTGTGATTGTGTGATTGTGATTGTGTGATTGTGTGATTGTGTGATTGTGTAATTGTGATTGTGTGATTGTGTGATTGTGTGATTGTGTGATTGTGTGATTGTGTGATTGTGTGATTGTGTGATTGTGTGATTGTGTGATTGTGTGATTGTGTGATTGTGTGATTGCGATTGTGTGATTGTGATTGTGTGATTGTGATTGTGTGATTGTGATTGTGTGATTGTGATTGTGTGATTGTGTGATTGTGTGATTGTGTAATTGTGATTGTGCGATTGTGATTGTGTGATTGTGAGATTGTGTGAATTGTGTGATTGTGTGATTGTGTGATTGATTGATTGTGTGATTGCGATTGTGTGATTGTGATTGTGTGATTGTGATTGTGTGATTGTGATTGTGTGATTGTGATTGTGTGATTGTGATTGTGTGATTGTGATTGTGTGATTGTGATTGTGTGATTGTGATTGTGTGATTGTGATTGTGTGATTGTGGTTGTGTGATTGTGATTGTGTGATTGTGATTGTGTGATTGTGATTGTGTGATTGTGACTGTGTGATTGTGTGAGAGTGTGATTGTGTGATTGTGTGATTGTGTGATTGTGTGATTGTGTGGTTGTGTGATCGTGTGATTGAGTGATTGTGTGTTTGTGTGATTGTGTGATTGCGTGATTGTGTGATTGTGTGATTGTGTAATTGTGATTGTGTGATTGTGATTGTGTGATTGTGTGATTGTGTGATTGTGTGATTGTGTGACTGTGTGACTGTGTGATTGTGTGATTGTGTGATTGTGTGATTGTGTGATTGTGTGATTGTGTGATTGTGTGATTGTGTGATTGTGTGATTGTGTGATTGTGTGATTGTGTGATTGTGTGATTGTGATTGTGTGATTGTGTGATTGCGTGATTGCGTGATTGTGAGATTGTGTGATTGTGTGATTGCGTGATTGCGTGATTGTGAGATTGTGTGATTGTGTGATTGTGTGATTGTGTGATTGTGTGATTGTGTGATTGTGTGATTGTGTGATTGTGTGATTGTGTGATTGAGTGATTGTGTGATTGTGATTGTGTGATTGTGATTGTGTGATTGTGATTGTGTGATTGTAATTGTGTGATTGTGATTGTGTGATTGTGATTGTGTGATTGTGATTGTGTGATTGTGATTGTGTGATTGTGATTGTGTGATTGTGATTGTGTGATTGTGATTGTGTGATTGTGATTGTGTGATTGTGATTGTGTGATTGTGATTGTGTGATTGTGATTGTGTGATTGTGATTGTGTGATTGTGATTGTGTGATTGTGATTGTGTGATTGTGATTGTGTGATTGTGATTTTGTGATTGTGATTGTGTGATTGTGATTGTGTGATTGTGATTGTGTGATTGTGATTGTGTGATTGTGATTGTGTGATTGTGATTGTGTGATTGTGATTGTGTGATTGTGATTGTGTGATTGTGATTGTGTGATTGTGATTGTGTGATTGTGATTGTGTGATTGTGATTGTGTGATTGTGATTGTGTGATTGTGATTGTGTGATTGTGATTGTGTGATTGTGATTGTGTGATTGTGATTGTGTGATTGTGATTGTGTGATTGTGATTGTGTGATTGTGATTGTGTGACTGTGATTGTGTGATTGTGATTGTGTGATTGTGATTGTGTGACTGTGATTGTGTGATTGTGATTGTGTGATTGTGATTGTGTGATTGTGATTGTGCGATTGTGATTGTGTGATTGTGTGATTGTGTGACTGTGTGACTGTGTGATTGTGTGATTGTGTGATTGTGTGATTGTGTGATTGTGTGATTGTGTGATTGTGTGATTGTGTGATTGTGTGATTGTGTGATTGTGTGATTGTGTGATTGTGTGATTGTGATTGTGGGATTGTGTGATTGCGTGATTGCGTGATTGTGAGATTGTGTGATTGTGTGATTGTGTGATTGTGTGATTGTGTGATTGTGTGATTGTGTGATTGTGTGATTGTGTGATTGTGTGATTGTGTGATTGTGTGATTGTGTGATTGTGTGATTGTGTGATTGTGTGATTGTGTGGTTGTGTGACCGTGATTGTGTGACCGTGATTGTGTGATCGTGATTGTGTGATCGTGATTGTGTGATCGTGATTGTGTGATTGCGTGATTGTGATTGTGTGATTGCGTGACTGTGTGATTGTGTGTATGTGTGATTGTGAGATTGTGTGATTGTGTGATTGAGTGATTGTGTGATTGTGTGAATGTGTGATTGTGTGATTGTGTGATTGTGTGATTGTGTGATTGAGTAATTGTGAGATTGTGTGAATTGTGTGATTGTGTGATTGTGTGATTGTGTGATTGTGTGATTGTGTGATTGCGATTGTGTGATTGTGATTGTGTGATTGTGTGATTGTGTGATTGTGTGATTGTGTGATTGTGTGATTGTGTGATTGTGTGATTGTGTGATTGTGTGATTGTGTGATTGTGTGATTGTGTGATTGTGTGATTGTGTGATTGTGTGATTGTGTGATTGTGTGATTGTGTGATTGTGTGATTGTGTGATTGTGTGATTGTGTGATTGTGTGATTGTGTGATTGTGTGATTGTGTGATTGTGTGATTGTGTGATTGTGATTGTGGGATTGTGTGATTGCGTGATTGCGTGATTGTGAGATTGTGTGATTGTGTGATTGTGTGATTGTGTGATTGTGTGATTGTGTGATTGTGTGATTGTGTGATTGTGTGATTGTGTGATTGTGTGATTGTGTGATTGTGTGATTGTGTGATTGTGTGATTGTGTGGTTGTGTGACCGTGATTGTGTGACCGTGATTGTGTGATCGTGATTGTGTGATCGTGATTGTGTGATCGTGATTGTGTGATTGCGTGATTGTGATTGTGTGATTGCGTGACTGTGTGATTGTGTGTATGTGTGATTGTGAGATTGTGTGATTGTGTGATTGAGTGATTGTGTGATTGTGTGAATGTGTGATTGTGTGATTGTGTGATTGTGTGATTGTGTGATTGAGTAATTGTGAGATTGTGTGAATTGTGTGATTGTGTGATTGTGTGATTGTGTGATTGTGTGATTGTGTGATTGCGATTGTGTGATTGTGATTGTGTGATTGTGTGATTGTGTGATTGTGTGATTGTGTGATTGTGTGATTGTGTGATTGTGTGATTGTGTGATTGTGTGATTGTGTGATTGTGTGATTGTGTGATTGTGTGATTGTGTGATTGTGTGATTGTGTGATTGTGTGATTGTGTGATTGTGTGATTGTGTGATTGTGTGATTGTGTGATTGTGTGATTGTGTGATTGTGTGATTGTGTGATTGTGTGATTGTGTGATTGTGTGATTGTGTGATTGTGTGATTGTGTGATTGTGTGATTGTGTGATTGTGTGATTGTGTGATTGTGTGATTGTGATTGTGTGATTGTGATTGTGTGATTGTGATTGTGTGATTGTGATTGTGTGATTGTGATTGTGTGATTGTGATTGTGTGATTGTGATTGTGTGATTGTGATTGTGTGATTGTGATTGTGTGATTGTGATTGTGTGATTGTGATTGTGTGATTGTGATTGTGTGATTGTGATTGTGTGATTGTGATTGTGTGATTGTGATTGTGTGATTGTGATTGTGTGATTGTGATTGTGTGATTGTGATTGTGTGATTGTGATTGTGTGATTGTGATTGTGTGATTGTGATTGTGTGATTGTGATTGTGTGATTGTGATTGTGTGATTGTGATTGTGTGATTGTGATTGTGTGATTGTGATTGTGTGATTGTGATTGTGTGATTGTGATTGTGTGATTGTGATTGTGTGATTGTGATTGTGTGATTGTGATTGTGTGATTGTGATTGTGTGATTGTGATTGTGTGATTGTGATTGTGTGATTGTGATTGTGTGATTGTGATTGTGTGATTGTGATTGTGTGATTGTGATTGTGTGATTGTGATTGTGTGATTGTGATTGTGTGATTGTGATTGTGTGATTGTGATTGTGTGATTGTGATTGTGTGATTGTGATTGTGTGATTGTGATTGTGCGATTGTGATTGTGCGATTGTGATTGTGTGATTGTGATTGTGTGATTGTGATTGTGTGATTGTGATTGTGTGATTGTGATTGTGTGATTGTGATTGTGTGATTGTGATTGTGTGATTGTGATTGTGTGATTGTGATTGTGTGATTGTGATTGTGTGATTGTGATTGTGTGATTGTGATTGTGTGATTGTGATTGTGTGATTGTGATTGTGTGATTGTGATTGTGTGATTGTGATTGTGTGATTGTGATTGTGTGATTGTGATTGTGTGATTGTGATTGTGTGATTGTGATTGTGTGATTGTGATTGTGTGATTGTGATTGTGTGATTGTGATTGTGTGATTGTGATTGTGTGATTGTGATTGTGTGATTGTGATTGTGTGATTGTGATTGTGTGATGGTGATTGTGTGATTGTGATTGTGTGATTGTGATTGTGTGATGGTGATTGTGTGATTGTGATTGTGTGATGGTGATTGTGTGATGGTGATTGTGTGATTGTGATTGTGTGATTGTGATTGTGTGATTGTGATTGTGTGATTGTGATTGTGTGATTGTGATTGTGTGATTGTGATTGTGTGATTGTGATTGTGTGATTGTGATTGTGTGATTGTGATTGTGTGATTGTGATTGTGTGATTGTGATTGTGTGATTGTGATTGTGTGATTGTGACTGTGTGATTGTGACTGTGTGATTGTGACTGTGTGATTGTGACTGTGTGATTGTGACTGTGTGATTGTGACTGTGTGATTGTGACTGTGTGATTGTGACTGTGTGATTGTGACTGTGTGATTGTGACTGTTTGATTGTGACTGTGTGATTGTGATTGTGTGATTGTGATTGTGTGATTGTGATTGTGTGATTGTGATTGTGTGATTGTGATTGTGTGATTGTGATTGTGTGATTGTGATTGTGTGATTGTGATTGTGTGATTGTGATTGTGTGATTGTGATTGTGTGATTGTGATTGTGTGATTGTGATTGTGTGATTGTGATTGTGTGATTGTGATTGTGTGATTGTGATTGTGTGATTGTGATTGTGTGATTGTGATTGTGTGATTGTGGTTGTGTGATTGTGTGATTGAGTGGTTGTGTGATTGTGTGATTGTGTGATTGTGTGATTGTGTAATTGTGATTGTGTGATTGTGTGATTGTGATTGTGTGATTGTGTGATTGTGTGATTGTGTAATTGTGATTGTGTGATTGTGTGATTGTGTGATTGTGTGATTGTGTGATTGTGTGATTGTGTGATTGTGTGATTGTGTGATTGTGTGATTGTGTGATTGTGTGATTGTGTGATTGTGTGATTGTGTGATTGCGATTGTGTGATTGTGATTGTGTGATTGTGATTGTGTGATTGTGATTGTGTGATTGTGATTGTGTGATTGTGTGATTGTGTGATTGTGTATTTGTGATTGTGCGATTGTGATTGTGTGATTGTGAGATTGTGTGAATTGTGTGATTGTGTGATTGTGTGATTGATTGATTGTGTGATTGCGATTGTGTGATTGTGATTGTGTGATTGTGATTGTGTGATTGTGATTGTGTGATTGTGATTGTGTGATGGTGATTGCGTGATTGTGATTGTGTGATTGTGATTGTGTGATTGTGATTGTGTGATTGTGATTGTGTGATTGTGATTGTGTGATTGTGGTTGTGTGATTGTGATTGTGTGATTGTGATTGTGTGATTGCGACTGTGTGATTGTGTGAGAGTGTGATTGTGTGATTGTGTGATTGTGTGATTGTGTGATTGTGTGGTTGTGTGATCGTGTGATTGAGTGATTGTGTGTTTGTGTGATTGTGTGATTGCGTGATTGTGTGATTGTGTGATTGTGTAATTGTGATTGTGTGATTGTGATTGTGTGATTGTGTGATTGTGTGATTGTGTGATTGTGTGACTGTGTGACTGTGTGATTGTGTGATTGTGTGATTGTGTGATTGTGTGATTGTGTGATTGTGTGATTGTGTGATTGTGTGATTGTGTGATTGTGTGATTGTGTGATTGTGTGATTGTGTGATTGTGTGATTGTGTGATTGTGTGATTGTGTGATTGTGTGATTGTGTGATTGTGTGATTGTGTGATTGTGTGATTGTGTGATTGAGTGATTGTGTGATTGTGATTGTGTGATTGTGATTGTGTGATTGTGATTGTGTGATTGTGATTGTGTGATTGTGATTGTGTGATTGTGATTGTGTGATTGTGATTGTGTGATTGTGATTGTGTGATTGTGATTGTGTGATTGTGATTGTGTGATTGTGATTGTGTGATTGTGATTGTGTGATTGTGATTGTGTGATTGTGATTGTGTGATTGTGGTTGTGTGATTGTGATTGTGTGATTGTGATTGTGTGATTGTGATTGTGTGATTGTGATTGTGTGATTGTGATTGTGTGATTGTGATTGTGTGATTGTGATTGTGTGATTGTGATTTTGTGATTGTGATTGTGTGATTGTGATTGTGTGATTGTGATTGTGTGATTGTGATTGTGTGATTGTGATTGTGTGATTGTGATTGTGTGATTGTGATTGTGTGATTGTGATTGTGTGATTGTGATTGTGTGATTGTGATTGTGTGATTGTGATTGTGTGATTGTGATTGTGTGATTGTGATTGTGTGATTGTGATTGTGTGATTGTGATTGTGTGATTGTGATTGTGTGATTGTGATTGTGTGATTGTGATTGTGTGATTGTGATTGTGTGATTGTGATTGTGTGATTGTGATTGTGTGACTGTGATTGTGTGATTGTGATTGTCCGATTGTGTGATTGTGTGATTGTGATTGTGTGATTGTGATTGTGTGATTGTGATTGTGTGATTGTGATTGTGTGATTGTGATTGTGTGATTGTGATTGTGTGATTGTGATTGTGTGATTGTGATTGTGTGATTGTGATTGTGTGATTGTGATTGTGTGATTGTGATTATGTGATTGTGATTGTGTGATTGTGATTGTGTGATTGTGATTGTGTGATTGTGATTGTGTGATTGTGATTGTGTGATTGTGATTGTGTGATTGTGATTGTGTGATTGTGATTGTGTGATTGTGATTGTGTGATTGTGGTTGTGTGATTGTGATTGTGTGATTGTGATTGTGTGATTGTGATTGTGTGATTGTGATTGTGTGATTGTGATTGTGTTATTGTGATTGTGTGATTGTGATTGTGTGATTGTGATTGTGTGATTGTGATTGTGTGATTGTGATTGTGTGATTGTGATTGTGTGATTGTGATTGTGTGATGGTGATTGTGTGATTGTGATTGTGTGATTGTGATTGTGTGATGGTGATTGTGTGATTGTGATTGTGTGATGGTGATTGTGTGATGGTGATTGTGTGATTGTGATTGTGTGATTGTGATTGTGTGATTGTGATTGTGTGATTGTGATTGTGTGATTGTGATTGTGTGATTGTGATTGTGTGATTGTGATTGTGTGATTGTGATTGTGTGATTGTGATTGTGTGATTGTGATTGTGTGATTGTGATTGTGTGATTGTGATTGTGTGATTGTGACTGTGTGATTGTGACTGTGTGATTGTGACTGTGTGATTGTGACTGTGTGATTGTGACTGTGTGATTGTGACTGTGTGATTGTGACTGTGTGATTGTGACTGTGTGATTGTGACTGTTTGATTGTGATTGTGTGATTGTGATTGTGTGATTGTGATTGTGTGATTGTGATTGTGTGATTGTGATTGTGTGATTGTGATTGTGTGATTGTGATTGTGTGATTGTGATTGTGTGATTGTGATTGTGTGATTGTGATTGTGTGATTGTGATTGTGTGATTGTGATTGTGTGATTGTGATTGTGTGATTGTGATTGTGTGATTGTGATTGTGTGATTGTGATTGTGTGATTGTGATTGTGTGATTGTGATTGTGTGATTGTGATTGTGTGATTGTGATTGTGTGATTGTGGTTGTGTGATTGTGTGATTGAGTGGTTGTGTGATTGTGTGATTGTGTGATTGTGTGATTGTGTAATTGTGATTGTGTGATTGTGTGATTGTGATTGTGTGATTGTGTGATTGTGTGATTGTGTAATTGTGATTGTGTGATTGTGTGATTGTGTGATTGTGTGATTGTGTGATTGTGTGATTGTGTGATTGTGTGATTGTGTGATTGTGTGATTGTGTGATTGTGTGATTGTGTGATTGTGTGATTGTGTGATTGCGATTGTGTGATTGTGATTGTGTGATTGTGATTGTGTGATTGTGATTGTGTGATTGTGATTGTGTGATTGTGTGATTGTGTGATTGTGTAATTGTGATTGTGCGATTGTGATTGTGTGATTGTGAGATTGTGTGAATTGTGTGATTGTGTGATTGTGTGATTGATTGATTGTGTGATTGCGATTGTGTGATTGTGATTGTGTGATTGTGATTGTGTGATTGTGATTGTGTGATTGTGATTGTGTGATTGTGATTGTGTGATTGTGATTGTGTGATTGTGATTGTGTGATTGTGATTGTGTGATTGTGATTGTGTGATTGTGATTGTGTGATTGTGGTTGTGTGATTGTGATTGTGTGATTGTGATTGTGTGATTGTGATTGTGTGATTGTGACTGTGTGATTGTGTGAGAGTGTGATTGTGTGATTGTGTGATTGTGTGGTTGTGTGATCGTGTGATTGAGTGATTGTGTGTTTGTGTGATTGTGTGATTGCGTGATTGTGTGATTGTGTGATTGTGTAATTGTGATTGTGTGATTGTGATTGTGTGATTGTGTGATTGTGTGATTGTGTGATTGTGTGACTGTGTGACTGTGTGATTGTGTGATTGTGTGATTGTGTGATTGTGTGATTGTGTGATTGTGTGATTGTGTGATTGTGTGATTGTGTGATTGTGTGATTGTGTGATTGTGTGATTGTGTGATTGTGATTGTGTGATTGTGTGATTGCGTGATTGCGTGATTGTGAGATTGTGTGATTGTGTGATTGCGTGATTGCGTGATTGTGAGATTGTGTGATTGTGCGATTGTGTGATTGTGTGATTGTGTGATTGTGTGATTGTGTGATTGTGTGATTGTGTGATTGTGTGATTGAGTGATTGTGTGATTGTGATTGTGTGATTGTGATTGTGTGATTGTGATTGTGTGATTGTGATTGTGTGATTGTGATTGTGTGATTGTGATTGTGTGATTGTGATTGTGTGATTGTGATTGTGTGATTGTGATTGTGTGATTGTGATTGTGTGATTGTGATTGTGTGATTGTGATTGTGTGATTGTGATTGTGTGATTGTGATTGTGTGATTGTGATTGTGTGATTGTGATTGTGTGATTGTGATTGTGTGATTGTGATTGTGTGATTGTGATTGTGTGATTGTGATTGTGTGATTGTGATTGTGTGATTGTGATTGTGTGATTGTGATTGTGTGATTGTGATTGTGTGATTGTGATTGTGTGATTGTGATTGTGTGATTGTGATTGTGTGATTGTGATTGTGTGATTGTGATTTTGTGATTGTGATTGTGTGATTGTGATTGTGTGATTGTGATTGTGTGATTGTGATTGTGTGATTGTGATTGTGTGATTGTGATTGTGTGATTGTGATTGTGTGATTGTGATTGTGTGATTGTGATTGTGTGATTGTGTGATTGTGTGATTGTGTGATTGTGTGATTGTGTGATTGTGTGATTGTGTGATTGTGTGATTGTGTAATTGTGATTGTGTGATTGTGTGATTGTGTGATTGTGTGATTGTGTGATTGTGTGATTGTGTGATTGTGTGATTGTGTGATTGTGTGATTGTGTGATTGTGTGATTGTGTAATTGTGATTGTGTGATTGTGTGATTGTGTGATTGTGTGATTGTGTGATTGTGTGATTGTGTGATTGTGTGATTGTGTGATTGTGTGATTGTGTGATTGTGTGATTGTGTGATTGTGTGATTGTGTGATTGTGTGGTTGTGTGACCGTGATTGTGTGACCGTGATTGTGTGATCGTGATTGTGTGATCGTGATTGTGTGATCGTGATTGTGTGATTGCTTGATTGTGATTGTGTGATTGCGTGACTGTGTGATTGTGTGTATGTGTGATTGTGAGATTGTGTGATTGTGTGATTGAGTGATTGTGTGATTGTGTGAATGTGTGATTGTGTGATTGTGTGATTGTGTGATTGTGTGATTGAGTAATTGTGAGATTGTGTGAATTGTGTGATTGTGTGATTGTGTGATTGTGTGATTGTGTGATTGCGATTGTGTGATTGTGATTGTGTGATTGTGTGATTGTGTGATTGTGTGATTGTGTGATTGTGTGATTGTGTGATTGTGTGATTGTGTGATTGTGTGATTGTGTGATTGTGTGATTGTGTGATTGTGTGATTGTGTGATTGTGTGATTGTGTGATTGTGTGATTGTGTGATTGTGTGATTGTGTGATTGTGTGATTGTGTGATTGTGTAATTGTGATTGTGTGATTGTGAGATTGTGTGAATTGTGTGATTGTGTGATTGTGTGATTGTGTGATTGATTGATCGTGTGATTGCGATTGTGTGATTGTGATTGTGTGATTGTGATTGTGTGATTGTGATTGTGTGATTGTGATTGTGTGATTGTGATTGTGTGATTGTGATTGTGTGATTGTGATTGTGTGATTGTGATTGTGTGATTGTGATTGTGTGATTGTGATTGTGTGATTGTGATTGTGTGATTGTGATTGTGTGATTGTGATTGTGTGATTGTGATTGTGTGATTGTGATTGTGTGATTGTGATTGTGTGATTGTGATTGTGTGATTGTGATTGTGTGATTGTGATTGTGTGATTGTGATTGTGTGATTGTGATTGTGTGATTGTGATTGTGCGATTGTGATTGTGCGATTGTGATTGTGTGATTGTGATTGTGTGATTGTGATTGTGTGATTGTGATTGTGTGATTGTGATTGTGTTATTGTGATTGTGTGATTGTGATTGTGTGATTGTGATTGTGTGATTGTGATTGTGTGATTGTGATTGTGTGATTGTGTGATTGTTTGATTGTGTGATTGTGTGATTGTGTGATTGTGTGATTGTGTGATTGTGTGATTGTGTGATTGTGTGATTGTGTGATTGTGTGATTGTGTGATTGTGTGATTGTGTGATTGCGATTGTGTGATTGTGATTGTGTGATTGTGATTGTGTGATTTTGTGATTGTGTGATTGTGTGATTGAGTGATTGTGTGCTTGTGTGATTGTGTGATTGTGAGATTGTGTGAATTGTGTGGTTGTGTGATTGTGTGATTGTGTGATTGTGTGATTGCGATTGTGTGATTGCGATTGTGTGATTGTGATTGTGTGATTGTGATTGTGTGATTGTGTGATTGTGTGATTGTGTGATTGTGTGATTGTGTAATTGTGATTGTGCGATTGTGATTGTGTGATTGTGTGATTGTGTGATTGTGTGATTGAGTGATTGTGTGCTTGTGTGATTGTGTGATTGTGTGATTGTGTGATTGTGTGATTGTGTGATTGTGTGATTGTGTGATTGTGCGATTGAGTGATTGTGTGCTTGTGTGATTGTGAGATTGTGTGATTGTGTGATTGTGTGATTGTGTGATTGTGTGATTGTGTGATTGTGATTGTGTGATTGTGTGATTGTGTGATTGTGAGATTGTGTGAATTGTGTGATTGTGTGATTGTGTGATTGTGTGATTGTGTGATTGTGTAAGTGTGATTGTGCGATTGTGATTGTGTGATTGTGTGATTGTGTGATTGTGAGATTGTGTGATTGTGTAATTGTGATTGTGCGATTGTGATTGTGTGATTGTGTGATTGTGTGATTGTGTGATTGTGAGATTGTGTGATTGTGTGATTGTGTGATTGTGTGATTGTGATTGTGTGATTGTGATTGTGTGATTGTGTGATTGTGAGATTGTGTGAATTGTGTGATTGTGTGATTGTGTGATTGTGTGATTGTGTGATTGCGATTGTGTGATTGTGATTATGTGATTGTGATTGTGTGACTGTGATTGTGTGACCGTCATTGTGTGACCGTAATTGTGTGATCATGATTGTGTGATCGTGATTGTGTGATCGTGATTGTGTGACCGTGATTGTGTGATCGTGGTTGTGTGATTGTGTGATTGTGTGATTGTGTGAATGTGTGATTGTGTTACCGTTATTGTGTGACCGTGATTGTGTGACCGTGATTGTGTGGTTGCGACTGTGTGATTGTGACTGTGTGATTGTGACTGTGTGATTGTGACTGTGTGATTGTGACTGTGTGATTGTGTGAGTGTGTTATTGTGTGATTGAGTGATTGTGTGACTGTGTGATTGTGTGATTGTGTGATTGTGTGATTGTGTGATTGTGTGATTGTGTGATTGTGTGATTGTGTGATTGTGTGATTGTGTGATTGTGTGATTGTGTAATTGTGATTGTGTGATTGTGTGATTGTGTGATTGTGTGATTGTGTGATTGTGTGATTGTGTGATTGTGTGATTGTGTGATTGTGTGATTGTGTGATTGTGTGATTGTGTAATTGTGATTGTGTGATTGTGTGATTGTGTGATTGTGTGATTGTGTGATTGTGTAATTGTGATTGTGTGATTGTGTGATTGTGTGATTGTGTGATTGTGTGATTATGTGATTGTGTGATTGTGTGATTGAGTGATTGTGGGCTTGTGTGATTGTGTGATTTTGTGATTGAGTGATTGTGTGATTGTGTGATTGTGTGATTGTGTGATTGTGTGATTGTGTGATTGTGTGATTGTGTGATTGTGTGATTGTGTGATTGTGTGATTGTGTGATTGTGTGATTGTGTGATTGAGTGATTGTGTGCTTGTGTGATTGTGTGATTGTGTGATTGTGTGATTGTGTGATTGTGTGATTGTGTGATTGTGTGATTGTGTGATTGTGTGATTGTGTGATTGTGTGATTGTGTGATTGTGTGATTGTGTGATTGTGTGATTGTGTGATTGTGTGATTGTGTGATTGTGTGATTGCGATTGTGTGATTGTGATTGTGTGATTGTGATTGTGTGATTTTGTGATTGTGTGATTGTGTGATTGAGTGATTGTGTGCTTGTGTGATTGTGTGATTGTGAGATTGTGTGAATTGTGTGGTTGTGTGATTGTGTGATTGTGTGATTGTGTGATTGCGATTGTGTGATTGCGATTGTGTGATTGTGATTGTGTGATTGTGATTGTGTGATTGTGTGATTGTGTGATTGTGTGATTGTGTGATTGTGTAATTGTGATTGTGCGATTGTGATTGTGTGATTGTGTGATTGTGTGATTGTGTGATTGAGTGATTGTGTGCTTGTGTGATTGTGTGATTGTGTGATTGTGTGATTGTGTGATTGTGTGATTGTGTGATTGTGTGATTGTGCGATTGAGTGATTGTGTGCTTGTGTGATTGTGAGATTGTGTGATTGTGTGATTGTGTGATTGTGTGATTGTGTGATTGTGTGATTGTGTGATTGTGTGATTGTGTGATTGTGTGATTGTGTGATTGTGTGATTGTGTAATTGTGATTGTGTGATTGTGTGATTGTGTGATTGTGTGATTGTGTAATTGTGATTGTGTGATTGTGTGATTGTGATTGTGTGATTGTGATTGTGTGATTGTGATTGTGTGATTGTGATTGTGTGATTGTGATTGTGTGATTGTGATTGTGTGATTGTGATTGTGTGATTGTGATTGTGTGATTGTGATTGTGTGATTGTGATTGTGTGATTGTGATTGTGTGATTGTGATTGTGTGATTGTGATTGTGTGATTGTGATTGTGTGATTGTGATTGTGCGATTGTGATTGTGCGATTGTGATTGTGTGATTGTGATTGTGTGATTGTGATTGTGTGATTGTGATTGTGTGATTGTGATTGTGTGATTGTGATTGTGTGATTGTGATTGTGTGATTGTGATTGTGTGATTGTGATTGTGTGATTGTGATTGTGTGATTGTGATTGTGTGATTGTGATTGTGTGATTGTGATTGTGTGATTGTGATTGTGTGATTGTGATTGTGTGATTGTGATTGTGTGATTGTGATTGTGTGATTGTGATTGTGTGATTGTGATTGTGTGATTGTGATTGTGTGATTGTGATTGTGTGATTGTGATTGTGTGATTGTGATTGTGTGATTGTGATTGTGTGATTGTGATTGTGTGATTGTGATTGTGTGATTGTGATTGTGTGATTGTGATTGTGTGATTGTGATTGTGTGATGGTGATTGTGTGATTGTGATTGTGTGATTGTGATTGTGTGATGGTGATTGTGTGATTGTGATTGTGTGATGGTGATTGTGTGATGGTGATTGTGTGATTGTGATTGTGTGATTGTGATTGTGTGATTGTGATTGTGTGATTGTGATTGTGTGATTGTGATTGTGTGATTGTGATTGTGTGATTGTGATTGTGTGATTGTGATTGTGTGATTGTGATTGTGTGATTGTGATTGTGTGATTGTGATTGTGTGATTGTGATTGTGTGATTGTGATTGTGTGATTGTGACTGTGTGATTGTGACTGTGTGATTGTGACTGTGTGATTGTGACTGTGTGATTGTGACTGTGTGATTGTGACTGTGTGATTGTGACTGTGTGATTGTGACTGTGTGATTGTGACTGTGTGATTGTGACTGTTTGATTGTGACTGTGTGATTGTGATTGTGTGATTGTGATTGTGTGATTGTGATTGTGTGATTGTGATTGTGTGATTGTGATTGTGTGATTGTGATTGTGTGATTGTGATTGTGTGATTGTGATTGTGTGATTGTGATTGTGTGATTGTGATTGTGTGATTGTGATTGTGTGATTGTGATTGTGTGATTGTGATTGTGTGATTGTGATTGTGTGATTGTGATTGTGTGATTGTGATTGTGTGATTGTGATTGTGTGATTGTGGTTGTGTGATTGTGTGATTGAGTGGTTGTGTGATTGTGTGATTGTGTGATTGTGTGATTGTGTAATTGTGATTGTGTGATTGTGTGATTGTGATTGTGTGATTGTGTGATTGTGTGATTGTGTAATTGTGATTGTGTGATTGTGTGATTGTGTGATTGTGTGATTGTGTGATTGTGTGATTGTGTGATTGTGTGATTGTGTGATTGTGTGATTGTGTGATTGTGTGATTGTGTGATTGTGTGATTGTGTGATTGTGTGATTGCGATTGTGTGATTGTGATTGTGTGATTGTGATTGTGTGATTGTGATTGTGTGATTGTGATTGTGTGATTGTGATTGTGTGATTGTGTGATTGTGTGATTGTGTATTTGTGATTGTGCGATTGTGATTGTGTGATTGTGAGATTGTGTGAATTGTGTGATTGTGTGATTGTGTGATTGTGTGATTGATTGATTGTGTGATTGCGATTGTGTGATTGTGATTGTGTGATTGTGATTGTGTGATTGTGATTGTGTGATTGTGATTGTGTGATGGTGATTGCGTGATTGTGATTGTGTGATTGTGATTGTGTGATTGTGATTGTGTGATTGTGATTGTGTGATTGTGATTGTGTGATTGTGGTTGTGTGATTGTGATTGTGTGATTGTGATTGTGTGATTGTGACTGTGTGATTGTGTGAGAGTGCGATTGTGTGATTGTGTGATTGTGTGATTGTGTGATTGTGTGGTTGTGTGATCGTGTGATTGAGTGATTGTGTGTTTGTGTGATTGTGTGATTGCGTGATTGTGTGATTGTGTGATTGTGTAATTGTGATTGTGTGATTGTGATTGTGTGATTGTGTGATTGTGTGATTGTGTGATTGTGTGACTGTGTGACTGTGTGATTGTGTGATTGTGTGATTGTGTGATTGTGTGATTGTGTGATTGTGTGATTGTGTGATTGTGTGATTGTGTGATTGTGTGATTGTGTGATTGTGTGATTGTGTGATTGTGTGATTGTGTGATTGTGTGATTGTGTGATTGTGTGATTGTGTGATTGTGTGATTGTGTGATTGTGTGATTGTGTGATTGTGTGATTGAGTGATTGTGTGATTGTGATTGTGTGATTGTGATTGTGTGATTGTGATTGTGTGATTGTGATTGTGTGATTGTGATTGTGTGATTGTGATTGTGTGATTGTGATTGTGTGATTGTGATTGTGTGATTGTGATTGTGTGATTGTGATTGTGTGATTGTGATTGTGTGATTGTGATTGTGTGATTGTGATTGTGTGATTGTGATTGTGTGATTGTGGTTGTGTGATTGTGATTGTGTGATTGTGATTGTGTGATTGTGATTGTGTGATTGTGATTGTGTGATTGTGATTGTGTGATTGTGATTGTGTGATTGTGATTGTGTGATTGTGATTTTGTGATTGTGATTGTGTGATTGTGATTGTGTGATTGTGATTGTGTGATTGTGATTGTGTGATTGTGATTGTGTGATTGTGATTGTGTGATTGTGATTGTGTGATTGTGATTGTGTGATTGTGATTGTGTGATTGTGATTGTGTGATTGTGATTGTGTGATTGTGATTGTGTGATTGTGATTGTGTGATTGTGATTGTGTGATTGTGATTGTGTGATTGTGATTGTGTGATTGTGATTGTGTGATTGTGATTGTGTGATTGTGATTGTGTGATTGTGATTGTGTGACTGTGATTGTGTGATTGTGATTGTCCGATTGTGTGATTGTGTGATTGTGATTGTGTGATTGTGATTGTGTGATTGTGATTGTGTGATTGTGATTGTGTGATTGTGATTGTGTGATTGTGATTGTGTGATTGTGATTGTGTGATTGTGATTGTGTGATTGTGATTATGTGATTGTGATTGTGTGATTGTGATTGTGTGATTGTGATTGTGTGATTGTGATTGTGTGATTGTGATTGTGTGATTGTGATTGTGTGATTGTGATTGTGTGATTGTGATTGTGTGATTGTGATTGTGTGATTGTGATTGTGTGATTGTGGTTGTGTGATTGTGATTGTGTGATTGTGATTGTGTGATTGTGATTGTGTGATTGTGATTGTGTGATTGTGATTGTGTTATTGTGATTGTGTGATTGTGATTGTGTGATTGTGATTGTGTGATTGTGATTGTGTGATTGTGATTGTGTGATTGTGATTGTGTGATTGTGATTGTGTGATGGTGATTGTGTGATTGTGATTGTGTGATTGTGATTGTGTGATGGTGATTGTGTGATTGTGATTGTGTGATGGTGATTGTGTGATGGTGATTGTGTGATTGTGATTGTGTGATTGTGATTGTGTGATTGTGATTGTGTGATTGTGATTGTGTGATTGTGATTGTGTGATTGTGATTGTGTGATTGTGATTGTGTGATTGTGATTGTGTGATTGTGATTGTGTGATTGTGATTGTGTGATTGTGATTGTGTGATTGTGATTGTGTGATTGTGACTGTGTGATTGTGACTGTGTGATTGTGACTGTGTGATTGTGACTGTGTGATTGTGACTGTGTGATTGTGACTGTGTGATTGTGACTGTGTGATTGTGACTGTGTGATTGTGACTGTTTGATTGTGATTGTGTGATTGTGATTGTGTGATTGTGATTGTGTGATTGTGATTGTGTGATTGTGATTGTGTGATTGTGATTGTGTGATTGTGATTGTGTGATTGTGATTGTGTGATTGTGATTGTGTGATTGTGATTGTGTGATTGTGATTGTGTGATTGTGATTGTGTGATTGTGATTGTGTGATTGTGATTGTGTGATTGTGATTGTGTGATTGTGATTGTGTGATTGTGATTGTGTGATTGTGATTGTGTGATTGTGATTGTGTGATTGTGATTGTGTGATTGTGATTGTGTGATTGTGTGATTGAGTGGTTGTGTGATTGTGTGATTGTGTGATTGTGTGATTGTGTAATTGTGATTGTGTGATTGTGTGATTGTGATTGTGTGATTGTGTGATTGTGTGATTGTGTAATTGTGATTGTGTGATTGTGTGATTGTGTGATTGTGTGATTGTGTGATTGTGTGATTGTGTGATTGTGTGATTGTGTGATTGTGTGATTGTGTGATTGTGTGATTGTGTGATTGTGTGATTGCGATTGTGTGATTGTGATTGTGTGATTGTGATTGTGTGATTGTGATTGTGTGATTGTGATTGTGTGATTGTGTGATTGTGTGATTGTGTAATTGTGATTGTGCGATTGTGATTGTGTGATTGTGAGATTGTGTGAATTGTGTGATTGTGTGATTGTGTGATTGATTGATTGTGTGATTGCGATTGTGTGATTGTGATTGTGTGATTGTGATTGTGTGATTGTGATTGTGTGATTGTGATTGTGTGATTGTGATTGTGTGATTGTGATTGTGTGATTGTGATTGTGTGATTGTGATTGTGTGATTGTGATTGTGTGATTGTGATTGTGTGATTGTGGTTGTGTGATTGTGATTGTGTGATTGTGATTGTGTGATTGTGATTGTGTGATTGTGACTGTGTGATTGTGTGAGAGTGTGATTGTGTGATTGTGTGATTGTGTGGTTGTGTGATCGTGTGATTGAGTGATTGTGTGTTTGTGTGATTGTGTGATTGCGTGATTGTGTGATTGTGTGATTGTGTAATTGTGATTGTGTGATTGTGATTGTGTGATTGTGTGATTGTGTGATTGTGTGATTGTGTGACTGTGTGACTGTGTGATTGTGTGATTGTGTGATTGTGTGATTGTGTGATTGTGTGATTGTGTGATTGTGTGATTGTGTGATTGTGTGATTGTGTGATTGTGTGATTGTGTGATTGTGTGATTGTGATTGTGTGATTGTGTGATTGCGTGATTGCGTGATTGTGAGATTGTGTGATTGTGTGATTGCGTGATTGCGTGATTGTGAGATTGTGTGATTGTGCGATTGTGTGATTGTGTGATTGTGTGATTGTGTGATTGTGTGATTGTGTGATTGTGTGATTGTGTGATTGAGTGATTGTGTGATTGTGATTGTGTGATTGTGATTGTGTGATTGTGATTGTGTGATTGTGATTGTGTGATTGTGATTGTGTGATTGTGATTGTGTGATTGTGATTGTGTGATTGTGATTGTGTGATTGTGATTGTGTGATTGTGATTGTGTGATTGTGATTGTGTGATTGTGATTGTGTGATTGTGATTGTGTGATTGTGATTGTGTGATTGTGATTGTGTGATTGTGATTGTGTGATTGTGATTGTGTGATTGTGATTGTGTGATTGTGATTGTGTGATTGTGATTGTGTGATTGTGATTGTGTGATTGTGATTGTGTGATTGTGATTGTGTGATTGTGATTGTGTGATTGTGATTGTGTGATTGTGATTGTGTGATTGTGATTGTGTGATTGTGATTTTGTGATTGTGATTGTGTGATTGTGATTGTGTGATTGTGATTGTGTGATTGTGATTGTGTGATTGTGATTGTGTGATTGTGATTGTGTGATTGTGATTGTGTGATTGTGATTGTGTGATTGTGATTGTGTGATTGTGTGATTGTGTGATTGTGTGATTGTGTGATTGTGTGATTGTGTGATTGTGTGATTGTGTGATTGTGTGATTGTGTGATTGTGTAATTGTGATTGTGTGATTGTGTGATTGTGTGATTGTGTGATTGTGTGATTGTGTGATTGTGTGATTGTGTGATTGTGTGATTGTGTGATTGTGTGATTGTGTGATTGTGTGATTGTGTAATTGTGATTGTGTGATTGTGTGATTGTGTGATTGTGTGATTGTGTGATTGTGTGATTGTGTGATTGTGTGATTGTGTGATTGTGTGATTGTGTGATTGTGTGATTGTGTGATTGTGTGATTGTGTGGTTGTGTGACCGTGATTGTGTGACCGTGATTGTGTGATCGTGATTGTGTGATCGTGATTGTGTGATCGTGATTGTGTGATTGCTTGATTGTGATTGTGTGATTGCGTGACTGTGTGATTGTGTGTATGTGTGATTGTGAGATTGTGTGATTGTGTGATTGAGTGATTGTGTGATTGTGTGAATGTGTGATTGTGTGATTGTGTGATTGTGTGATTGTGTGATTGAGTAATTGTGAGATTGTGTGAATTGTGTGATTGTGTGATTGTGTGATTGTGTGATTGCGATTGTGTGATTGTGATTGTGTGATTGTGTGATTGTGTGATTGTGTGATTGTGTGATTGTGTGATTGTGTGATTGTGTGATTGTGTGATTGTGTGATTGTGTGATTGTGTGATTGTGTGATTGTGTGATTGTGTGATTGTGTGATTGTGTGATTGTGTGATTGTGTGATTGTGTGATTGTGTGATTGTGTGATTGTGTGATTGTGTGATTGTGTAATTGTGATTGTGTGATTGTGAGATTGTGTGAATTGTGTGATTGTGTGATTGTGTGATTGTGTGATTGATTGATCGTGTGATTGCGATTGTGTGATTGTGATTGTGTGATTGTGATTGTGTGATTGTGATTGTGTGATTGTGATTGTGTGATTGTGATTGTGTGATTGTGATTGTGTGATTGTGATTGTGTGATTGTGATTGTGTGATTGTGATTGTGTGATTGTGATTGTGTGATTGTGATTGTGTGATTGTGATTGTGTGATTGTGATTGTGTGATTGTGATTGTGTGATTGTGATTGTGTGATTGTGATTGTGTGATTGTGATTGTGTGATTGTGATTGTGTGATTGTGATTGTGTGATTGTGATTGTGTGATTGTGATTGTGCGATTGTGATTGTGCGATTGTGATTGTGTGATTGTGATTGTGTGATTGTGATTGTGTGATTGTGATTGTGTGATTGTGATTGTGTTATTGTGATTGTGTGATTGTGATTGTGTGATTGTGATTGTGTGATTGTGATTGTGTGATTGTGATTGTGTGATTGTGTGATTGTTTGATTGTGTGATTGTGTGATTGTGTGATTGTGTGATTGTGTGATTGTGTGATTGTGTGATTGTGTGATTGTGTGATTGTGTGATTGTGTGATTGTGTGATTGCGATTGTGTGATTGTGATTGTGTGATTGTGATTGTGTGATTTTGTGATTGTGTGATTGTGTGATTGAGTGATTGTGTGCTTGTGTGATTGTGTGATTGTGAGATTGTGTGAATTGTGTGGTTGTGTGATTGTGTGATTGTGTGATTGTGTGATTGCGATTGTGTGATTGCGATTGTGTGATTGTGATTGTGTGATTGTGATTGTGTGATTGTGTGATTGTGTGATTGTGTGATTGTGTGATTGTGTAATTGTGATTGTGCGATTGTGATTGTGTGATTGTGTGATTGTGTGATTGTGTGATTGAGTGATTGTGTGCTTGTGTGATTGTGTGATTGTGTGATTGTGTGATTGTGTGATTGTGTGATTGTGTGATTGTGTGATTGTGCGATTGAGTGATTGTGTGCTTGTGTGATTGTGAGATTGTGTGATTGTGTGATTGTGTGATTGTGTGATTGTGTGATTGTGTGATTGTGATTGTGTGATTGTGTGATTGTGTGATTGTGAGATTGTGTGAATTGTGTGATTGTGTGATTGTGTGATTGTGTGATTGTGTGATTGTGTAAGTGTGATTGTGCGATTGTGATTGTGTGATTGTGTGATTGTGTGATTGTGAGATTGTGTGATTGTGTAATTGTGATTGTGCGATTGTGATTGTGTGATTGTGTGATTGTGTGATTGTGTGATTGTGAGATTGTGTGATTGTGTGATTGTGTGATTGTGTGATTGTGATTGTGTGATTGTGATTGTGTGATTGTGTGATTGTGAGATTGTGTGAATTGTGTGATTGTGTGATTGTGTGATTGTGTGATTGTGTGATTGCGATTGTGTGATTGTGATTATGTGATTGTGATTGTGTGACTGTGATTGTGTGACCGTCATTGTGTGACCGTAATTGTGTGATCATGATTGTGTGATCGTGATTGTGTGATCGTGATTGTGTGACCGTGATTGTGTGATCGTGGTTGTGTGATTGTGTGATTGTGTGATTGTGTGAATGTGTGATTGTGTTACCGTTATTGTGTGACCGTGATTGTGTGACCGTGATTGTGTGGTTGCGACTGTGTGATTGTGACTGTGTGATTGTGACTGTGTGATTGTGACTGTGTGATTGTGACTGTGTGATTGTGTGAGTGTGTTATTGTGTGATTGAGTGATTGTGTGACTGTGTGATTGTGTGATTGTGTGATTGTGTGATTGTGTGATTGTGTGATTGTGTGATTGTGTGATTGTGTGATTGTGTGATTGTGTGATTGTGTGATTGTGTGATTGTGTAATTGTGATTGTGTGATTGTGTGATTGTGTGATTGTGTGATTGTGTGATTGTGTGATTGTGTGATTGTGTGATTGTGTGATTGTGTGATTGTGTGATTGTGTGATTGTGTAATTGTGATTGTGTGATTGTGTGATTGTGTGATTGTGTGATTGTGTAATTGTGATTGTGTGATTGTGTGATTGTGTGATTGTGTGATTGTGTGATTATGTGATTGTGTGATTGTGTGATTGAGTGATTGTGGGCTTGTGTGATTGTGTGATTTTGTGATTGAGTGATTGTGTGATTGTGTGATTGTGTGATTGTGTGATTGTGTGATTGTGTGCTTGTGTGATTGTGTGATTGTGTGATTGTGTGATTGTGTGATTGTGTGATTGTGTGATTGTGTGATTGTGTGATTGTGTGATTGTGAGATTGTGTGATTGTGTGATTGTGTGATTGTGTGATTGTGATTGTGTGATTGTGATTGTGTGATTGTGTGATTGTGAGATTGTGTGAATTGTGTGATTGTGTGATTGTGTGATTGTGTGATTGTGTGATTGCGATTGTGTGATTGTGATTATGTGATTGTGATTGTGTGACTGTGATTGTGTGACCGTCATTGTGTGACCGTAATTGTGTGATCATGATTGTGTGATCGTGATTGTGTGATCGTGATTGTGTGACCGTGATTGTGTGATCGTGGTTGTGTGATTGTGTGATTGTGTGATTGTGTGATTGTGATTGTGTGATTGTGATTGTGTGATTGTGATTGTGTGATTGTGATTGTGTGATTGTGATTGTGTGATTGTGATTGTGTGATTGTGATTGTGTGATTGTGATTGTGTGATTGTGATTGTGTGATTGTGATTGTGTGATTGTGATTGTGTGATTGTGATTGTGTGATTGTGATTGTGTGATTGTGATTGTGTGATTGTGATTGTGTGATTGTGATTGTGTGATTGTGATTGTGTGATTGTGATTGTGTGATTGTGATTGTGTGATTGTGATTGTGTGATTGTGATTGTGTGATTGTGATTGTGTGATTGTGATTGTGTGATTGTGATTGTGTGATTGTGATTGTGTGATTGTGATTGTGTGATTGTGATTGTGTGATTGTGATTGTGTGATTGTGATTGTGTGATTGTGATTGTGTGATTGTGATTGTGTGATTGTGATTGTGTGATTGTGATTGTGTGATTGTGATTGTGTGATTGTGATTGTGTGATTGTGATTGTGTGATTGTGATTGTGTGATTGTGATTGTGTGATTGTGATTGTGTGATTGTGATTGTGTGATTGTGATTGTGTGATTGTGATTGTGTGATTTTGTGATTGTGTGATTGTGTGATTGAGTGATTGTGTGATTGAGTGATTGTGTGCTTGTGTAATTGTGTGATTGTGTGATTGTGTGATTGTGTGATTGTGTAATTGTGATTGTGCGATTGTGATTGTGTGATTGTGTGATTGTGTGATTGTGTGATTGAGTGATTGTGTGCTTGTGTGATTGTGTGATTGTGTGATTGTGTGATTGTGTGATTGTGTGATTGTGTGATTGTGTGATTGTGTGATTGTGTGATTGTGTGATTGTGTGATTGTGCGATTGAGTGATTGTGTGCTTGTGTGATTGTGAGATTGTGTGATTGTGTGATTGTGTGATTGTGTGATTGTGTGATTGTGTGATTGTGATTGTGTGATTGTGTGATTGTGTGATTGTGTGATTGTGAGATTGTGTGAATTGTGTGATTGTGTGATTGTGTGATTGTGTGATTGTGTGATTGTGTAAGTGTGATTGTGCGATTGTGATTGTGTGATTGTGTGATTGTGTGATTGTGAGATTGTGTGATTGTGTAATTGTGATTGTGCGATTGTGATTGTGTGATTGTGTGATTGTGTGATTGTGTGATTGTGTGATTGTGAGATTGTGTGATTGTGTGATTGTGTGATTGTGTGATTGTGATTGTGTGATTGTGATTGTGTGATTGTGTGATTGTGAGATTGTGTGAATTGTGTGATTGTGTGATTGTGTGATTGTGTGATTGTGTGATTGTGTGATTGTGTGATTGTGTGATTATGTGATTGTGTGATTGTGTGATTGAGTGATTGTGGGCTTGTGTGATTGTGTGATTTTGTGATTGAGTGATTGTGTGATTGTGTGATTGTGTGATTGTGTGATTGTGTGATTGTGTGATTGTGTGATTGTGTGATTGTGTGATTGTGTGATTGTGTGATTGTGTGATTGAGTGATTGTGTGCTTGTGTGATTGTGTGATTGTGTGATTGTGTGATTGTGTGATTGTGTGATTGTGTGATTGTGTGATTGTGTGATTGTGTGATTGTGTGATTGTGTGATTGCGATTGTGTGATTGTGATTGTGTGATTGTGATTGTGTGATTTTGTGATTGTGTGATTGTGTGATTGAGTGATTGTGTGCTTGTGTGATTGTGTGATTGTGTGATTGTGAGATTGTGTGAATTGTGTGGTTGTGTGATTGTGTGATTGTGTGATTGTGTGATTGCGATTGTGTGATTGCGATTGTGTGATTGTGATTGTGTGATTGTGATTGTGTGATTGTGATTGTGTGATTGTGTGCTTGTGTGATTGTGTGAATTGTGTCGTTGTGTGATTGTGTGATTGTGTGATTGTGTGATTGCGATTGTGTGATTGTGATTGTGTGATTGTGATTGTGTGATTCTGATTGTGTGATTGTGTGATTGTGTGATTGTGTGATTGTGTGATTGTGTGATTGTGATTGTGTGATTGTGATTGTGTGATTGTGATTGTGTGATTGTGATTGTGTGATTGTGATTGTGCGATTGTGTGATTGTGATTGTGTGATTGTGATTGTGTGATTGTGATTGTGCGATTGTGATTGTGTGATTGTGTGATTGTGTGACTGTGTGACTGTGTGATTGTGTGATTGTGTGATTGTGTGATTGTGTGATTGTGTGATTGTGTGATTGTGTGATTGTGTGATTGTGTGATTGTGTGATTGTGTGATTGTGTGATTGTGTGATTGTGTGATTGTGTGATTGTGTGATTGTGTGATTGCGATTGTGTGATTGTGATTGTGTGATGGCGATTGTGTGATTTTGTGATTGTGTGATTGTGTGATTGAGTGATTGTGTGCTTGTGTGATTGTGTGATTGTGAGATTGTGTGAATTGTGTGGTTGTGTGATTGTGTGATTGTGTGATTGTGTGATTGCGATTGTGTGATTGCGATTGTGTGATTGTGATTGTGTGATTGTGATTGTGTGATTGCGTGATTGTGTGATTGTGTGATTGTGTGATTGTGTAATTGTGATTGTGCGATTGTGATTGTGTGATTGTGTGATTGTGTGATTGTGTGATTGAGTGATTGTGTGCCTGTGTGATTGTGTGATTGTGTGATTGTGTGATTGTGTGATTGTGTGATTGTGTGATTGTGTGATTGTGTGATTGTGTGATTGTGTGATTGTGCGATTGAGTGATTGTGTGCTTGTGTGATTGTGAGATTGTGTGATTGTGTGATTGTGTGATTGTGTGATTGTGTGATTGTGTGATTGTGTGATTGTGTGACTGTGTGATTGTGTGATTGTGTGATTGCGATTGCGTGATTGTGATTGTGTGATTGTGATTGTGTGATTGTGATTGTGTGATTGTGTGATTGTGTGATTGTGTAATTGTGATTGTGCGATTGTGATTGTGTGATTGTGAGATTGTGTGAATTGTGTGATTGTGTGATTGTGTGATTGATTGATTGTGTGATTGCGATTGTGTGATTGTGATTGTGTGATTGTGATTGTGTGATTGTGATTGTGTGATTGTGATTGTGTGATTGTGATTGTGTGATTGTGATTGTGTGATTGTGATTGTGTGATTGTGATTGTGTGATTGTGATTGTGTGATTGTGATTGTGTGATTGTGGTTGTGTGATTGTGATTGTGTGATTGTGATTGTGTGATTGTGACTGTGTGATTGTGTGAGTGTGTGATTGTGTGATTGTGTGATTGTGTGATTGTGTGATTGTGTGGTTGTGTGATCGTGTGATTGAGTGATTGTGTGTTTGTGTGATTGTGTGATTGCGTGATTGTGTGATTGTGTGATTGTGTAATTGTGATTGTGTGATTGTGATTGTGTGATTGTGTGATTGTGTGATTGTGTGATTGAGTGATTGTGTGATTGTGATTGTGTGATTGTGATTGTGTGATTGTGATTGTGTGATCGTGATTGTGTGATTGTGATTGTGTGATTGTGATTGTGTGATTGTGATTGTGTGATTGTGATTGTGTGATTGTGATTGTGTGATTGTGATTGTGTGATTGTGATTGTGTGATTGTGATTGTGTGATTGTGATTGTGTGATTGTGATTGTGTGATTGTGACTGTGTGATTGTGATTGTGTGATTGTGATTGTGTGATTGTGATTGTGTGATTGTGATTGTGTGATTGTGATTGTGTGATTGTGATTGTGTGATTGTGATTGTGTGATTGTGATTGTGTGATTGTGATTTTGTGATTGTGATTGTGTGATTGTGATTGTGTGATTGTGATTGTGTGATTGTGATTGTGTGATTGTGATTGTGTGATTGTGATTGTGTGATTGTGATTGTGTGATTGTGATTGTGTGATTGTGATTGTGTGATTGTGATTGTGTGATTGCGATTGTGTGATTGTGATTGTGTGATTGTGATTGTGTGATTGTGATTGTGTGATTGTGATTGTGTTATTGTGATTGTGTGATTGCGATTGTGTGATTGTGATTGTGTGACTGTGATTGTGTGATTGTGATTGTGCGATTGTGTGATTGTGTGATTGTGATTGTGTGATTGTGATTGTGCGATTGTGATTGTGTGATTGTGTGATTGTGTGACTGTGTGACTGTGTGATTGTGTGATTGTGTGATTGTGTGATTGTGTGATTGTGTGATTGTGTGATTGTGTGATTGTGTGATTGTGTGATTGTGTGATTGTGTGATTGTGTGATTGTGATTGTGTGATTGTGTGATTGCGTGATTGCGTGATTGTGAGATTGTGTGATTGTGTGATTGTGTGATTGTGTGATTGTGTGATTGTGTGATTGTGTGATTGTGTGATTGTGTGATTGTGTGATTGTGTGATTGTGTGATTGTGTGCTTGTGTGATTGTGTGGTTGTGTGACCGTGATTGTGTGACCGTGATTGTGTGATCGTGATTGTGTGATCGTGATTGTGTGATCGTGATTGTGTGATTGCGTGATTGTGATTGTGTGATTGCGTGACTGTGTGATTGTGTGTATGTGTGATTGTGAGATTGTGTGATTGTGTGATTGAGTGATTGTGTGATTGTGTGAATGTGTGATTGTGTGATTGTGTGATTGTGTGATTGTGTGATTGAGTGATTGTGAGATTGTGTGAATTGTGTGATTGTGTGATTGTGTGATTGTGTGATTGCGATTGTGTGATTGTGATTGTGTGATTGTGTGATTGTGTGATTGTGTGATTGTGTGATTGTGTGATTGTGTGATTGTGTGATTGTGTGATTGTGTGATTGTGTGATTGTGTGATTGTGTGATTGTGTGATTGTGTGATTGTGTGATTGTGTGATTGTGTAATTGTGATTGTGATTGTGTGATTGTGATTGTGTGATTGTGATTGTGTGATTGTGATTGTGTGATTGTGATTGTGTGATTGTGATTGTGTGATTGTGATTGTGTGATTGTGATTGTGTGATTGTGATTGTGTGATTGTGATTGTGTGATTGTGATTGTGTGATTGTGATTGTGTGATTGTGATTGTGTGATTGTGATTGTGTGATTGTGATTGTGTGATTGTGATTGTGTGATTGTGATTGTGTGATTGTGATTGTGTGATTGTGATTGTGTGATTGTGATTGTGTGATTGTGATTGTGTGATTGTGATTGTGTGATTGTGATTGTGTGATTGTGATTGTGTGATTGTGATTGTGTGATTGTGATTGTGTGATTGTGATTGTGTGATTGTGATTGTGTGATTGTGATTGTGTGATTGTGATTGTGTGATTGTGATTGTGTGATTGTGATTGTGTGATTGTGATTGTGTGATTGTGATTGTGTGATTGTGATTGTGTGATTGTGATTGTGTGATTGTGATTGTGTGATTGTGATTGTGTGATTGTGATTGTGTGATTGTGATTGTGTGATTGTGATTGTGTGATTGTGATTGTGTGATTGTGATTGTGTGATTGTGATTGTGTGATTGTGATTGTGTGATTGTGATTGTGTGATTGTGATTGTGTGATTGTGATTGTGTGATTGTGATTGTGTGATTGTGATTGTGTGATTGTGATTGTGTGATTGTGATTGTGTGATTGTGATTGTGTGATTGTGATTGTGTGATTGTGATTGTGTGATTGTGATTGTGTGATTGTGATTGTGTGATTGTGATTGTGTGATTGTGATTGTGTGATTGTGATTGTGTTATTGTGATTGTGTGATTGTGATTGTGTGATTGTGATTGTGTGATTGTGATTGTGTGATGGTGATTGTGTGATGGTGATTGTGTGATTGTGATTGTGTGATTGTGATTGTGTGATGGTGATTGTGTGATTGTGATTGTGTGATGGTGATTGTGTGATTGTGATTGTGTGATTGTGATTGTGTGATTGTGATTGTGTGATTGTGATTGTGTGATTGTGATTGTGTGATTGTGATTGTGTGATTGTGATTGTGTGATTGTGATTGTGTGATTGTGATTGTGTGATTGTGATTGTGTGATTGTGACTGTGTGATTGTGACTGTGTGATTGTGACTGTGTGATTGTGACTGTGTGATTGTGACTGTGTGATTGTGACTGTGTGATTGTGACTGTGTGATTGTGACTGTGTGATTGTGACTGTTTGATTGTGACTGTGTGATTGTGATTGTGTGATTGTGATTGTGTGATTGTGATTGTGTGATTGTGATTGTGTGATTGTGATTGTGTGATTGTGATTGTGTGATTGTGATTGTGTGATTGTGATTTTGTGATTGTGATTGTGTGATTGTGATTGTGTGATTGTGATTGTGTGATTGTGATTGTGTGATTGTGATTGTGTGATTGTGATTGTGTGATTGTGATTGTGTGATTGTGATTGTGTGATTGTGATTGTGTGATTGCGATTGTGTGATTGCGATTGTGTGATTGCGATTGTGTGATTGTGATTGTGTGATTGTGATTGTGTGATTGTGATTGTGTGATTGTGATTGTCTGATTGTGATTGTGTGATTGTGATTGTGTGATTGTGATTGTGTGATTGTGATTGTGTGATTGTGATTGTGTGATTGTGATTGTGTGATTGTGATTGTGTGATGGTGATTGTGTGATTGTGATTGTGTGATGGTGATTGTGCGATTGTGATTGTGTGATTGTGTGATTGTGTGATTGTGTGATTGTGTGATTGTGTGATTGTGTGATTGTGTGATTGTGTGATTGTGTGATTGTGTGATTGTGTGATTGCGATTGTGTGATTGTGATTGTGTGATTGTGATTGTGTGATTTTGTGATTGTGTGATTGTGTGATTGAGTGATTGTGTGCTTGTGTGATTGTGTGATTGTGAGATTGTGTGAATTGTGTGGTTGTGTGATTGTGTGATTGTGTGATTGTGTGATTGCGATTGTGTGATTGCGATTGTGTGATTGTGATTGTGTGATTGTGATTGTGTGATTGTGTGATTGTGTGATTGTGTGATTGTGTGATGTGTAATTGTGATTGTGCGATTGTGATTGTGTGATTGTGTGATTGTGTGATTGTGTGATTGAGTGATTGTGTGCTTGTGTGATTGTGTGATTGTGTGATTGTGTGATTGTGTGATTGTGTGATTGTGTGATTGTGTGATTGTGCGATTGAGTGATTGTGTGCTTGTGTGATTGTGAGATTGTGTGATTGTGTGATTGTGTGATTGTGTGATTGTGTGATTGTGTGATTGTGTGATTGTGTGATTGTGTGATTGTGTGATTGTGAGATTGTGTGAATTGTGTGATTGTGTGATTGTGTGATTGTGTGATTGTGTGATTGTGTAAGTGTGATTGTGCGATTGTGATTGTGTGATTGTGTGACTGTGTGATTGTGAGATTGTGTGATTGTGTAATTGTGATTGTGCGATTGTGATTGTGTGATTGTGTGATTGTGTGATTGTGTGATTGTGAGATTGTGTGATTGTGTGATTGTGTGATTGTGTGATTGTGATTGTGTGATTGTGATTGTGTGATTGTGTGATTGTGAGATTGTGTGAATTGTGTGATTGTGTGATTGTGTGATTGTGTGATTGTGTGATTGCGATTGTGTGATTGTGATTATGTGATTGTGATTGTGTGACTGTGATTGTGTGACCGTCATTGTGTGACCGTAATTGTGTGATCATGATTGTGTGATCGTGATTGTGTGATCGTGATTGTGTGACCGTGATTGTGTGATCGTGGTTGTGTGATTGTGTGATTGTGTGATTGTGTGAATGTGTGATTGTGTTACCGTTATTGTGTGACCGTGATTGTGTGACCGTGATTGTGTGGTTGCGACTGTGTGATTGTGACTGTGTGATTGTGACTGTGTGATTGTGACTGTGTGATTGTGACTGTGTGATTGTGACTGTGTGATTGTGTGAGTGTGTTATTGTGTGATTGAGTGATTGTGTGACTGTGTGATTGTGTGATTGTGTGATTGTGTGATTGTGTGATTGTGTGATTGTGTGATTGTGTGATTGTGTGATTGTGTGATTGTGTAATTGTGATTGTGTGATTGTGTGATTGTGTGATTGTGTGATTGTGTGATTGTGTGATTGTGTGATTGTGTGATTGTGTGATTGTGTGATTGTGTGATTGTGTGATTGTGTGATTGTGATTGTGTGATTGTGATTGTGTGATTGTGATTGTGTGATTGTGATTGTGTGATTGTGATTGTGTGATTGTGATTGTGTGATTGTGATTGTGTGATTGTGATTGTGTGATTGTGATTGTGTGATTGTGATTGTGTGATTGTGATTGTGTGATTGCGATTGTGTGATTGCGATTGTGTGATTGTGATTGTGTGATTGTGATTGTGTGATTGTGATTGTGTGATTGTGATTGTGTGATTGTGATTGTCTGATTGTGATTGTGTGATTGTGATTGTGTGATTGTGATTGTGTGATTGTGATTGTGTGATTGTGATTGTGTGATTGTGATTGTGTGATTGTGATTGTGTGATTGTGATTGTGTGATTGCGATTGTGTGATTGTGATTGTGTGACTGTGATTGTGTGATTGTGATTGTGCGATTGTGTGATTGTGTGATTGTGATTGTGTGATTGTGATTGTGTGATTGTGATTGTGCGATTGTGATTGTGTGATTGTGTGATTGTGTGACTGTGTGACTGTGTGATTGTGTGATTGTGTGATTGTGTGATTGTGTGATTGTGTGATTGTGTGATTGTGTGATTGTGTGATTGTGTGATTGCGTGATTGTGTGATTGTGTGATTGTGATTGTGTGATTGTGTGATTGCGTGATTGCGTGATTGTGAGATTGTGTGATTGTGTGATTGTGTGATTGTGTGATTGTGTGATTGTGTGATTGTGTGATTGTGTGATTGTGTGATTGTGCGATTGTGTGATTGTGTGATTGTGTGATTGTGTGCTTGTGTGATTGTGTGGTTGTGTGACCGTGATTGTGTGACCGTGATTGTGTGATCGTGATTGTGTGATCGTGATTGTGTGATCGTGATTGTGTGATTGCGTGATTGTGATTGTGTGATTGCGTGACTGTGTGATTGTGTGTATGTGTGATTGTGAGATTGTGTGATTGTGTGATTGAGTGATTGTGTGATTGTGTGAATGTGTGATTGTGTGATTGTGTGATTGTGTGATTGTGTGATTGAGTGATTGTGAGATTGTGTGAATTGTGTGATTGTGTGATTGTGTGATTGTGTGATTGCGATTGTGTGATTGTGATTGTGTGATTGTGTGATTGTGTGATTGTGTGATTGTGTGATTGTGTGATTGTGTGATTGTGTGATTGTGTGATTGTGTGATTGTGTGATTGTGTGATTGTGTGATTGTGTGATTGTGTGATTGTGTGATTGTGTGATTGTGTGATTGTGTGATTGTGTGATTGTGTGATTGTGTGATTGTGTGATTGTGTAATTGTGATTGTGATTGTGTGATTGTGATTGTGTGATTGTGATTGTGTGATTGTGATTGTGTGATTGTGATTGTGTGATTGTGATTGTGTGATTGTGATTGTGTGATTGTGATTGTGTGATTGTGATTGTGTGATTGTGATTGTGTGATTGTGATTGTGTGATTGTGATTGTGTGATTGTGATTGTGTGATTGTGATTGTGTGATTGTGATTGTGTGATTGTGATTGTGTTATTGTGATTGTGTGATTGTGATTGTGTGATTGTGATTGTGTGATTGTGATTGTGTGATGGTGATTGTGTGATGGTGATTGTGTGATTGTGATTGTGTGATTGTGATTGTGTGATGGTGATTGTGTGATTGTGATTGTGTGATGGTGATTGTGTGATTGTGATTGTGTGATTGTGATTGTGTGATTGTGATTGTGTGATTGTGATTGTGTGATTGTGATTGTGTGATTGTGATTGTGTGATTGTGATTGTGTGATTGTGATTGTGTGATTGTGATTGTGTGATTGTGATTGTGTGATTGTGATTGTGTGATTGTGATTGTGTGATTGTGATTGTGTGATTGTGACTGTGTGATTGTGACTGTGTGATTGTGACTGTGTGATTGTGACTGTGTGATTGTGACTGTGTGATTGTGACTGTGTGATTGTGACTGTGTGATTGTGACTGTGTGATTGTGACTGTGTGATTGTGACTGTGTGATTGTGACTGTTTGATTGTGATTGTGTGATTGTGATTGTGTGATTGTGATTGTGTGATTGTGATTGTGTGATTGTGATTGTGTGATTGTGATTGTGTGATTGTGATTGTGTGATTGTGATTGTGTGATTGTGATTGTGTGATTGTGATTGTGTGATTGTGATTGTGTGATTGTGATTGTGTGATTGTGATTGTGTGATTGTGATTGTGTGATTGTGATTGTGTGATTGTGATTGTGTGATTGTGATTGTGTGATTGTGATTGTGTGATTGTGATTGTGTGATTGCGATTGTGTGATTGCGATTGTGTGATTGTGATTGTGTGATTGTGATTGTGTGATTGTGATTGTGTGATTGTGATTGTGTGATTGTGATTGTCTGATTGTGATTGTGTGATTGTGATTGTGTGATTGTGATTGTGTGATTGTGATTGTGTGATTGTGATTGTGTGATTGTGATTGTGTGATTGTGATTGTGTGATTGTGATTGTGTGATTGTGATTGTGTGATTGTGATTGTGTGATTGTGATTGTGTGATTGTGATTGTGTGATTGTGATTGTGTGATTGTGATTGTGTTATTGTGATTGTGTGATTGTGATTGTGTGATTGTGATTGTGTGATTGTGATTGTGTGATGGTGATTGTGTGATGGTGATTGTGTGATTGTGATTGTGTGATTGTGATTGTGTGATGGTGATTGTGTGATTGTGATTGTGTGATGGTGATTGTGTGATTGTGATTGTGTGATTGTGATTGTGTGATTGTGATTGTGTGATTGTGATTGTGTGATTGTGATTGTGTGATTGTGATTGTGTGATTGTGATTGTGTGATTGTGATTGTGTGATTGTGATTGTGTGATTGTGATTGTGTGATTGTGATTGTGTGATTGTGATTGTGTGATTGTGATTGTGTGATTGTGACTGTGTGATTGTGACTGTGTGATTGTGACTGTGTGATTGTGACTGTGTGATTGTGACTGTGTGATTGTGACTGTGTGATTGTGACTGTGTGATTGTGACTGTGTGATTGTGACTGTGTGATTGTGACTGTGTGATTGTGACTGTTTGATTGTGATTGTGTGATTGTGATTGTGTGATTGTGATTGTGTGATTGTGATTGTGTGATTGTGATTGTGTGATTGTGATTGTGTGATTGTGATTGTGTGATTGTGATTGTGTGATTGTGATTGTGTGATTGTGATTGTGTGATTGTGATTGTGTGATTGTGATTGTGTGATTGTGATTGTGTGATTGTGATTGTGTGATTGTGATTGTGTGATTGTGATTGTGTGATTGTGATTGTGTGATTGTGATTGTGTGATTGTGATTGTGTGATTGCGATTGTGTGATTGCGATTGTGTGATTGTGATTGTGTGATTGTGATTGTGTGATTGTGATTGTGTGATTGTGATTGTGTGATTGTGATTGTCTGATTGTGATTGTGTGATTGTGATTGTGTGATTGTGATTGTGTGATTGTGATTGTGTGATTGTGATTGTGTGATTGTGATTGTGTGATTGTGATTGTGTGATGGTGATTGTGTGATTGTGATTGTGTGATGGTGATTGTGCGATTGTGATTGTGTGATTGTGTGATTGTGTGACTGTGTGACTGTGTGATTGTGTGATTGTGTGATTGTGTGATTGTGTGATTGTTTGATTGTGTGATTGTGTGATTGTGTGATTGTGTGATTGTGTGATTGTGTGATTGTGTGATTGTGTGATTGTGTGATTGTGTGATTGTGTGATTGTGTGATTGTGTGATTGCGATTGTGTGATTGTGATTGTGTGATTGTGATTGTGTGATTTTGTGATTGTGTGGTTGTGTGATTGAGTGATTGTGTGCTTGTGTGATTGTGTGATTGTGAGATTGTGTGAATTGTGTGGTTGTGTGATTGTGTGATTGTGTGATTGTGTGATTGCGATTGTGTGATTGCGATTGTGTGATTGTGATTGTGTGATTGTGATTGTGTGATTGTGTGATTGTGTGATTGTGTGATTGTGTAATTGTGATTGTGCGATTGTGATTGTGTGATTGTGTGATTGTGTGATTGTGTGATTGAGTGATTGTGTGCTTGTGTGATTGTGTGATTGTGTGATTGTGTGATTGTGTGATTGTGTGATTGTGTGATTGTGTGATTGTGCGATTGAGTGATTGTGTGCTTGTGTGATTGTGAGATTGTGTGATTGTGTGATTGTGTGATTGTGTGATTGTGTGATTGTGTGATTGTGATTGTGTGATTGTGTGATTGTGTGATTGTGAGATTGTGTGAATTGTGTGATTGTGTGATTGTGTGATTGTGTGATTGTGTGATTGTGTAAGTGTGATTGTGCGATTGTGATTGTGTGATTGTGTGATTGTGTGATTGTGAGATTGTGTGATTGTGTAATTGTGATTGTGCGATTGTGATTGTGTGATTGTGTGATTGTGTGATTGTGTGATTGTGAGATTGTGTGATTGTGTGATTGTGTGATTGTGTGATTGTGATTGTGTGATTGTGATTGTGTGATTGTGTGATTGTGAGATTGTGTGAATTGTGTGATTGTGTGATTGTGTGATTGTGTGATTGTGTGATTGCGATTGTGTGATTGTGATTATGTGATTGTGATTGTGTGACTGTGATTGTGTGACCGTCATTGTGTGACCGTAATTGTGTGATCATGATTGTGTGATCGTGATTGTGTGATCGTGATTGTGTGACCGTGATTGTGTGATCGTGGTTGTGTGATTGTGTGATTGTGTGATTGTGTGAATGTGTGATTGTGTTACCGTTATTGTGTGACCGTGATTGTGTGACCGTGATTGTGTGGTTGCGACTGTGTGATTGTGACTGTGTGATTGTGACTGTGTGATTGTGACTGTGTGATTGTGACTGTGTGATTGTGACTGTGTGATTGTGTGAGTGTGTTATTGTGTGATTGAGTGATTGTGTGACTGTGTGATTGTGTGATTGTGTGATTGTGTGATTGTGTGATTGTGTGATTGTGTGATTGTGTGATTGTGTGATTGTGTGATTGTGTAATTGTGATTGTGTGATTGTGTGATTGTGTGATTGTGTGATTGTGTGATTGTGTGATTGTGTGATTGTGTGATTGTGTGATTGTGTGATTGTGTGATTGTGTGATTGTGTGATTGTGTGATTGTGTGATTGTGTAATTGTGATTGTGTGATTGTGTGATTGTGTGATTGTGTGATTGTGTAATTGTGATTGTGTGATTGTGTGATTGTGTGATTGTGTGATTGTGTGATTATGTGATTGTGTGATTGTGTGATTGAGTGATTGTGCGATTGTGTGATTGTGTGATTGTGATTGTGTGATTGTGATTGTGTGATTGTGATTGTGCGATTGTGATTGTGTGATTGTGTGATTGTGTGACTGTGTGACTGTGTGATTGTGTGATTGTGTGATTGTGTGATTGTGTGATTGTGTGATTGTGTGATTGTGTGATTGTGTGATTGTGTGATTGCGTGATTGTGTGATTGTGTGATTGTGATTGTGTGATTGTGTGATTGCGTGATTGCGTGATTGTGAGATTGTGTGATTGTGTGATTGTGTGATTGTGTGATTGTGTGATTGTGTGATTGTGTGATTGTGTGATTGTGTGATTGTGTGATTGTGTGATTGTGTGATTGTGTGATTGTGTGCTTGTGTGATTGTGTGGTTGTGTGACCGTGATTGTGTGACCGTGATTGTGTGATCGTGATTGTGTGATCGTGATTGTGTGATCGTGATTGTGTGATTGCGTGATTGTGATTGTGTGATTGCGTGACTGTGTGATTGTGTGTATGTGTGATTGTGAGATTGTGTGATTGTGTGATTGAGTGATTGTGTGATTGTGTGAATGTGTGATTGTGTGATTGTGTGATTGTGTGATTGTGTGATTGAGTGATTGTGAGATTGTGTGAATTGTGTGATTGTGTGATTGTGTGATTGTGTGATTGCGATTGTGTGATTGTGATTGTGTGATTGTGTGATTGTGTGATTGTGTGATTGTGTGATTGTGTGATTGTGTGATTGTGTGATTGTGTGATTGTGTGATTGTGTGATTGTGTGATTGTGTGATTGTGTGATTGTGTGATTGTGTGATTGTGTGATTGTGTAATTGTGATTGTGATTGTGTGATTGTGATTGTGTGATTGTGATTGTGTGATTGTGATTGTGTGATTGTGATTGTGTGATTGTGATTGTGTGATTGTGATTGTGTGATTGTGATTGTGTGATTGTGATTGTGTGATTGTGATTGTGTGATTGTGATTGTGTGATTGTGATTGTGTGATTGTGATTGTGTGATTGTGATTGTGTTATTGTGATTGTGTGATTGTGATTGTGTGATTGTGATTGTGTGATTGTGATTGTGTGATGGTGATTGTGTGATGGTAATTGTGTGATTGTGATTGTGTGATTGTGATTGTGTGATGGTGATTGTGTGATTGTGATTGTGTGATGGTGATTGTGTGATTGTGATTGTGTGATTGTGATTGTGTGATTGTGATTGTGTGATTGTGATTGTGTGATTGTGATTGTGTGATTGTGATTGTGTGATTGTGATTGTGTGATTGTGATTGTGTGATTGTGATTGTGTGATTGTGATTGTGTGATTGTGATTGTGTGATTGTGACTGTGTGATTGTGACTGTGTGATTGTGACTGTGTGATTGTGACTGTGTGATTGTGACTGTGTGATTGTGACTGTGTGATTGTGACTGTGTGATTGTGACTGTGTGATTGTGACTGTTTGATTGTGATTGTGTGATTGTGATTGTGTGATTGTGATTGTGTGATTGTGATTGTGTGATTGTGATTGTGTGATTGTGATTGTGTGATTGTGATTGTGTGATTGTGATTGTGTGATTGTGATTGTGTGATTGTGATTGTGTGATTGTGATTGTGTGATTGTGATTGTGTGATTGTGATTGTGTGATTGTGATTGTGTGATTGTGATTGTGTGATTGTGATTGTGTGATTGTGATTGTGTGATTGTGATTGTGTGATTGTGATTGTGTGATTGTGATTGTGTGATTGTGATTGTGTGATTGTGATTGTGTGATTGTGATTGTGTGATTGTGATTGTGTGATTGCGATTGTGTGATTGCGATTGTGTGATTGTGATTGTGTGATTGTGATTGTGTGATTGTGATTGTGTGATTGTGATTGTGTGATTGTGATTGTGTGATTGTGATTGTGTGATGGTGATTGTGTGATTGTGATTGTGTGATGGTGATTGTGCGATTGTGATTGTGTGATTGTGTGATTGTGTGACTGTGTGACTGTGTGATTGTGTGATTGTGTGATTGTGTGATTGTGTGATTGTTTGATTGTGTGATTGTGTGATTGTGTGATTGTGTGATTGTGTGATTGTGTGATTGTGTGATTGTGTGATTGTGTGATTGTGTGATTGTGTGATTGTGTGATTGTGTGATTGCGATTGTGTGATTGTGATTGTGTGATTGTGATTGTGTGATTTTGTGATTGTGTGATTGTGTGATTGAGTGATTGTGTGCTTGTGTGATTGTGTGATTGTGAGATTGTGTGAATTGTGTGGTTGTGTGATTGTGTGATTGTGTGATTGTGTGATTGCGATTGTGTGATTGCGATTGTGTGATTGTGATTGTGTGATTGTGATTGTGTGATTGTGTGATTGTGTGATTGTGTGATTGTGTGATTGTGTAATTGTGATTGTGCGATTGTGATTGTGTGATTGTGTGATTGTGTGATTGTGTGATTGAGTGATTGTGTGCTTGTGTGATTGTGTGATTGTGTGATTGTGTGATTGTGTGATTGTGTGATTGTGTGATTGTGTGATTGTGCGATTGAGTGATTGTGTGCTTGTGTGATTGTGAGATTGTGTGATTGTGTGATTGTGTGATTGTGTGATTGTGTGATTGTGTGATTGTGATTGTGTGATTGTGTGATTGTGTGATTGTGAGATTGTGTGAATTGTGTGATTGTGTGATTGTGTGATTGTGTGATTGTGTGATTGTGTAAGTGTGATTGTGCGATTGTGATTGTGTGATTGTGTGATTGTGTGATTGTGAGATTGTGTGATTGTGTAATTGTGATTGTGCGATTGTGATTGTGTGATTGTGTGATTGTGTGATTGTGTGATTGTGAGATTGTGTGATTGTGTGATTGTGTGATTGTGTGATTGTGATTGTGTGATTGTGATTGTGTGATTGTGTGATTGTGAGATTGTGTGAATTGTGTGATTGTGTGATTGTGTGATTGTGTGATTGTGTGATTGTGTGATTGCGATTGTGTGATTGTGATTATGTGATTGTGATTGTGTGACTGTGATTGTGTGACCGTCATTGTGTGACCGTAATTGTGTGATCATGATTGTGTGATCGTGATTGTGTGATCGTGATTGTGTGACCGTGATTGTGTGATCGTGGTTGTGTGATTGTGTGATTGTGTGATTGTGTGAATGTGTGATTGTGTTACCGTTATTGTGTGACCGTGATTGTGTGACCGTGATTGTGTGGTTGCGACTGTGTGATTGTGACTGTGTGATTGTGACTGTGTGATTGTGACTGTGTGATTGTGTGAGTGTGTTATTGTGTGATTGAGTGATTGTGTGACTGTGTGATTGTGTGATTGTGTGATTGTGTGATTGTGTGATTGTGTGATTGTGTGATTGTGTGATTGTGTGATTGTGTAATTGTGATTGTGTGATTGTGTGATTGTGTGATTGTGTGATTGTGTGATTGTGTGATTGTGTGATTGTGTGATTGTGTGATTGTGTGATTGTGTGATTGTGTGATTGTGTGATTGTGTGATTGTGTAATTGTGATTGTGTGATTGTGTGATTGTGTGATTGTGTGATTGTGTAATTGTGATTGTGTGATTGTGTGATTGTGTGATTGTGTGATTGTGTGATTATGTGATTGTGTGATTGTGTGATTGAGTGATTGTGGGCTTGTGTGATTGTGTGATTTTGTGATTGAGTGATTGTGTGATTGTGTGATTGTGTGATTGTGTGATTGTGTGATTGTGTGATTGTGTGATTGTGTGATTGTGTGATTGTGTGATTGTGTGATTGTGTGATTGTGTGATTGAGTGATTGTGTGCTTGTGTGATTGTGTGATTGTGTGATTGTGTGATTGTGTGATTGTGTGATTGTGTGATTGTGTGATTGTGTGATTGTGTGATTGTGTGATTGTGAGATTGTGTGATTGTGTGATTGTGTGATTGTGTGATTGTGATTGTGTGATTGTGATTGTGTGATTGTGTGATTGTGAGATTGTGTGAATTGTGTGATTGTGTGATTGTGTGATTGTGTGATTGCGATTGTGTGATTGTGATTATGTGATTGTGATTGTGTGACTGTGATTGTGTGACCGTCATTGTGTGACCGTAATTGTGTGATCATGATTGTGTGATCGTGATTGTGTGATCGTGATTGTGTGACCGTGATTGTGTGATCGTGGTTGTGTGATTGTGTGATTGTGTGATTGTGTGATTGTGTGATTGTGTGATTGTGTGATTGTGTGATTGTGTGATTGTGTGATTGTGTAATTGTGATTGTGTGATTGTGTGATTGTGTGATTGTGTGATTGTGTGATTGTGTGATTGTGTGATTGTGTGATTGTGTGATTGTGTGATTGTGTGATTGTGTGATTGTGTAATTGTGATTGTGTGATTGTGTGATTGTGTGATTGTGTGATTGTGTGATTGTGTAATTGTGATTGTGTGATTGTGTGATTGTGTGATTGTGTGATTGTGTGATTGTGATTGTGTGATTGTGTGATTGTGATTGTGTGATTGTGATTGTGTGACTGTGATTGTGTGACCGTCATTGTGTGACCGTAATTGTGTGATTGTGATTGTGTGATTGTGATTGTGTGATTGTGATTGTGTGATTGTGAATGTGTGACTGTGATTGTGTGACCGTCATTGTGTGACCGTAATTGTGTGATTGTGATTGTGTGATTGTGATTGTGTGATTGTGATTGTGTGATTGTGAATGTGTGATTGTGATTGTGTGATTGTGATTGTGTGATTGTGATTGTGTGATTGTGATTGTGTGATTGTGATTGTGTGATTGTGATTGTGTGATTGTGATTGTGTGATTGTGATTGTGTGATTGTGATTGTGTGATTGTGATTGTGTGATTGTGATTGTGTGATTGTGATTGTGTGATTGTGATTGTGTGATTGTGATTGTGTGATTGTGATTGTGTGATTGTGTGATTGTGATTGTGTGATTGTGATTGTGTGACTGTGATTGTGTGACCGTCATTGTGTGACCGTAATTGTGTGATTGTGATTGTGTGATTGTGATTGTGTGATTGTGATCGTGTGATTGTGATTGTGTGATTGTGATTGTGTGATTGTGATTGTGTGATTGTGATTGTGTGATTGTGATTGTGTGATTGTGATTGTGTGATTGTGATTGTGTGATTGTGATTGTGTGATTGTGATTGTGTGATTGTGATTGTGTGATTGTGATTGTGTGATTGTGATTGTGTGATTGTGATTGTGTGATTGTGATTGTGTGATTGTGATTGTGTGATTGTGATTGTGTGATTGTGATTGTGTGACTGTGATTGTGTGATTGTGATTGTGCGATTGTGTGATTGTGTGATTGTGATTGTGTGATTGTGATTGTGCGATTGTGATTGTGTGATTGTGTGATTGTGTGATTGTGTGATTGTGTGATTGTGTGATTGTGTGATTGTGTGATTGTGCGATTGAGTGATTGTGTGCTTGTGTGATTGTGAGATTGTGTGATTGTGTGATTGTGTGATTGTGTGATTGTGTGATTGTGTGATTGTGTGATTGTGTGATTGTGTGATTGTGCGATTGAGTGATTGTGTGCTTGTGTGATTGTGAGATTGTGTGATTGTGTGATTGTGTGATTGTGTGATTGTGTGATTGTGTGATTGTGATTGTGTGATTGTGTGATTGTGTGATTGTGAGATTGTGTGAATTGTGTGATTGTGTGATTGTGTGATTGTGTGATTGTGTGATTGTGTAAGTGTGATTGTGCGATTGTGATTGTGTGATTGTGTGACTGTGTGATTGTGAGATTGTGTGATTGTGTAATTGTGATTGTGCGATTGTGATTGTGTGATTGTGTGATTGTGTGATTGTGTGATTGTGTGATTGTGAGATTGTGTGATTGTGTGATTGTGTGATTGTGTGATTGTGATTGTGTGATTGTGATTGTGTGATTGTGTGATTGTGAGATTGTGTGAATTGTGTGATTGTGTGATTGTGTGATTGTGTGATTGTGTGATTGCGATTGTGTGATTGTGATTATGTGATTGTGATTGTGTGACTGTGATTGTGTGACCGTCATTGTGTGACCGTAATTGTGTGATCATGATTGTGTGATCGTGATTGTGTGATCGTGATTGTGTGACCGTGATTGTGTGATCGTGGTTGTGTGATTGTGTGATTGTGTGATTGTGTGAATGTGTGATTGTGTTACCGTTATTGTGTGACCGTGATTGTGTGACCGTGATTGTGTGGTTGCGACTGTGTGATTGTGACTGTGTGATTGTGACTGTGTGATTGTGACTGTGTGATTGTGACTGTGTGATTGTGTGAGTGTGTTATTGTGTGATTGAGTGATTGTGTGACTGTGTGATTGTGTGATTGTGTGATTGTGTGATTGTGTGATTGTGTGATTGTGTGATTGTGTGATTGTGTGATTGTGTGATTGTGTGATTGTGTAATTGTGATTGTGTGATTGTGTGATTGTGTGATTGTGTGATTGTGTGATTGTGTGATTGTGTGATTGTGTGATTGTGTGATTGTGTGATTGTGTGATTGTGTGATTGTGTGATTGTGTGATTGTGTGATTGTGTGATTGTGTGATTGTGTGATTGTGATTGTGTGATTGTGATTGTGTGATTGTGATTGTGTGATTGTGATTGTGTGATTGTGATTGTGTGATTGTGATTGTGTGATTGTGATTGTGTGATTGTGATTGTGTGATTGCGATTGTGTGATTGCGATTGTGTGATTGCGATTGTGTGATTGTGATTGTGTGATTGTGATTGTGTGATTGTGATTGTGTGATTGTGATTGTGTGATTGTGATTGTCTGATTGTGATTGTGTGATTGTGATTGTGTGATTGTGATTGTGTGATTGTGATTGTGTGATTGTGATTGTGTGATTGTGATTGTGTGATTGTGATTGTGTGATTGCGATTGTGTGATTGTGATTGTGTGACTGTGATTGTGTGATTGTGATTGTGCGATTGTGTGATTGTGTGATTGTGATTGTGTGATTGTGATTGTGTGATTGTGATTGTGCGATTGTGATTGTGTGATTGTGTGATTGTGTGACTGTGTGACTGTGTGATTGTGTGATTGTGTGATTGTGTGATTGTGTGATTGTGTGATTGTGTGATTGTGTGATTGTGTGATTGTGTGATTGTGTGATTGTGTGATTGTGATTGTGTGATTGTGTGATTGCGTGATTGCGTGATTGTGAGATTGTGTGATTGTGTGATTGTGTGATTGTGTGATTGTGTGATTGTGTGATTGTGTGATTGTGTGATTGTGTGATTGTGTGATTGTGTGATTGTGTGATTGTGTGCTTGTGTGATTGTGTGGTTGTGTGACCGTGATTGTGTGACCGTGATTGTGTGATCGTGATTGTGTGATCGTGATTGTGTGATCGTGATTGTGTGATTGCGTGATTGTGATTGTGTGATTGCGTGACTGTGTGATTGTGTGTATGTGTGATTGTGAGATTGTGTGATTGTGTGATTGAGTGATTGTGTGATTGTGTGAATGTGTGATTGTGTGATTGTGTGATTGTGTGATTGTGTGATTGAGTGATTGTGAGATTGTGTGAATTGTGTGATTGTGTGATTGTGTGATTGTGTGATTGCGATTGTGTGATTGTGATTGTGTGATTGTGTGATTGTGTGATTGTGTGATTGTGTGATTGTGTGATTGTGTGATTGTGTGATTGTGTGATTGTGTGATTGTGTGATTGTGTGATTGTGTGATTGTGTGATTGTGTGATTGTGTGATTGTGTGATTGTGTGATTGTGTGATTGTGTGATTGTGTGATTGTGTAATTGTGATTGTGATTGTGTGATTGTGATTGTGTGATTGTGATTGTGTGATTGTGATTGTGTGATTGTGATTGTGTGATTGTGATTGTGATTGTGTGATTGTGATTGTGTGATTGTGATTGTGTGATTGTGATTGTGTGATTGTGATTGTGTGATTGTGTGATTGTGTGATTGTGTGATTGTGTGATTGTGATTGTGTGATTGTGATTGTGTGATTGTGATTGTGTGATTGTGATTGTGTGATTGTGATTGTGTGATTGTGATTGTGTGATTGTGATTGTGTGATTGTGATTGTGTGATTGCGATTGTGTGATTGCGATTGTGTGATTGCGATTGTGTGATTGTGATTGTGTGATTGTGATTGTGTGATTGTGATTGTGTGATTGTGATTGTGTGATTGTGATTGTCTGATTGTGATTGTGTGATTGTGATTGTGTGATTGTGATTGTGTGATTGTGATTGTGTGATTGTGATTGTGTGATTGTGATTGTGTGATTGTGATTGTGTGATTGCGATTGTGTGATTGTGATTGTGTGACTGTGATTGTGTGATTGTGATTGTGCGATTGTGTGATTGTGTGATTGTGATTGTGTGATTGTGATTGTGTGATTGTGATTGTGCGATTGTGATTGTGTGATTGTGTGATTGTGTGACTGTGTGACTGTGTGATTGTGTGATTGTGTGATTGTGTGATTGTGTGATTGTGTGATTGTGTGATTGTGTGATTGTGTGATTGTGTGATTGTGTGATTGTGTGATTGTGATTGTGTGATTGTGTGATTGCGTGATTGCGTGATTGTGAGATTGTGTGATTGTGTGATTGTGTGATTGTGTGATTGTGTGATTGTGTGATTGTGTGATTGTGTGATTGTGTGATTGTGTGATTGTGTGATTGTGTGATTGTGTGCTTGTGTGATTGTGTGGTTGTGTGACCGTGATTGTGTGACCGTGATTGTGTGATCGTGATTGTGTGATCGTGATTGTGTGATCGTGATTGTGTGATTGCGTGATTGTGATTGTGTGATTGCGTGACTGTGTGATTGTGTGTATGTGTGATTGTGAGATTGTGTGATTGTGTGATTGAGTGATTGTGTGATTGTGTGAATGTGTGATTGTGTGATTGTGTGATTGTGTGATTGTGTGATTGAGTGATTGTGAGATTGTGTGAATTGTGTGATTGTGTGATTGTGTGATTGTGTGATTGCGATTGTGTGATTGTGATTGTGTGATTGTGTGATTGTGTGATTGTGTGATTGTGTGATTGTGTGATTGTGTGATTGTGTGATTGTGTGATTGTGTGATTGTGTGATTGTGTGATTGTGTGATTGTGTGATTGTGTGATTGTGTGATTGTGTGATTGTGTGATTGTGTGATTGTGTGATTGTGTAATTGTGATTGTGATTGTGTGATTGTGATTGTGTGATTGTGATTGTGTGATTGTGATTGTGTGATTGTGATTGTGTGATTGTGATTGTGATTGTGTGATTGTGATTGTGTGATTGTGATTGTGTGATTGTGATTGTGTGATTGTGATTGTGTGATTGTGATTGTGTGATTGTGATTGTGTGATTGTGATTGTGTGATTGTGATTGTGTGATTGTGATTGTGTGATTGTGATTGTGTGATTGTGATTGTGTGATTGTGATTGTGTTATTGTGATTGTGTGATTGTGATTGTGTGATTGTGATTGTGTGATTGTGATTGTGTGATGGTGATTGTGTGATGGTGATTGTGTGATTGTGATTGTGTGATTGTGATTGTGTGATGGTGATTGTGTGATTGTGATTGTGTGATGGTGATTGTGTGATTGTGATTGTGTGATTGTGATTGTGTGATTGTGATTGTGTGATTGTGATTGTGTGATTGTGATTGTGTGATTGTGATTGTGTGATTGTGATTGTGTGATTGTGATTTTGTGATTGTGATTGTGTGATTGTGATTGTGTGATTGTGACTGTGTGATTGTGACTGTGTGATTGTGACTGTGTGATTGTGACTGTGTGATTGTGACTGTGTGATTGTGACTGTGTGATTGTGACTGTGTGATTGTGACTGTGTGATTGTGACTGTGTGATTGTGACTGTTTGATTGTGATTGTGTGATTGTGATTGTGTGATTGTGATTGTGTGATTGTGATTGTGTGATTGTGATTGTGTGATTGTGATTGTGTGATTGTGATTGTGTGATTGTGATTGTGTGATTGTGATTGTGTGATTGTGATTGTGTGATTGTGATTGTGTGATTGTGATTGTGTGATTGTGATTGTGTGATTGTGATTGTGTGATTGTGATTGTGTGATTGTGATTGTGTGATTGTGATTGTGTGATTGTGATTGTGTGATTGTGATTGTGTGATTGTGATTGTGTGATTGCGATTGTGTGATTGCGATTGTGTGATTGTGATTGTGTGATTGTGATTGTGTGATTGTGATTGTGTGATTGTGATTGTGTGATTGTGATTGTCTGATTGTGATTGTGTGATTGTGATTGTGTGATTGTGATTGTGTGATTGTGATTGTGTGATTGTGATTGTGTGATTGTGATTGTGTGATTGTGATTGTGTGATGGTGATTGTGTGATTGTGATTGTGTGATGGTGATTGTGCGATTGTGATTGTGTGATTGTGTGATTGTGTGACTGTGTGACTGTGTGATTGTGTGATTGTGTGATTGTGTGATTGTGTGATTGTTTGATTGTGTGATTGTGTGATTGTGTGATTGTGTGATTGTGTGATTGTGTGATTGTGTGATTGTGTGATTGTGTGATTGTGTGATTGTGTGATTGTGTGATTGTGTGATTGTGTGATTGCGATTGTGTGATTGTGATTGTGTGATTGTGATTGTGTGATTTTGTGATTGTGTGATTGTGTGATTGAGTGATTGTGTGCTTGTGTGATTGTGTGATTGTGAGATTGTGTGAATTGTGTGGTTGTGTGATTGTGTGATTGTGTGATTGTGTGATTGCGATTGTGTGATTGCGATTGTGTGATTGTGATTGTGTGATTGTGATTGTGTGATTGTGTGATTGTGTGATTGTGTGATTGTGTGATTGTGTAATTGTGATTGTGCGATTGTGATTGTGTGATTGTGTGATTGTGTGATTGTGTGATTGAGTGATTGTGTGCTTGTGTGATTGTGTGATTGTGTGATTGTGTGATTGTGTGATTGTGTGATTGTGTGATTGTGTGATTGTGCGATTGAGTGATTGTGTGCTTGTGTGATTGTGAGATTGTGTGATTGTGTGATTGTGTGATTGTGTGATTGTGTGATTGTGTGATTGTGATTGTGTGATTGTGTGATTGTGTGATTGTGAGATTGTGTGAATTGTGTGATTGTGTGATTGTGTGATTGTGTGATTGTGTGATTGTGTAAGTGTGATTGTGCGATTGTGATTGTGTGATTGTGTGATTGTGTGATTGTGAGATTGTGTGATTGTGTAATTGTGATTGTGCGATTGTGATTGTGTGATTGTGTGATTGTGTGATTGTGTGATTGTGAGATTGTGTGATTGTGTGATTGTGTGATTGTGTGATTGTGTGATTGTGATTGTGTGATTGTGATTGTGTGATTGTGTGATTGTGAGATTGTGTGAATTGTGTGATTGTGTGATTGTGTGATTGTGTGATTGTGTGATTGCGATTGTGTGATTGTGATTATGTGATTGTGATTGTGTGACTGTGATTGTGTGACCGTCATTGTGTGACCGTAATTGTGTGATCATGATTGTGTGATCGTGATTGTGTGATCGTGATTGTGTGACCGTGATTGTGTGATCGTGGTTGTGTGATTGTGTGATTGTGTGATTGTGTGAATGTGTGATTGTGTTACCGTTATTGTGTGACCGTGATTGTGTGACCGTGATTGTGTGGTTGCGACTGTGTGATTGTGACTGTGTGATTGTGACTGTGTGATTGTGACTGTGTGATTGTGACTGTGTGATTGTGTGAGTGTGTTATTGTGTGATTGAGTGATTGTGTGACTGTGTGATTGTGTGATTGTGATTGTGTGATTGTGATTGTGTGATTGTGATTGTGTGATTGTGATTGTGTGATTGTGATTGTGTGATTGTGATTGTGTGATTGTGATTGTGTGATTGTGATTGTGTGATTGTGATTGTGTGATTGTGGTTGTGTGATTGTGTGATTGAGTGGTTGTGTGATTGTGTGATTGTGTGATTGTGTGATTGTGTAATTGTGATTGTGTGATTGTGTGATTGTGATTGTGTGATTGTGTGATTGTGTGATTGTGTAATTGTGATTGTGTGATTGTGTGATTGTGTGATTGTGTGATTGTGTGATTGTGTGATTGTGTGATTGTGTGATTGTGTGATTGTGTGATTGTGTGATTGTGTGATTGTGTGATTGTGTGATTGTGTGATTGTGTGATTGTGTGATTGTGTGATTGTGTGATTGCGATTGTGTGATTGTGATTGTGTGATTGTGATTGTGTGATTGTGATTGTGTGATTGTGTGATTGTGTGATTGTGTAATTGTGATTGTGCGATTGTGATTGTGTGATTGTGAGATTGTGTGAATTGTGTGATTGTGTGATTGTGTGATTGATTGATTGTGTGATTGCGATTGTGTGATTGTGATTGTGTGATTGTGATTGTGTGATTGTGATTGTGTGATTGTGATTGTGTGATTGTGATTGTGTGATTGTGATTGTGTGATTGTGATTGTGTGATTGTGATTGTGTGATTGTGATTGTGTGATTGTGATTGTGTGATTGTGGTTGTGTGATTGTGATTGTGTGATTGTGATTGTGTGATTGTGACTGTGTGATTGTGTGAGAGTGTGATTGTGTGATTGTGTGATTGTGTGATTGTGTGATTGTGTGGTTGTGTGATCGTGTGATTGAGTGATTGTGTGTTTGTGTGATTGTGTGATTGCGTGATTGTGTGATTGTGTGATTGTGTAATTGTGATTGTGTGATTGTGATTGTGTGATTGTGTGATTGTGTGATTGAGTGATTGTGTGATTGTGATTGTGTGATTGTGATTGTGTGATTGTGATTGTGTGATTGTGATTGTGTGATTGTGATTGTGTGATTGTGATTGTGTGATTGTGATTGTGTGATTGTGATTGTGTGATTGTGATTGTGTGATTGTGATTGTGTGATTGTGATTGTGTGATTGTGATTGTGTGATTGTGATTGTGTGATTGTGATTGTGTGATTGTGATTGTGTGATTGTGATTGTGTGATTGTGATTGTGTGATTGTGATTGTGTGATTGCGATTGTGTGATTGTGATTGTGTGACTGTGATTGTGTGATTGTGATTGTGCGATTGTGTGATTGTGTGATTGTGATTGTGTGATTGTGATTGTGTGATTGTGATTGTGCGATTGTGATTGTGTGATTGTGTGATTGTGTGACTGTGTGACTGTGTGATTGTGTGATTGTGTGATTGTGTGATTGTGTGATTGTGTGATTGTGTGATTGTGTGATTGTGTGATTGTGTGATTGTGTGATTGTGTGATTGTGATTGTGTGATTGTGTGATTGCGTGATTGCGTGATTGTGAGATTGTGTGATTGTGTGATTGTGTGATTGTGTGATTGTGTGATTGTGTGATTGTGTGATTGTGTGATTGTGTGATTGTGTGATTGTGTGATTGTGTGATTGTGTGCTTGTGTGATTGTGTGGTTGTGTGACCGTGATTGTGTGACCGTGATTGTGTGATCGTGATTGTGTGATCGTGATTGTGTGATCGTGATTGTGTGATTGCGTGATTGTGATTGTGTGATTGCGTGACTGTGTGATTGTGTGTATGTGTGATTGTGAGATTGTGTGATTGTGTGATTGAGTGATTGTGTGATTGTGTGAATGTGTGATTGTGTGATTGTGTGATTGTGTGATTGTGTGATTGAGTGATTGTGAGATTGTGTGAATTGTGTGATTGTGTGATTGTGTGATTGTGTGATTGCGATTGTGTGATTGTGATTGTGTGATTGTGTGATTGTGTGATTGTGTGATTGTGTGATTGTGTGATTGTGTGATTGTGTGATTGTGTGATTGTGTGATTGTGTGATTGTGTGATTGTGTGATTGTGTGATTGTGTGATTGTGTGATTGTGTGATTGTGTAATTGTGATTGTGATTGTGTGATTGTGATTGTGTGATTGTGATTGTGTGATTGTGATTGTGTGATTGTGATTGTGTGATTGTGATTGTGTGATTGTGATTGTGTGATTGTGATTGTGTGATTGTGATTGTGTGATTGTGATTGTGTGATTGTGATTGTGTGATTGTGATTGTGTGATTGTGATTGTGTGATTGTGATTGTGTGATTGTGATTGTGTGATTGTGATTGTGTGATTGTGATTGTGTGATTGTGATTGTGTTATTGTGATTGTGTGATTGTGATTGTGTGATTGTGATTGTGTGATTGTGATTGTGTGATGGTGATTGTGTGATGGTGATTGTGTGATTGTGATTGTGTGATTGTGATTGTGTGATGGTGATTGTGTGATTGTGATTGTGTGATGGTGATTGTGTGATTGTGATTGTGTGATTGTGATTGTGTGATTGTGATTGTGTGATTGTGATTGTGTGATTGTGATTGTGTGATTGTGATTGTGTGATTGTGATTGTGTGATTGTGATTTTGTGATTGTGATTGTGTGATTGTGATTGTGTGATTGTGACTGTGTGATTGTGACTGTGTGATTGTGACTGTGTGATTGTGACTGTGTGATTGTGACTGTGTGATTGTGACTGTGTGATTGTGACTGTGTGATTGTGACTGTGTGATTGTGACTGTGTGATTGTGACTGTTTGATTGTGATTGTGTGATTGTGATTGTGTGATTGTGATTGTGTGATTGTGATTGTGTGATTGTGATTGTGTGATTGTGATTGTGTGATTGTGATTGTGTGATTGTGATTGTGTGATTGTGATTGTGTGATTGTGATTGTGTGATTGTGATTGTGTGATTGTGATTGTGTGATTGTGATTGTGTGATTGTGATTGTGTGATTGTGATTGTGTGATTGTGATTGTGTGATTGTGATTGTGTGATTGTGATTGTGTGATTGTGATTGTGTGATTGCGATTGTGTGATTGCGATTGTGTGATTGTGATTGTGTGATTGTGATTGTGTGATTGTGATTGTGTGATTGTGATTGTGTGATTGTGATTGTCTGATTGTGATTGTGTGATTGTGATTGTGTGATTGTGATTGTGTGATTGTGATTGTGTGATTGTGATTGTGTGATTGTGATTGTGTGATTGTGATTGTGTGATGGTGATTGTGTGATTGTGATTGTGTGATGGTGATTGTGCGATTGTGATTGTGTGATTGTGTGATTGTGTGACTGTGTGACTGTGTGATTGTGTGATTGTGTGATTGTGTGATTGTGTGATTGTTTGATTGTGTGATTGTGTGATTGTGTGATTGTGTGATTGTGTGATTGTGTGATTGTGTGATTGTGTGATTGTGTGATTGTGTGATTGTGTGATTGTGTGATTGTGTGATTGCGATTGTGTGATTGTGATTGTGTGATTGTGATTGTGTGATTTTGTGATTGTGTGATTGTGTGATTGAGTGATTGTGTGCTTGTGTGATTGTGTGATTGTGAGATTGTGTGAATTGTGTGGTTGTGTGATTGTGTGATTGTGTGATTGTGTGATTGCGATTGTGTGATTGCGATTGTGTGATTGTGATTGTGTGATTGTGATTGTGTGATTGTGTGATTGTGTGATTGTGTGATTGTGTGATTGTGTAATTGTGATTGTGCGATTGTGATTGTGTGATTGTGTGATTGTGTGATTGTGTGATTGAGTGATTGTGTGCTTGTGTGATTGTGTGATTGTGTGATTGTGTGATTGTGTGATTGTGTGATTGTGTGATTGTGTGATTGTGCGATTGAGTGATTGTGTGCTTGTGTGATTGTGAGATTGTGTGATTGTGTGATTGTGTGATTGTGTGATTGTGTGATTGTGTGATTGTGATTGTGTGATTGTGTGATTGTGTGATTGTGAGATTGTGTGAATTGTGTGATTGTGTGATTGTGTGATTGTGTGATTGTGTGATTGTGTAAGTGTGATTGTGCGATTGTGATTGTGTGATTGTGTGATTGTGTGATTGTGAGATTGTGTGATTGTGTAATTGTGATTGTGCGATTGTGATTGTGTGATTGTGTGATTGTGTGATTGTGTGATTGTGAGATTGTGTGATTGTGTGATTGTGTGATTGTGTGATTGTGTGATTGTGTGATTGTGATTGTGTGATTGTGATTGTGTGATTGTGTGATTGTGAGATTGTGTGAATTGTGTGATTGTGTGATTGTGTGATTGTGTGATTGTGTGATTGCGATTGTGTGATTGTGATTATGTGATTGTGATTGTGTGACTGTGATTGTGTGACCGTCATTGTGTGACCGTAATTGTGTGATCATGATTGTGTGATCGTGATTGTGTGATCGTGATTGTGTGACCGTGATTGTGTGATCGTGGTTGTGTGATTGTGTGATTGTGTGATTGTGTGAATGTGTGATTGTGTTACCGTTATTGTGTGACCGTGATTGTGTGACCGTGATTGTGTGGTTGCGACTGTGTGATTGTGACTGTGTGATTGTGACTGTGTGATTGTGACTGTGTGATTGTGACTGTGTGATTGTGTGAGTGTGTTATTGTGTGATTGAGTGATTGTGTGACTGTGTGATTGTGTGATTGTGATTGTGTGATTGTGATTGTGTGATTGTGATTGTGTGATTGTGATTGTGTGATTGTGATTGTGTGATTGTGATTGTGTGATTGTGATTGTGTGATTGTGATTGTGTGATTGTGATTGTGTGATTGTGGTTGTGTGATTGTGTGATTGAGTGGTTGTGTGATTGTGTGATTGTGTGATTGTGTGATTGTGTAATTGTGATTGTGTGATTGTGTGATTGTGATTGTGTGATTGTGTGATTGTGTGATTGTGTAATTGTGATTGTGTGATTGTGTGATTGTGTGATTGTGTGATTGTGTGATTGTGTGATTGTGTGATTGTGTGATTGTGTGATTGTGTGATTGTGTGATTGTGTGATTGTGTGATTGTGTGATTGTGTGATTGTGTGATTGTGTGATTGTGTGATTGCGATTGTGTGATTGTGATTGTGTGATTGTGATTGTGTGATTGTGATTGTGTGATTGTGTGATTGTGTGATTGTGTAATTGTGATTGTGCGATTGTGATTGTGTGATTGTGAGATTGTGTGAATTGTGTGATTGTGTGATTGTGTGATTGATTGATTGTGTGATTGCGATTGTGTGATTGTGATTGTGTGATTGTGATTGTGTGATTGTGATTGTGTGATTGTGATTGTGTGATTGTGATTGTGTGATTGTGATTGTGTGATTGTGATTGTGTGATTGTGATTGTGTGATTGTGATTGTGTGATTGTGATTGTGTGATTGTGATTGTGTGATTGTGGTTGTGTGATTGTGATTGTGTGATTGTGATTGTGTGATTGTGACTGTGTGATTGTGTGAGAGTGTGATTGTGTGATTGTGTGATTGTGTGATTGTGTGATTGTGTGGTTGTGTGATCGTGTGATTGAGTGATTGTGTGTTTGTGTGATTGTGTGATTGCGTGATTGTGTGATTGTGTGATTGTGTAATTGTGATTGTGTGATTGTGATTGTGTGATTGTGTGATTGTGTGATTGAGTGATTGTGTGATTGTGATTGTGTGATTGTGATTGTGTGATTGTGATTGTGTGATTGTGATTGTGTGATTGTGATTGTGTGATTGTGATTGTGTGATTGTGATTGTGTGATTGTGATTGTGTGATTGTGATTGTGTGATTGTGATTGTGTGATTGTGATTGTGTGATTGTGATTGTGTGATTGTGATTGTGTGATTGTGATTGTGTGATTGTGATTGTGTGATTGTGATTGTGTGATTGTGATTGTGTGATTGTGATTGTGTGATTGTGATTGTGTGATTGTGATTGTGTGATTGTGATTGTGTGATTGTGATTGTGTGATTGTGATTGTGTGATTGTGATTGTGTGATTGTGATTGTGTGATTGTGATTGTGTGATTGTGATTGTGTGATTGTGATTGTGTGATTGTGATTGTGTGATTGTGATTGTGTGATTGTGATTGTGTGATTGTGATTGTGTGATTGTGATTGTGTGATTGTGATTGTGTGATTGTGATTGTGTGATTGTGATTGTGTGATTGTGATTGTGTGATTGTGATTGTGTGATTGTGATTGTGTGATTGTGATTGTGTGATTGTGATTGTGTGATTGTGATTGTGTGATTGTGATTGTGTGATTGTGATTGTGTGATTGTGATTGTGTGATTGTGATTGTGTGATTGTGGTTGTGTGATTGTGTGATTGAGTGGTTGTGTGATTGTGTGATTGTGTGATTGTGTGATTGTGTAATTGTGATTGTGTGATTGTGTGATTGTGATTGTGTGATTGTGTGATTGTGTGATTGTGTAATTGTGATTGTGTGATTGTGTGATTGTGTGATTGTGTGATTGTGTGATTGTGTGATTGTGTGATTGTGTGATTGTGTGATTGTGTGATTGTGTGATTGTGTGATTGTGTGATTGTGTGATTGTGTGATTGTGTGATTGCGATTGTGTGATTGTGATTGTGTGATTGTGATTGTGTGATTGTGATTGTGTGATTGTGTGATTGTGTGATTGATTGATTGTGTGATTGCGATTGTGTGATTGTGATTGTGTGATTGTGGTTGTGTGATTGTGTGATTGAGTGGTTGTGTGATTGTGTGATTGTGTGATTGTGTGATTGTGTAATTGTGATTGTGTGATTGTGTGATTGTGATTGTGTGATTGTGTGATTGTGTGATTGTGTAATTGTGATTGTGTGATTGTGTGATTGTGTGATTGTGTGATTGTGTGATTGTGTGATTGTGTGATTGTGTGATTGTGTGATTGTGTGATTGTGTGATTGTGTGATTGCGATTGTGCGATTGTGATTGTGTGATTGTGAGATTGTGTGAATTGTGTGATTGTGTGATTGTGTGATTGATTGATTGTGTGATTGCGATTGTGTGATTGTGATTGTGTGATTGTGATTGTGTGATTGTGATTGTGTGATTGTGATTGTGTGATTGTGATTGTGTGATTGTGATTGTGTGATTGTGATTGTGTGATTGTGATTGTGTGATTGTGATTGTGTGATTGTGGTTGTGTGATTGTGATTGTGTGATTGTGATTGTGTGATTGTGACTGTGTGATTGTGTGAGAGTGTGATTGTGTGATTGTGTGATTGTGTGATTGTGTGATTGTGTGGTTGTGTGATCGTGTGACCGTGATTGTGTGATCGTGATTGTGTGATCGTGATTGTGTGATCGTGATTGTGTGATTGCGTGATTGTGATTGTGTGATTGCGTGACTGTGTGATTGTGTGTATGTGTGATTGTGAGATTGTGTGATTGTGTGATTGAGTGATTGTGTGATTGTGTGAATGTGTGATTGTGTGATTGTGTGATTGTGTGATTGTGTGATTGAGTAATTGTGAGATTGTGTGAATTGTGTGATTGTGTGATTGTGTGATTGTGTGATTGCGATTGTGTGATTGTGATTGTGTGATTGTGTGATTGTGTGATTGTGTGATTGTGTGATTGTGTGATTGTGTGATTGTGTGATTGTGTGATTGTGTGATTGTGTGATTGTGTGATTGTGTGATTGTGTGATTGTGTGATTGTGTGATTGTGTGATTGTGTAATTGTGATTGTGTGATTGTGAGATTGTGTGAATTGTGTGATTGTGTGATTGTGTGATTGTGTGATTGATTGATTGTGTGATTGCGATTGTGTGATTGTGATTGTGTGATTGTGATTGTGTGATTGTGATTGTGTGATTGTGATTGTGTGATTGTGATTGTGTGATTGTGATTGTGTGATTGTGATTGTGTGATTGTGATTGTGTGATTGTGATTGTGTGATTGTGATTGTGTGATTGTGATTGTGTGATTGTGATTGTGTGATTGTGATTGTGTGATTGTGATTGTGTGATTGTGATTGTGTGATTGTGATTGTGTGATTGTGATTGTGTGATTGTGATTGTGTGATTGTGATTGTGTGATTGTGATTGTGTGATTGTGATTGTGCGATTGTGATTGTGCGATTGTGATTGTGCGATTGTGATTGTGCGATTGTGATTGTGCGATTGTGATTGTGTGATTGTGATTGTGTGATTGTGATTGTGTGATTGTGATTGTGTGATTGTGATTGTGTGATTGTGATTGTGTGATTGTGATTGTGTGATTGTGATTGTGTGATTGTGATTGTGTGATTGTGATTGTGTGATTGTGTGATTGTGATTGTGTGATTGTGATTGTGTGATTGTGATTGTGTGATTGTGATTGTGTGATTGTGATTGTGTGATTGTGATTGTGTTATTGTGATTGTGTGATTGTGATTGTGTGATTGTGATTGTGTGATTGTGATTGTGTGATTGTGATTGTGTGATTGTGATTGTGTGATTGTGATTGTGTGATTGTGATTGTGTGATGGTGATTGTGTGATTGTGATTGTGTGATTGTGATTGTGTGATGGTGATTGTGTGATTGTGATTGTGTGATGGTGATTGTGTGATTGTGATTGTGTGATTGTGATTGTGTGATTGTGATTGTGTGATTGTGATTGTGTGATTGTGATTGTGTGATTGTGATTGTGTGATTGTGATTGTGTGATTGTGATTGTGTGATTGTGATTGTGTGATTGTGATTGTGTGATTGTGATTGTGTGATTGTGATTGTGTGATTGTGATTGTGTGATTGTGATTGTGTGATTGTGATTGTGCGATTGTGATTGTGCGATTGTGATTGTGCGATTGTGATTGTGCGATTGTGATTGTGCGATTGTGATTGTGCGATTGTGATTGTGTGATTGTGATTGTGTGATTGTGATTGTGTGATTGTGATTGTGTGATTGTGATTGTGTGATTGTGATTGTGTGATTGTGATTGTGTGATTGTGATTGTGTGATTGTGATTGTGTGATTGTGATTGTGTGATTGTGATTGTGTGATTGTGATTGTGTGATTGTGATTGTGTGATTGTGATTGTGTGATTGTGATTGTGTGATTGTGATTGTGTGATTGTGATTGTGTGATTGTGATTGTGTGATTGTGATTGTGTGATTGTGATTGTGTGATTGTGATTGTGTGATTGTGATTGTCTGATTGTGATTGTCTGATTGTGATTGTGTGATTGTGATTGTGTGATTGTGATTGTGTGATTGTGATTGTGTGATTGTGATTGTGTGATTGTGATTGTGTGATTGTGATTGTGTGATTGTGATTGTGTGATTGTGATTGTGTGATTGTGATTGTGTGATTGTGATTGTGTGATTGTGATTGTGTGATTGTGATTGTGTGATTGTGATTGTGTGATTGTGATTGTGTGATTGTGATGGTGTGATTGTGATTGTGTGATTGTGATTGTGTGATTGTGATTGTGTGATTGTGATTGTGTGATTGTGATTGTGTGATTGTGATTGTGTGATTGTGATTGTGTGATTGTGATTGTGTGATTGTGATTGTGTGATTGTGATTGTGTGATTGTGATTGTGTGATTGTGATTGTGTGATTGTGATTGTGTGATTGTGATTGTGTGATTGTGATTGTGTGATTGTGATTGTGTGATTGTGATTGTGTGATTGTGATTGTGTGATTGTGATTGTGTGATTGTGATTGTGTGATTGTGATTGTGTGATTGTGATTGTGTGATTGTGATTGTGTGATTGTGATTGTGTGATTGTGATTGTGTGATTGTGATTGTGTTATTGTGATTGTGTGATTGTGATTGTGTGATTGTGATTGTGTGATTGTGATTGTGTGATTGTGATTGTGTGATTGTGATTGTGTGATGGTGATTGTGTGATTGTGATTGTGTGATTGTGATTGTGTGATGGTGATTGTGTGATTGTGATTGTGTGATGGTGATTGTGCGATTGTGATTGTGTGATTGTGTGATTGTGTGACTGTGTGACTGTGTGACTGTGTGATTGTGTGATTGTGTGATTGTGTGATTGTTTGATTGTGTGATTGTGTGATTGTGTGATTGTGTGATTGTGTGATTGTGTGATTGTGTGATTGTGTGATTGTGTGATTGTGTGATTGTGTGATTGTGTGATTGTGTGATTGCGATTGTGTGATTGTGATTGTGTGATTGTGATTGTGTGATTTTGTGATTGTGTGATTGTGTGATTGAGTGATTGTGTGCTTGTGTGATTGTGTGATTGTGAGATTGTGTGAATTGTGTGGTTGTGTGATTGTGTGATTGTGTGATTGTGTGATTGCGATTGTGTGATTGCGATTGTGTGATTGTGATTGTGTGATTGTGATTGTGTGATTGTGTGATTGTGTGATTGTGTGATTGTGTGATTGTGTAATTGTGATTGTGCGATTGTGATTGTGTGATTGTGTGATTGTGTGATTGTGTGATTGAGTGATTGTGTGCTTGTGTGATTGTGTGATTGTGTGATTGTGTGATTGTGTGATTGTGTGATTGTGTGATTGTGTGATTGTGCGATTGAGTGATTGTGTGCTTGTGTGATTGTGAGATTGTGTGATTGTGTGATTGTGTGATTGTGTGATTGTGTGATTGTGTGATTGTGTGATTGTGTAATTGTGATTGTGTGATTGTGTGATTGTGTGATTGTGTGATTGTGTGATTGTGTTACCGTTATTGTGTGACCGTGATTGTGTGACCGTGATTGTGTGGTTGCGACTGTGTGATTGTGACTGTGTGATTGTGACTGTGTGATTGTGACTGTGTGATTGTGACTGTGTGATTGTGTGAGTGTGTTATTGTGTGATTGAGTGATTGTGTGACTGTGTGATTGTGTGATTGTGTGATTGTGTGATTGTGTGATTGTGTGATTGTGTGATTGTGTGATTGTGTGATTGTGTGATTGTGTAATTGTGATTGTGTGATTGTGTGATTGTGTGATTGTGTGATTGTGTGATTGTGTGATTGTGTGATTGTGTGATTGTGTGATTGTGTGATTGTGTGATTGTGTGATTGTGTGATTGTGTAATTGTGATTGTGTGATTGTGTGATTGTGTGATTGTGTGATTGTGTAATTGTGATTGTGTGATTGTGTGATTGTGTGATTGTGTGATTGTGTGATTATGTGATTGTGTGATTGTGTGATTGTGTGATTGTGTAATTGTGATTGTGTGATTGTGATTGTGTGATTGTGTGATTGTGTGATTGAGTGATTGTGTGATTGTGATTGTGTGATTGTGATTGTGTGATTGTGATTGTGTGATTGTGATTGTGTGATTGTGATTGTGTGATTGTGATTGTGTGATTGTGATTGTGTGATTGTGATTGTGTGATTGTGATTGTGTGATTGTGATTGTGTGATTGTGATTGTGTGATTGTGATTGTGTGATTGTGATTGTGTGATTGTGATTGTGTGATTGTGATTGTGTGATTGTGATTGTGTGATTGTGATTGTGTGATTGTGATTGTGTGATTGTGATTGTGTGATTGTGATTGTGTGATTGTGATTGTGTGATTGTGATTGTGTGATTGTGATTGTGTGATTGTGATTGTGTGATTGTGATTGTGTGATTGTGATTGTGTGATTGTGATTGTGTGATTGTGATTGTGTGATTGTGATTGTGTGATTGTGATTGTGTGATTGTGATTGTGTGATTGTGATTGTGTGATTGTGATTGTGTGATTGTGATTGTGTGATTGTGATTGTGTGATTGTGATTGTGTGATTGTGATTGTGTGATTGTGATTGTGTGATTGTGATTGTGTGATTGTGATTGTGTGATTGTGATTGTGTGATTGTGGTTGTGTGATTGTGTGATTGAGTGGTTGTGTGATTGTGTGATTGTGTGATTGTGTGATTGTGTAATTGTGATTGTGTGATTGTGTGATTGTGATTGTGTGATTGTGTGATTGTGTGATTGTGTAATTGTGATTGTGTGATTGTGTGATTGTGTGATTGTGTGATTGTGTGATTGTGTGATTGTGTGATTGTGTGATTGTGTGATTGTGTGATTGTGTGATTGTGTGATTGTGTGATTGTGTGATTGTGTGATTGTGTGATTGTGTGATTGCGATTGTGTGATTGTGATTGTGTGATTGTGATTGTGTGATTGTGATTGTGTGATTGTGTGATTGTGTGATTGATTGATTGTGTGATTGCGATTGTGTGATTGTGATTGTGTGATTGTGGTTGTGTGATTGTGTGATTGAGTGGTTGTGTGATTGTGTGATTGTGTGATTGTGTGATTGTGTAATTGTGATTGTGTGATTGTGTGATTGTGATTGTGTGATTGTGTGATTGTGTGATTGTGTAATTGTGATTGTGTGATTGTGTGATTGTGTGATTGTGTGATTGTGTGATTGTGTGATTGTGTGATTGTGTGATTGTGTGATTGTGTGATTGCGATTGTGCGATTGTGATTGTGTGATTGTGAGATTGTGTGAATTGTGTGATTGTGTGATTGTGTGATTGATTGATTGTGTGATTGCGATTGTGTGATTGTGATTGTGTGATTGTGATTGTGTGATTGTGATTGTGTGATTGTGATTGTGTGATTGTGATTGTGTGATTGTGATTGTGTGATTGTGATTGTGTGATTGTGATTGTGTGATTGTGGTTGTGTGATTGTGATTGTGTGATTGTGATTGTGTGATTGTGACTGTGTGATTGTGTGAGAGTGTGATTGTGTGATTGTGTGATTGTGTGATTGTGTGATTGTGTGGTTGTGTGATCGTGTGACCGTGATTGTGTGATCGTGATTGTGTGATCGTGATTGTGTGATCGTGATTGTGTGATTGCGTGATTGTGATTGTGTGATTGCGTGACTGTGTGATTGTGTGTATGTGTGATTGTGAGATTGTGTGATTGTGTGATTGAGTGATTGTGTGATTGTGTGAATGTGTGATTGTGTGATTGTGTGATTGTGTGATTGTGTGATTGAGTAATTGTGAGATTGTGTGAATTGTGTGATTGTGTGATTGTGTGATTGTGTGATTGCGATTGTGTGATTGTGATTGTGTGATTGTGTGATTGTGTGATTGTGTGATTGTGTGATTGTGTGATTGTGTGATTGTGTGATTGTGTGATTGTGTGATTGTGTGATTGTGTGATTGTGTGATTGTGTGATTGTGTGATTGTGTGATTGTGTGATTGTGTGATTGTGTGATTGTGTAATTGTGATTGTGTGATTGTGAGATTGTGTGAATTGTGTGATTGTGTGATTGTGTGATTGTGTGATTGATTGATTGTGTGATTGCGATTGTGTGATTGTGATTGTGTGATTGTGATTGTGTGATTGTGATTGTGTGATTGTGATTGTGTGATTGTGATTGTGTGATTGTGATTGTGTGATTGTGATTGTGTGATTGTGATTGTGTGATTGTGATTGTGTGATTGTGATTGTGTGATTGTGATTGTGTGATTGTGATTGTGTGATTGTGATTGTGTGATTGTGATTGTGTGATTGTGATTGTGTGATTGTGATTGTGTGATTGTGATTGTGTGATTGTGATTGTGTGATTGTGATTGTGTGATTGTGATTGTGTGATTGTGATTGTGCGATTGTGATTGTGCGATTGTGATTGTGCGATTGTGATTGTGCGATTGTGATTGTGCGATTGTGATTGTGTGATTGTGATTGTGTGATTGTGATTGTGTGATTGTGATTGTGTGATTGTGATTGTGTGATTGTGATTGTGTGATTGTGATTGTGTGATTGTGATTGTGTGATTGTGATTGTGTGATTGTGATTGTGTGATTGTGATTGTGTGATTGTGTAATTGTGATTGTGTGATTGTGATTGTGTGATTGTGATTGTGTGATTGTGATTGTGTGATTGTGATTGTGTTATTGTGATTGTGTGATTGTGATTGTGTGATTGTGATTGTGTGATTGTGATTGTGTGATTGTGATTGTGTGATTGTGATTGTGTGATTGTGATTGTGTGATTGTGATTGTGTGATGGTGATTGTGTGATTGTGATTGTGTGATTGTGATTGTGTGATGGTGATTGTGTGATTGTGATTGTGTGATGGTGATTGTGTGATTGTGATTGTGTGATTGTGATTGTGTGATTGTGATTGTGTGATTGTGATTGTGTGATTGTGATTGTGTGATTGTGATTGTGTGATTGTGATTGTGTGATTGTGATTGTGTGATTGTGATTGTGTGATTGTGATTGTGTGATTGTGATTGTGTGATTGTGATTGTGTGATTGTGATTGTGTGATTGTGATTGTGTGATTGTGATTGTGTGATTGTGATTGTGTGATTGTGATTGTGTGATTGTGATTGTGTGATTGTGATTGTGTGATTGTGATTGTGTGATTGTGATTGTGTGATTGTGATTGTGTGATTGTGATTGTGTGATTGTGATTGTGTGATTGTGATTGTGTGATTGTGATTGTGTGATTGTGATTGTGTGATTGTGATTGTGTGATTGTGATTGTGTGATTGTGATTGTGTGATTGTGATTGTGTGATTGTGATTGTGTGATTGTGATTGTGTGATTGTGATTGTGTGATTGTGATTGTGTGATTGTGATTGTGTGATTGTGATTGTGTGATTGTGATTGTGTGATTGTGATTGTGTGATTGTGATTGTGTGATTGTGATTGTCTGATTGTGATTGTCTGATTGTGATTGTGTGATTGTGATTGTGTGATTGTGATTGTGTGATTGTGATTGTGTGATTGTGATTGTGTGATTGTGATTGTGTGATTGTGATTGTGTGATTGTGATTGTGTGATTGTGATTGTGTGATTGTGATTGTGTGATTGTGATTGTGTGATTGTGATTGTGTGATTGTGATTGTGTGATTGTGATTGTGTGATTGTGATTGTGTGATTGTGATTGTGTGATTGTGATTGTGTGATTGTGATTGTGTGATTGTGATTGTGTGATTGTGATTGTGTGATTGTGATTGTGTGATTGTGATTGTGTGATTGTGATTGTGTGATTGTGATTGTGTGATTGTGATTGTGTGATTGTGATTGTGTGATTGTGATTGTGTGATTGTGATTGTGTGATTGTGATTGTGTGATTGTGATTGTGTGATTGTGATTGTGTGATTGTGATTGTGTGATTGTGATTGTGTGATTGTGATTGTGTGATTGTGATTGTGTGATTGTGATTGTGTGATTGTGATTGTGTGATTGTGATTGTGTGATTGTGATTGTGTGATTGTGATTGTGTGATTGTGATTGTGTGATTGTGATTGTGTTATTGTGATTGTGTAATTGTGATTGTGTGATTGTGATTGTGTGATTGTGATTGTGTGATTGTGATTGTGTGATTGTGATTGTGTGATGGTGATTGTGTGATTGTGATTGTGTGATTGTGATTGTGTGATGGTGATTGTGTGATTGTGATTGTGTGATGGTGATTGTGCGATTGTGATTGTGTGATTGTGTGATTGTGTGACTGTGTGACTGTGTGATTGTGTGATTGTGTGATTGTGTGATTGTGTGATTGTTTGATTGTGTGATTGTGTGATTGTGTGATTGTGTGATTGTGTGATTGTGTGATTGTGTGATTGTGTGATTGTGTGATTGTGTGATTGTGTGATTGTGTGATTGTGTGATTGCGATTGTGTGATTGTGATTGTGTGATTGTGATTGTGTGATTTTGTGATTGTGTGATTGTGTGATTGAGTGATTGTGTGCTTGTGTGATTGTGTGATTGTGAGATTGTGTGAATTGTGTGGTTGTGTGATTGTGTGATTGTGTGATTGTGTGATTGCGATTGTGTGATTGCGATTGTGTGATTGTGATTGTGTGATTGTGATTGTGTGATTGTGTGATTGTGTGATTGTGTGATTGTGTGATTGTGTAATTGTGATTGTGCGATTGTGATTGTGTGATTGTGTGATTGTGTGATTGTGTGATTGAGTGATTGTGTGCTTGTGTGATTGTGTGATTGTGTGATTGTGTGATTGTGTGATTGTGTGATTGTGTGATTGTGTGATTGTGCGATTGAGTGATTGTGTGCTTGTGTGATTGTGAGATTGTGTGATTGTGTGATTGTGTGATTGTGTGATTGTGTGATTGTGTGATTGTGTGATTGTGTAATTGTGATTGTGTGATTGTGTGATTGTGTGATTGTGTGATTGTGTGATTGTGTTACCGTTATTGTGTGACCGTGATTGTGTGACCGTGATTGTGTGGTTGCGACTGTGTGATTGTGACTGTGTGATTGTGACTGTGTGATTGTGACTGTGTGATTGTGACTGTGTGATTGTGTGAGTGTGTTATTGTGTGATTGAGTGATTGTGTGACTGTGTGATTGTGTGATTGTGTGATTGTGTGATTGTGTGATTGTGTGATTGTGTGATTGTGTGATTGTGTGATTGTGTGATTGTGTAATTGTGATTGTGTGATTGTGTGATTGTGTGATTGTGTGATTGTGTGATTGTGTGATTGTGTGATTGTGTGATTGTGTGATTGTGTGATTGTGTGATTGTGTGATTGTGTGATTGTGTAATTGTGATTGTGTGATTGTGTGATTGTGTGATTGTGTGATTGTGTAATTGTGATTGTGTGATTGTGTGATTGTGTGATTGTGTGATTGTGTGATTATGTGATTGTGTGATTGTGTGATTGAGTGATTGTGGGCTTGTGTGATTGTGTGATTTTGTGATTGAGTGATTGTGTGATTGTGTGATTGTGTGATTGTGTGATTGTGTGATTGTGTGATTGTGTGATTGTGTGATTGTGTGATTGTGTGATTGTGTGATTGAGTGATTGTGTGCTTGTGAGATTGTGTGATTGTGTGATTGTGTGATTGTGTGATTGTGTGATTGTGTGATTGTGTGATTGTGTGATTGTGTGATTGTGTGATTGTGAGATTGTGTGATTGTGTGATTGTGTGATTGTGTGATTGTGATTGTGTGATTGTGATTGTGTGATTGTGTGATTGTGAGATTGTGTGAATTGTGTGATTGTGTGATTGTGTGATTGTGTGATTGTGTGATTGCGATTGTGTGATTGTGATTATGTGATTGTGATTGTGTGACTGTGATTGTGTGACCGTCATTGTGTGACCGTAATTGTGTGATCATGATTGTGTGATCGTGATTGTGTGATCGTGATTGTGTGACCGTGATTGTGTGATCGTGGTTGTGTGATTGTGTGATTGTGTGATTGTGTGATTGTGTGATTGTGTGATTGTGTGATTGTGTGATTGTGTGATTGTGTGATTGTGTAATTGTGATTGTGTGATTGTGTGATTGTGTGATTGTGTGATTGTGTGATTGTGTGATTGTGTGATTGTGTGATTGTGTGATTGTGTGATTGTGTGATTGTGTGATTGTGTGATTGTGTGATTGTGTAATTGTGATTGTGTGATTGTGTGATTGTGTGATTGTGTGATTGTGTGATTGTGTAATTGTGATTGTGTGATTGTGTGATTGTGTGATTGTGTGATTGTGTGATTGTGTGATTGTGTGATTGTGATTGTGTGATTGTGTGATTGTGATTGTGTGATTGTGATTGTGTGACTGTGATTGTGTGACCGTCATTGTGTGACCGTAATTGTGTGATTGTGATTGTGTGATTGTGATTGTGTGATTGTGATTGTGTGATTGTGAATGTGTGACTGTGATTGTGTGACCGTCATTGTGTGACCGTAATTGTGTGATTGTGATTGTGTGATTGTGATTGTGTGATTGTGATTGTGTGATTGTGATTGTGTGATTGTGATTGTGTGATTGTGATTGTGTGATTGTGATTGTGTGATTGTGATTGTGTGATTGTGATTGTGTGATTGTGATTGTGTGATTGTGATTGTGTGATTGTGATTGTGTGATTGTGATTGTGTGATTGTGATTGTGTGATTGTGATTGTGTGATTGTGATTGTGTGATTGTGATTGTGTGATTGTGATTGTGTGATTGTGATTGTGTGATTGTGATTTTGTGATTGTGATTGTGTGATTGTGATTGTGTGATTGTGATTGTGTGATTGTGATTGTGTGATTGTGATTGTGTGATTGTGATTGTGTGATTGTGATTGTGTGATTGTGATTGTGTGATTGTGATTGTGTGATTGTGATTGTGTGATTGTGATTGTGTGATTGTGATTGTGTGATTGTGATTGTGTGATTGTGATTGTGTGATTGTGATTGTGTGATTGTGATTGTGTGATTGTGATTGTGTGATTGTGATTGTGTGATTGTGATTGTGTGATTGTGATTGTGTGATTGTGATTGTGTGATTGTGATTGTGTGATTGTGAATGTGTGATTGTGATTGTGTGACTGTGATTGTGTGATTGTGATTGTGCGATTGTGTGATTGTGTGATTGTGATTGTGTGATTGTGATTGTGTGATTGTGATTGTGCGATTGTGATTGTGTGATTGTGTGATTGTGTGACTGTGTGACTGTGTGATTGTGTGATTGTGTGATTGTGTGATTGTGTGATTGTGTGATTGTGTGATTGTGTGATTGTGTGATTGTGTGATTGTGTGATTGTGTGATTGTGATTGTGTGATTGTGTGATTGCGTGATTGCGTGATTGTGAGATTGTGTGATTGTGTGATTGTGTGATTGTGTGATTGTGTGATTGTGTGATTGTGTGATTGTGTGATTGTGTGATTGTGTGATTGTGTGATTGTGTGATTGTGTGATTGGGTGATTGTGTGATTGTGTGATTGTGTGATTGTGTGATTGTGTGGTTGTGTGACCGTGATTGTGTGACCGTGATTGTGTGATCGTGATTGTGTGATCGTGATTGTGTGATCGTGATTGTGTGATTGTGTGATTGTGATTGTGTGATTGCGTGACTGTGTGATTGTGTGTATGTGTGATTGTGAGATTGTGTGATTGTGTGATTGAGTGATTGTGTGATTGTGTGAATGTGTGATTGTGTGATTGTGTGATTCTGTGATTGTGTGATTGAGTAATTGTGAGATTGTGTGAATTGTGTGATTGTGTGATTGTGTGATTGTGTGATTGCGATTGTGTGATTGTGATTGTGTGATTGTGTGATTGTGTGATTGTGTGATTGTGTGATTGTGTGATTGTGTGATTGTGTGATTGTGTGATTGTGTGATTGTGTGATTGTGTGATTGTGTGATTGTGTGATTGTGTGATTGTGTGATTGTGTGATTGTGTGATTGTGTAATTGTGATTGTGTGATTGTGAGATTGTGTGAATTGTGTGATTGTGTGATTGTGTGATTGTGTGATTGATTGATTGTGTGATTGCGATTGTGTGATTGTGATTGTGTGATTGTGATTGTGTGATTGTGATTGTGTGATTGTGATTGTGTGATTGTGATTGTGTGATTGTGATTGTGTGATTGTGATTGTGTGATTGTGATTGTGTGATTGTGATTGTGTGATTGTGATTGTGCGATTGTGATTGTGCGATTGTGATTGTGCGATTGTGATTGTGCGATTGTGATTGTGCGATTGTGATTGTGCGATTGTGATTGTGCGATTGTGATTGTGTGATTGTGATTGTGTGATTGTGATTGTGTGATTGTGATTGTGTGATTGTGATTGTGTGATTGTGATTGTGTGATTGTGATTGTGTGATTGTGATTGTGTGATTGTGATTGTGTGATTGTGATTGTGTGATTGTGATTGTGTGATTGTGATTGTGTGATCGTGATTGTGTGATCGTGATTGTGTGACCGTGATTGTGTGATCGTGGTTGTGTGATTGTGTGATTGTGTGATTGTGTGAATGTGTGATTGTGTTACCGTTATTGTGTGACCGTGATTGTGTGACCGTGATTGTGTGGTTGCGACTGTGTGATTGTGACTGTGTGATTGTGACTGTGTGATTGTGACTGTGTGATTGTGACTGTGTGATTGTGTGAGTGTGTTATTGTGTGATTGAGTGATTGTGTGACTGTGTGATTGTGTGATTGTGTGATTGTGTGATTGTGTGATTGTGTGATTGTGTGATTGTGTGATTGTGTGATTGTGTGATTGTGTAATTGTGATTGTGTGATTGTGTGATTGTGTGATTGTGTGATTGTGTGATTGTGTGATTGTGTGATTGTGTGATTGTGTGATTGTGTGATTGTGTGATTGTGTGATTGTGTGATTGTGTGATTGTGTAATTGTGATTGTGTGATTGTGTGATTGTGTGATTGTGTAATTGTGATTGTGTGATTGTGTGATTGTGTGATTGTGTGATTGTGTGATTATGTGATTGTGTGATTGTGTGATTGAGTGATTGTGGGCTTGTGTGATTGTGTGATTTTGTGATTGAGTGATTGTGTGATTGTGTGATTGTGTGATTGTGTGATTGTGTGATTGTGTGATTGTGTGATTGTGTGATTGTGTGATTGTGTGATTGTGTGATTGTGTGATTGAGTGATTGTGTGCTTGTGAGATTGTGTGATTGTGTGATTGTGTGATTGTGTGATTGTGTGATTGTGTGATTGTGTGATTGTGTGATTGTGTGATTGTGTGATTGTGAGATTGTGTGATTGTGTGATTGTGTGATTGTGTGATTGTGATTGTGTGATTGTGATTGTGTGATTGTGTGATTGTGAGATTGTGTGAATTGTGTGATTGTGTGATTGTGTGATTGTGTGATTGTGTGATTGCGATTGTGTGATTGTGATTATGTGATTGTGATTGTGTGACTGTGATTGTGTGACCGTCATTGTGTGACCGTAATTGTGTGATCATGATTGTGTGATCGTGATTGTGTGATCGTGATTGTGTGACCGTGATTGTGTGATCGTGGTTGTGTGATTGTGTGATTGTGTGATTGTGTGATTGTGTGATTGTGTGATTGTGTGATTGTGTGATTGCGTGATTGTGTAATTGTGATTGTGTGATTGTGTGATTGTGTGATTGTGTGATTGTGTGATTGTGTGATTGTGTGATTGTGTGATTGTGTGATTGTGTGATTGTGTGATTGTGTGATTGTGTGATTGTGTGATTGTGTAATTGTGATTGTGTGATTGTGTGATTGTGTGATTGTGTGATTGTGTGATTGTGTAATTGTGATTGTGTGATTGTGTGATTGTGTGATTGTGTGATTGTGTGATTGTGTGATTGTGTGATTGTGATTGTGTGATTGTGTGATTGTGATTGTGTGATTGTGATTGTGTGACTGTGATTGTGTGACCGTCATTGTGTGACCGTAATTGTGTGATTGTGATTGTGTGATTGTGATTGTGTGATTGTGATTGTGTGATTGTGAATGTGTGACTGTGATTGTGTGACCGTCATTGTGTGACCGTAATTGTGTGATTGTGATTGTGTGATTGTGATTGTGTGATTGTGATTGTGTGATTGTGATTGTGTGATTGTGATTGTGTGATTGTGATTGTGTGATTGTGATTGTGTGATTGTGATTGTGTGATTGTGATTGTGTGATTGTGATTGTGTGATTGTGATTGTGTGATTGTGATTGTGTGATTGTGATTGTGTGATTGTGATTGTGTGATTGTGATTGTGTGATTGTGATTGTGTGATTGTGATTGTGTGATTGTGATTGTGTGATTGTGATTGTGTGATTGTGATTGTGTGATTGTGATTGTGTGATTGTGATTTTGTGATTGTGATTGTGTGATTGTGATTGTGTGATTGTGATTGTGTGATTGTGATTGTGTGATTGTGATTGTGTGATTGTGATTGTGTGATTGTGATTGTGTGATTGTGATTGTGTGATTGTGATTGTGTGATTGTGATTGTGTGATTGTGATTGTGTGATTGTGATTGTGTGATTGTGATTGTGTGATTGTGATTGTGTGATTGTGATTGTGTGATTGTGATTGTGTGATTGTGATTGTGTGATTGTGATTGTGTGATTGTGATTGTGTGATTGTGAATGTGTGATTGTGATTGTGTGACTGTGATTGTGTGATTGTGATTGTGCGATTGTGTGATTGTGTGATTGTGATTGTGTGATTGTGATTGTGTGATTGTGATTGTGCGATTGTGATTGTGTGATTGTGTGATTGTGTGACTGTGTGACTGTGTGATTGTGTGATTGTGTGATTGTGTGATTGTGTGATTGTGTGATTGTGTGATTGTGTGATTGTGTGATTGTGTGATTGTGTGATTGTGTGATTGTGATTGTGTGATTGTGTGATTGCGTGATTGCGTGATTGTGAGATTGTGTGATTGTGTGATTGTGTGATTGTGTGATTGTGTGATTGTGTGATTGTGTGATTGTGTGATTGTGTGATTGTGTGATTGTGTGATTGTGTGATTGTGTGATTGTGTGATTGTGTGATTGTGTGATTGTGTGATTGTGTGATTGTGTGGTTGTGTGACCGTGATTGTGTGACCGTGATTGTGTGATCGTGATTGTGTGATCGTGATTGTGTGATCGTGATTGTGTGATTGCGTGATTGTGATTGTGTGATTGCGTGACTGTGTGATTGTGTGTATGTGTGATTGTGAGATTGTGTGATTGTGTGATTGAGTGATTGTGTGATTGTGTGAATGTGTGATTGTGTGATTGTGTGATTGTGTGATTGTGTGATTGAGTAATTGTGAGATTGTGTGAATTGTGTGATTGTGTGATTGTGTGATTGTGTGATTGCGATTGTGTGATTGTGATTGTGTGATTGTGTGATTGTGTGATTGTGTGATTGTGTGATTGTGTGATTGTGTGATTGTGTGATTGTGTGATTGTGTGATTGTGTGATTGTGTGATTGTGTGATTGTGTGATTGTGTGATTGTGTGATTGTGTGATTGTGTGATTGTGTAATTGTGATTGTGTGATTGTGAGATTGTGTGAATTGTGTGATTGTGTGATTGTGTGATTGTGTGATTGATTGATTGTGTGATTGCGATTGTGTGATTGTGATTGTGTGATTGTGATTGTGTGATTGTGATTGTGTGATTGTGATTGTGTGATTGTGATTGTGTGATTGTGATTGTGTGATTGTGATTGTGTGATTGTGATTGTGTGATTGTGATTGTGTGATTGTGATTGTGTGATTGTGATTGTGTGATTGTGATTGTGTGATTGTGATTGTGTGATTGTGATTGTGTGATTGTGATTGTGTGATTGTGATTGTGTGATTGTGATTGTGTGATGGTGATTGTGTGATTGTGATTGTGTGATTGTGATTGTGTGATGGTGATTGTGTGATTGTGATTGTGTGATGGTGATTGTGTGATTGTGATTGTGTGATTGTGATTGTGTGATTGTGATTGTGTGATTGTGATTGTGTGATTGTGATTGTGTGATTGTGATTGTGTGATTGTGATTGTGTGATTGTGATTGTGTGATTGTGATTGTGTGATTGTGATTGTGTGATTGTGATTGTGTGATTGTGATTGTGTGATTGTGATTGTGTGATTGTGATTGTGTGATTGTGATTGTGTGATTGTGATTGTGTGATTGTGATTGTGTGACTGTGATTGTGTGATTGTGATTGTGTGATTGTGATTGTGTGATTGTGATTGTGTGATTGTGATTGTGTGATTGTGATTGTGTGATTGTGATTGTGTGATTGTGATTGTGTGATTGTGATTGTGTGATTGTGATTGTGTGATTGTGATTGTGTGATTGTGATTGTGTGATTGTGATTGTGTGATTGTGATTGTGTGATTGTGATTGTGTGATTGTGATTGTGTGATTGTGATTGTGTGATTGTGATTGTGTGATTGTGATTGTGTGATTGTGATTGTGTGATTGTGATTGTGTGATTGTGATTGTGTGATTGTGATTGTGTGATTGTGATTGTGTGATTGTGATTGTGTGATTGTGATTGTGTGATTGTGATTGTGTGATTGTGATTGTGTGATTGTGATTGTCTGATTGTGATTGTCTGATTGTGATTGTGTGATTGTGATTGTGTGATTGTGATTGTGTGATTGTGATTGTGTGATTGTGATTGTGTGATTGTGATTGTGTGATTGTGATTGTGTGATTGTGATTGTGTGATTGTGATTGTGTGATTGTGATTGTGTGATTGTGATTGTGTGATTGTGATTGTGTGATTGTGATTGTGTGATTGTGATTGTGTGATTGTGATTGTGTGATTGTGATTGTGTGATTGTGATTGTGTGATTGTGATTGTGTGATTGTGATTGTGTGATTGTGATTGTGTGATTGTGATTGTGTGATTGTGATTGTGTGATTGTGATTGTGTGATTGTGATTGTGTGATTGTGATTGTGTGATTGTGATTGTGTGATTGTGATTGTGTGATTGTGATTGTGTGATTGTGATTGTGTGATTGTGATTGTGTGATTGTGATTGTGTGATTGTGATTGTGTGATTGTGATTGTGTGATTGTGATTGTGTGATTGTGATTGTGTTATTGTGATTGTGTGATTGTGATTGTGTGATTGTGATTGTGTGATTGTGATTGTGTGATTGTGATTGTGTGATTGTGATTGTGTGATGGTGATTGTGTGATTGTGATTGTGTGATTGTAATTGTGTGATGGTGATTGTGTGATTGTGATTGTGTGATGGTGATTGTGCGATTGTGATTGTGTGATTGTGTGATTGTGTGACTGTGTGACTGTGTGATTGTGTGATTGTGTGATTGTGTGATTGTGTGATTGTTTGATTGTGTGATTGTGTGATTGTGTGATTGTGTGATTGTGTGATTGTGTGATTGTGTGATTGTGTGATTGTGTGATTGTGTGATTGTGTGATTGTGTGATTGTGTGATTGTGTGATTGCGATTGTGTGATTGTGATTGTGTGATTGTGATTGTGTGATTTTGTGATTGTGTGATTGTGTGATTGAGTGATTGTGTGCTTGTGTGATTGTGTGATTGTGAGATTGTGTGAATTGTGTGGTTGTGTGATTGTGTGATTGTGTGATTGTGTGATTGCGATTGTGTGATTGCGATTGTGTGATTGTGATTGTGTGATTGTGATTGTGTGATTGTGTGATTGTGTGATTGTGTGATTGTGTGATTGTGTAATTGTGATTGTGCGATTGTGATTGTGTGATTGTGTGATTGTGTGATTGTGTGATTGAGTGATTGTGTGCTTGTGTGATTGTGTGATTGTGTGATTGTGTGATTGTGTGATTGTGTGATTGTGTGATTGTGTGATTGTGCGATTGAGTGATTGTGTGCTTGTGTGATTGTGAGATTGTGTGATTGTGTGATTGTGTGATTGTGTGATTGTGTGATTGTGTGATTGTGATTGTGTGATTGTGTGATTGTGTGATTGTGTGATTGTGAGATTGTGTGAATTGTGTGATTGTGTGATTGTGTGATTGTGTGATTGTGTGATTGTGTAAGTGTGATTGTGCGATTGTGATTGTGTGATTGTGTGATTGTGTGATTGTGAGATTGTGTGATTGTGTAATTGTGATTGTGCGATTGTGATTGTGTGATTGTGTGATTGTGTGATTGTGTGATTGTGAGATTGTGTGATTGTGTGATTGTGTGATTGTGTGATTGTGATTGTGTGATTGTGATTGTGTGATTGTGTGATTGTGAGATTGTGTGAATTGTGTGATTGTGTGATTGTGTGATTGTGTGATTGTGTGATTGCGATTGTGTGATTGTGATTATGTGATTGTGATTGTGTGATCGTGATTGTGTGATCGTGATTGTGTGACCGTGATTGTGTGATCGTGGTTGTGTGATTGTGTGATTGTGTGATTGTGTGAATGTGTGATTGTGTTACCGTTATTGTGTGACCGTGATTGTGTGACCGTGATTGTGTGGTTGCGACTGTGTGATTGTGACTGTGTGATTGTGACTGTGTGATTGTGTGAGTGTGTTATTGTGTGATTGAGTGATTGTGTGACTGTGTGATTGTGTGATTGTGTGACTGTGTGATTGTGTGATTGTGTGATTGTGTGATTGTGTGATTGTGTGATTGTGTGATTGTGTGATTGTGTGATTGTGTGATTGTGTAATTGTGATTGTGTGATTGTGTGATTGTGTGATTGTGTGATTGTGTGATTGTGTGATTGTGTGATTGTGTGATTGTGTGATTGTGTGATTGTGTGATTGTGTAATTGTGATTGTGTGATTGTGTGATTGTGTGATTGTGTAATTGTGATTGTGTGATTGTGTGATTGTGTGATTGTGTGATTGTGTGATTATGTGATTGTGTGATTGTGTGATTGAGTGATTGTGGGCTTGTGTGATTGTGTGATTTTGTGATTGAGTGATTGTGTGATTGTGTGATTGTGTGATTGTGTGATTGTGTGATTGTGTGATTGTGTGATTGTGTGATTGTGTGATTGTGTGATTGTGTGATTGTGTGATTGTGTGATTGAGTGATTGTGTGCTTGTGTGATTGTGTGATTGTGTGATTGTGTGATTGTGTGATTGTGTGATTGTGTGATTGTGTGATTGTGTGATTGTGTGATTGTGTGATTGTGTGATTGTGAGATTGTGTGATTGTGTGATTGTGTGATTGTGTGATTGTGATTGTGTGATTGTGATTGTGTGATTGTGTGATTGTGAGATTGTGTGAATTGTGTGATTGTGTGATTGTGTGATTGTGTGATTGTGTGATTGCGATTGTGTGATTGTGATTATGTGATTGTGATTGTGTGACTGTGATTGTGTGACCGTCATTGTGTGACCGTAATTGTGTGATCATGATTGTGTGATCGTGATTGTGTGATCGTGATTGTGTGACCGTGATTGTGTGATCGTGGTTGTGTGATTGTGTGATTGTGTGATTGTGTGAATGTGTGATTGTGTTACCGTTATTGTGTGACCGTGATTGTGTGACCGTGATTGTGTGGTTGCGACTGTGTGATTGTGACTGTGTGATTGTGACTGTGTGATTGTGTGAGTGTGTTATTGTGTGATTGAGTGATTGTGTGACTGTGTGATTGTGTGATTGTGTGACTGTGTGATTGTGTGATTGTGTGATTGTGTGATTGTGTGATTGTGTGATTGTGTGATTGTGTGATTGTGTGATTGTGTGATTGTGTAATTGTGATTGTGTGATTGTGTGATTGTGTGATTGTGTGATTGTGTGATTGTGTGATTGTGTGATTGTGTGATTGTGTGATTGTGTGATTGTGTGATTGTGTGATTGTGTGATTGTGTAATTGTGATTGTGTGATTGTGTGATTGTGTGATTGTGTAATTGTGATTGTGTGATTGTGTGATTGTGTGATTGTGTGATTGTGTGATTATGTGATTGTGTGATTGTGTGATTGAGTGATTGTGGGCTTGTGTGATTGTGTGATTTTGTGATTGAGTGATTGTGTGATTGTGTGATTGTGTGATTGTGTGATTGTGTGATTGTGTGATTGTGTGATTGTGTGATTGTGTGATTGTGTGATTGTGTGATTGTGTGATTGAGTGATTGTGTGCTTGTGTGATTGTGTGATTGTGTGATTGTGTGATTGTGTGATTGTGTGATTGTGTGATTGTGTGATTGTGTGATTGTGTGATTGTGTGATTGTGTGATTGTGTGATTGTGTGATTGTGTGATTGTGTGATTGTGTGATTGTGTGATTGTGTAATTGTGATTGTGTGATTGTGTGATTGTGTGATTGTGTGATTGTGTGATTGTGTGATTGTGTGATTGTGTGATTGTGTGATTGTGTGATTGTGTGATTGTGTGATTGTGTGATTGTGTGATTGTGTGATTGTGTAATTGTGATTGTGTGATTGTGTGATTGTGTGATTGTGTGATTGTGTGATTGTGTAATTGTGATTGTGTGATTGTGTGATTGTGTGATTGTGTGATTGTGTGATTATGTGATTGTGTGATTGTGTGATTGAGTGATTGTGGGCTTGTGTGATTGTGTGATTTTGTGATTGAGTGATTGTGTGATTGTGTGATTGTGTGATTGTGTGATTGTGTGATTGTGTGATTGTGTGATTGTGTGATTGTGTGATTGTGTGATTGTGTGATTGTGTGATTGTGTGATTGAGTGATTGTGTGCTTGTGTGATTGTGTGATTGTGTGATTGTGTGATTGTGTGATTGTGTGATTGTGTGATTGTGTGATTGTGTGATTGTGTGATTGTGTGATTGTGTGATTGAGTGATTGTGTGCTTGTGTGATTGTGTGATTGTGTGATTGTGTGATTGTGTGATTGTGTGATTGTGTGATTGTGTGATTGTGTGATTGTGTGATTGTGTGATTGCGATTGTGTGATTGTGATTGTGTGATTGTGATTGTGTGATTTTGTGATTGTGTGATTGTGTGATTGAGTGATTGTGTGCTTGTGTGATTGTGTGATTGTGAGATTGTGTGAATTGTGTGGTTGTGTGATTGTGTGATTGTGTGATTGTGTGATTGCGATTGTGTGATTGCGATTGTGTGATTGTGATTGTGTGATTGTGATTGTGTGATTGTGATTGTGTGATTGTGTGCTTGTGTGATTGTGTGAATTGTGTCGTTGTGTGATTGTGTGATTGTGTGATTGTGTGATTGCGATTGTGTGATTGTGATTGTGTGATTGTGATTGTGTGATTCTGATTGTGTGATTGTGTGATTGTGTGATTGTGTGATTGTGTGATTGTGTGATTGTGATTGTGTGATTGTGATTGTGTGATTGTGATTGTGTGATTGTGATTGTGTGATTGTGATTGTGCGATTGTGTGATTGTGTGATTGTGATTGTGTGATTGTGATTGTGTGATTGTGATTGTGCGATTGTGATTGTGTGATTGTGTGATTGTGTGACTGTGTGACTGTGTGATTGTGTGATTGTGTGATTGTGTGATTGTGTGATTGTGTGATTGTGTGATTGTGTGATTGTGTGATTGTGTGATTGTGTGATTGTGTGATTGTGTGATTGTGTGATTGTGTGATTGTGTGATTGTGTGATTGCGATTGTGTGATTGTGATTGTGTGATGGTGATTGTGTGATTTTGTGATTGTGTGATTGTGTGATTGAGTGATTGTGTGCTTGTGTGATTGTGTGATTGTGAGATTGTGTGAATTGTGTGGTTGTGTGATTGTGTGATTGTGTGATTGCGATTGTGTGATTGCGATTGTGTGATTGTGATTGTGTGATTGTGATTGTGTGATTGCGTGATTGTGTGATTGTGTGATTGTGTGATTGTGTAATTGTGATTGTGCGATTGTGATTGTGTGATTGTGTGATTGTGTGATTGTGTGATTGAGTGATTGTGTGCCTGTGTGATTGTGTGATTGTGTGATTGTGTGATTGTGTGATTGTGTGATTGTGTGATTGTGTGATTGTGTGATTGTGTGATTGTGCGATTGAGTGATTGTGTGCTTGTGTGATTGTGAGATTGTGTGATTGTGTGATTGTGTGATTGTGTGATTGTGTGATTGTGTGATTGTGTGATTGTGTGATTGTGTGATTGTGTGATTGCGATTGCGTGATTGTGATTGTGTGATTGTGATTGTGTGATTGTGATTGTGTGATTGTGTGATTGTGTGATTGTGTAATTGTGATTGTGCGATTGTGATTGTGTGATTGTGAGATTGTGTGAATTGTGTGATTGTGTGATTGTGTGATTGATTGATTGTGTGATTGCGATTGTGTGATTGTGATTGTGTGATTGTGATTGTGTGATTGTGATTGTGTGATTGTGATTGTGTGATTGTGATTGTGTGATTGTGATTGTGTGATTGTGATTGTGTGATTGTGATTGTGTGATTGTGATTGTGTGATTGTGGTTGTGTGATTGTGATTGTGTGATTGTGATTGTGTGATTGTGACTGTGTGATTGTGTGAGTGTGTGATTGTGTGATTGTGTGATTGTGTGATTGTGTGATTGTGTGGTTGTGTGATCGTGTGATTGAGTGATTGTGTGTTTGTGTGATTGTGTGATTGCGTGATTGTGTGATTGTGTGATTGTGTAATTGTGATTGTGTGATTGTGATTGTGTGATTGTGTGATTGTGTGATTGTGTGATTGTGTGATTGAGTGATTGTGTGATTGTGATTGTGTGATTGTGATTGTGTGATTGTGATTGTGTGATTGTGATTGTGTGATTGTGATTGTGTGATTGTGATTGTGTGATTGTGATTGTGTGATTGTGATTGTGTGATTGTGATTGTGTGATTGTGATTGTGTGATTGTGATTGTGTGATTGTGATTGTGTGATTGTGATTGTGTGATTGTGATTGTGTGATTGTGATTGTGTGATTGTGATTGTGTGATTGTGATTGTGTGATTGTGATTGTGTGATTGTGATTGTGTGATTGTGATTGTGTGATTGTGATTGTGTGATTGTGATTGTGTGATTGTGATTGTGTGATTGTGATTGTGTGATTGTGATTGTGTGATTGTGATTGTGATTGTGTGATTGTGATTGTGTGATTGTGATTGTGTGATTGTGATTGTGTGATTGTGATTGTGTGATTGTGATTGTGTGATTGTGATTGTGTGATTGTGATTGTGTGATTGTGATTTTGTGATTGTGATTGTGTGATTGTGATTGTGTGATTGTGATTGTGTGATTGTGATTGTGTGATTGTGATTGTGTGATTGTGATTGTGTGATTGTGATTGTGTGATTGCGATTGTGTGATTGTGATTGTGTGACTGTGATTGTGTGATTGTGATTGTGCGATTGTGTGATTGTGTGATTGTGATTGTGTGATTGTGATTGTGTGATTGTGATTGTGCGATTGTGATTGTGTGATTGTGTGATTGTGTGACTGTGTGACTGTGTGATTGTGTGATTGTGTGATTGTGTGATTGTGTGATTGTGATTGTGTGATTGTGGTTGTGTGAGTGTGTGATTGAGTGGTTGTGTGATTGTGTGATTGTGTGATTGTGTGATTGTGTAATTGTGATTGTGTGATTGTGTGATTGTGATTGTGTGATTGTGATTGTGTGATTGTGATTGTGTGATTGTGATTGTGTGATTGTGATTGTGTGATTGTGATTGTGTGATTGTGATTGTGTGATGGTGATTGTGTGATTGTGATTGTGTGATGGTGATTGTGCGATTGTGATTGTGTGATTGTGTGATTGTGTGACTGTGTGACTGTGTGATTGTGTGATTGTGTGATTGTGTGATTGTGTGATTGTTTGATTGTGTGATTGTGTGATTGTGTGATTGTGTGATTGTGTGATTGTGTGATTGTGTGATTGTGTGATTGTGTGATTGTGTGATTGTGTGATTGTGTGATTGTGTGATTGTGTGATTGTGTGATTGTGTGATTGCGATTGTGTGATTGTGATTGTGTGATTGTGATTGTGTGATTTTGTGATTGTGTGATTGTGTGATTGAGTGATTGTGTGCTTGTGTGATTGTGTGATTGTGAGATTGTGTGAATTGTGTGGTTGTGTGATTGTGTGATTGTGTGATTGTGTGATTGTGTGATTGCGATTGTGTGATTGCGATTGTGTGATTGTGATTGTGTGATTGTGATTGTGTGATTGTGTGATTGTGTGATTGTGTGATTGTGTGATTGTGTAATTGTGATTGTGCGATTGTGATTGTGTGATTGTGTGATTGTGTGATTGTGTGATTGAGTGATTGTGTGCTTGTGGGATTGTGTGATTGTGTGATTGTGTGATTGTGTGATTGTGTGATTGTGTGATTGTGTGATTGTGCGATTGAGTGATTGTGTGCTTGTGTGATTGTGAGATTGTGTGATTGTGTGATTGTGTGATTGTGTGATTGTGTGATTGTGTGATTGTGTGATTGTGATTGTGTGATTGTGTGATTGTGTGATTGTGAGATTGTGTGAATTGTGTGATTGTGTGATTGTGTGATTGTGTGATTGTGTGATTGTGTAAGTGTGATTGTGCGATTGTGATTGTGTGATTGTGTGATTGTGTGATTGTGAGATTGTGTGATTGTGTAATTGTGATTGTGCGATTGTGATTGTGTGATTGTGTGATTGTGTGATTGTGTGATTGTGAGATTGTGTGATTGTGTGATTGTGTGATTGTGTGATTGTGATTGTGTGATTGTGATTGTGTGATTGTGTGATTGTGAGATTGTGTGAATTGTGTGATTGTGTGATTGTGTGATTGTGTGATTGTGTGATTGCGATTGTGTGATTGTGATTATGTGATTGTGATTGTGTGACTGTGATTGTGTGACCGTCATTGTGTGACCGTAATTGTGTGATCATGATTGTGTGATCGTGATTGTGTGATCGTGATTGTGTGACCGTGATTGTGTGATCGTGGTTGTGTGATTGTGTGATTGTGTGATTGTGTGAATGTGTGATTGTGTTACCGTTATTGTGTGACCGTGATTGTGTGACCGTGATTGTGTGGTTGCGACTGTGTGATTGTGACTGTGTGATTGTGACTGTGTGATTGTGACTGTGTGATTGTGACTGTGTGATTGTGTGAGTGTGTTATTGTGTGATTGAGTGATTGTGTGACTGTGTGATTGTGTGATTGTGTGATTGTGTGATTGTGTGATTGTGTGATTGTGTGATTGTGTGATTGTGTGATTGTGTGATTGTGTAATTGTGATTGTGTGATTGTGTGATTGTGTGATTGTGTGATTGTGTGATTGTGTGATTGTGTGATTGTGTGATTGTGTGATTGTGTGATTGTGTGATTTTGTGATTGAGTGATTGTGTGATTGTGTGATTGTGTGATTGTGTGATTGTGTGATTGTGTGATTGTGTGATTGTGTGATTGTGTGATTGTGTGATTGTGTGATTGTGTGATTGTGTGATTGAGTGATTGTGTGCTTGTGTGATTGTGTGATTGTGTGATTGTGTGATTGTGTGATTGTGTGATTGTGTGATTGTGTGATTGTGTGATTGTGTGATTGTGTGATTGTGAGATTGTGTGATTGTGTGATTGTGTGATTGTGTGATTGTGATTGTGTGATTGTGATTGTGTGATTGTGTGATTGTGAGATTGTGTGAATTGTGTGATTGTGTGATTGTGTGATTGTGTGATTGTGTGATTGCGATTGTGTGATTGTGATTATGTGATTGTGATTGTGTGACTGTGATTGTGTGACCGTCATTGTGTGACCGTAATTGTGTGATCATGATTGTGTGATCGTGATTGTGTGATCGTGATTGTGTGACCGTGATTGTGTGATCGTGGTTGTGTGATTGTGTGATTGTGTGATTGTGTGATTGTGTGATTGTGTGATTGTGTGATTGTGTGATTGTGTGATTGTGTAATTGTGATTGTGTGATTGTGTGATTGTGTGATTGTGTGATTGTGTGATTGTGTGATTGTGTGATTGTGTGATTGTGTGATTGTGTGATTGTGTGATTGTGTGATTGTGTGATTGTGTGATTGTGTGATTGTGTAATTGTGATTGTGTGATTGTGTGATTGTGTGATTGTGTGATTGTGTGATTGTGTAATTGTGATTGTGTGATTGTGTGATTGTGTGATTGTGTGATTGTGTGATTGTGTGATTGTGTGATTGTGATTGTGTGATTGTGTGATTGTGATTGTGTGATTGTGATTGTGTGACTGTGATTGTGTGACCGTCATTGTGTGACCGTAATTGTGTGATTGTGATTGTGTGATTGTGATTGTGTGATTGTGATTGTGTGATTGTGAATGTGTGACTGTGATTGTGTGACCGTCATTGTGTGACCGTAATTGTGTGATTGTGATTGTGTGATTGTGATTGTGTGATTGTGATTGTGTGATTGTGAATGTGTGATTGTGATTGTGTGATTGTGATTGTGTGATTGTGATTGTGTGATTGTGATTGTGTGATTGTGATTGTGTGATTGTGATTGTGTGATTGTGATTGTGTGATTGTGATTGTGTGATTGTGATTGTGTGATTGTGATTGTGTGATTGTGATTGTGTGATTGTGATTGTGTGATTGTGATTGTGTGATTGTGATTGTGTGATTGTGATTGTGTGATTGTGATTGTGTGATTGTGATTGTGTGATTGTGATTGTGTGATTGTGATTGTGTGATTGTGATTGTGTGATTGTGATTGTGTGATTGTGATTGTGTGATTGTGATTGTGTGATTGTGATTGTGTGATTGTGATTGTGTGATTGTGATTGTGTGATTGTGATTGTGTGATTGTGATTGTGTGATTGTGATTGTGTGATTGTGATTGTGTGATTGTGATTGTGTGATTGTGATTGTGTGATTGTGATTGTGTGATTGTGATTGTGTGATTGTGATTGTGTGATTGTGATTGTGTGATTGTGATTGTGTGATTGTGATTGTGTGATTGTGATTGTGTGATTGTGATTGTGTGATTGTGATTTTGTGATTGTGATTGTGTGATTGTGATTGTGTGATTGTGATTGTGTGATTGTGATTGTGTGATTGTGATTGTGTGATTGTGATTGTGTGATTGTGATTGTGTGATTGTGATTGTGTGATTGTGATTGTGTGATTGTGATTGTGTGATTGTGATTGTGTGATTGTGATTGTGTGATTGTGATTGTGTGATTGTGATTGTGTGATTGTGATTGTGTGATTGTGATTGTGTGATTGTGATTGTGTGATTGTGATTGTGTGATTGTGATTGTGTGACTGTGATTGTGTGATTGTGATTGTGCGATTGTGTGATTGTGTGATTGTGATTGTGTGATTGTGATTGTGTGATTGTGATTGTGCGATTGTGATTGTGTGATTGTGTGATTGTGTGACTGTGTGACTGTGTGATTGTGTGATTGTGTGATTGTGTGATTGTGTGATTGTGTGATTGTGTGATTGTGTGATTGTGTGATTGTGTGATTGTGTGATTTTGTGATTGTGTGATTGTGTGATTGTGATTGTGTGATTGTGTGATTGCGTGATTGCGTGATTGTGAGATTGTGTGATTGTGTGATTGTGTGATTGTGTGATTGTGTGATTGTGTGATTGTGTGATTGTGTGATTGTGTGATTGTGTGATTGTGTGATTGTGTGATTGTGTGATTGTGTGATTGTGTGATTGTGTGATTGTGTGATTGTGTGGTTGTGTGACCGTGATTGTGTGACCGTGATTGTGTGATCGTGATTGTGTGATCGAGATTGTGTGATCGTGATTGTGTGATTGCGTGATTGTGATTGTGTGATTGCGTGACTGTGTGATTGTGTGTATGTGTGATTGGGAGATTGTGTGATTGTGTGATTGAGTGATTGTGTGATTGTGTGAATGTGTGATTGTGTGATTGTGTGATTGTGTGATTGTGTGATTGAGTAATTGTGAGATTGTGTGAATTGTGTGATTGTGTGATTGTGTGATTGTGTGATTGCGATTGTGTGATTGTGATTGTGTGATTGTGTGATTGTGTGATTGTGCGATTGTGTGATTGTGTGATTGTGTGATTGTGTGATTGTGTGATTGTGTGATTGTGTGATTGTGTGATTGTGTGATTGTGTGATTGTGTGATTGTGTGATTGTGTAATTGTGATTGTGTGATTGTGAGATTGTGTGAATTGTGTGATTGTGTGATTGTGTGATTGTGTGATTGATTGATTGTGTGATTGCGATTGTGTGATTGTGATTGTGTGATTGTGATTGTGTGATTGTGATTGTGTGATTGTGATTGTGTGATTGTGATTGTGTGATTGTGATTGTGTGATTGTGATTGTGTGATTGTGATTGTGTGATTGTGATTGTGTGATTGTGATTGTGTGATTGTGATTGTGTGATTGTGATTGTGTGATTGTGATTGTGTGATTGTGATTGTGTGATTGTGATTGTGTGATTGTGATTGTGTGATTGTGATTGTGTGATTGTGATTGTGTGATTGTGATTGTGTGATTGTGATTGTGCGATTGTGATTGTGCGATTGTGATTGTGCGATTGTGATTGTGCGATTGTGATTGTGCGATTGTGATTGTGCGATTGTGATTGTGCGATTGTGATTGTGCGATTGTGATTGTGTGATTGTGATTGTGTGATTGTGATTGTGTGATTGTGATTGTGTGATTGTGATTGTGTGATTGTGATTGTGTGATTGTGATTGTGTGATTGTGATTGTGTGATTGTGATTGTGTGATTGTGATTGTGTGATTGTGATTGTGTGATTGTGATTGTGTGATTGTGATTGTGTGATTGTGATTGTGTGATTGTGATTGTGTGATTGTGATTGTGTGATTGTGATTGTGTGATTGTGTGATTGTGTGATTGTGATTGTGTGATTGTGTGATTGTGTAATTGTGATTGTGTGATTGTGAGATTGTGTGAATTGTGTGATTGTGTGATTGTGTGATTGTGTGATTGATTGATTGTGTGATTGCGATTGTGTGATTGTGATTGTGTGATTGTGATTGTGTGATTGTGATTGTGTGATTGTGATTGTGTGATTGTGATTGTGTGATTGTGATTGTGTGATTGTGATTGTGTGATTGTGATTGTGTGATTGTGATTGTGTGATTGTGATTGTGTGATTGTGATTGTGTGATTGTGATTGTGTGATTGTGATTGTGTGATTGTGATTGTGTGATTGTGATTGTGTGATTGTGATTGTGTGATTGTGATTGTGTGATTGTGATTGTGTGATTGTGATTGTGTGATTGTGATTGTGTGATTGTGATTGTGTGATTGTGATTGTGTGATTGTGATTGTGTGATTGTGATTGTGTGATTGTGATTGTGGGATTGTGATTGTGCGATTGTGATTGTGCGATTGTGATTGTGCGATTGTGATTGTGCGATTGTGATTGTGCGATTGTGATTGTGCGATTGTGATTGTGCGATTGTGATTGTGCGATTGTGATTGTGTGATTGTGATTGTGTGATTGTGATTGTGTGATTGTGATTGTGTGATTGTGATTGTGTGATTGTGATTGTGTGATTGTGATTGTGTGATTGTGATTGTGTGATTGTGATTGTGTGATTGTGATTGTGTGATTGTGATTGTGTGATTGTGATTGTGTGATTGTGATTGTGTGATTGTGATTGTGTGATTGTGATTGTGTGATTGTGATTGTGTGATTGTGATTGTGTGATTGTGATTGTCTGATTGTGATTGTCTGATTGTGATTGTCTGATTGTGATTGTGTGATTGTGATTGTGTGATTGTGATTGTGTGATTGTGATTGTGTGATTGTGATTGTGTGATTGTGATTGTGTGATTGTGATTGTGTGATTGTGATTGTGTGATTGTGATTGTGTGATTGTGATTGTGTGATTGTGATTGTGTGATTGTGATTGTGTGATTGTGATTGTGTGATTGTGATTGTGTGATTGTGATTGTGTGATTGTGATTGTGTGATTGTGATTGTGTGATTGTGATTGTGTGATTGTGATTGTGTGATTGTGATTGTGTGATTGTGATTGTGTGATTGTGATTGTGTGATTGTGATTGTGTGATTGTGATTGTGTGATTGTGATTGTGTGATTGTGATTGTGTGATTGTGATTGTGTGATTGTGATTGTGTGATTGTGATTGTGTGATTGTGATTGTGTGATTGTGATTGTGTGATTGTGATTGTGTGATTGTGATTGTGTGATTGTGATTGTGTGATTGTGATTGTGTGATTGTGATTGTGTTATTGTGATTGTGTGATTGTGATTGTGTGATTGTGATTGTGTGATTGTGATTGTGTGATTGTGATTGTGTGATGGTGATTGTGTGATTGTGATTGTGTGATTGTGATTGTGTGATGGTGATTGTGTGATTGTGATTGTGTGATGGTGATTGTGCGATTGTGATTGTGTGATTGTGTGATTGTGTGACTGTGTGACTGTGTGATTGTGTGATTGTGTGATTGTGTGATTGTGTGATTGTTTGATTGTGTGATTGTGTGATTGTGTGATTGTGTGATTGTGTGATTGTGTGATTGTGTGATTGTGTGATTGTGTGATTGTGTGATTGTGTGATTGTGTGATTGCGATTGTGTGATTGTGATTGTGTGATTGTGATTGTGTGATTTTGTGATTGTGTGATTGTGTGATTGAGTGATTGTGTGCTTGTGTGATTGTGTGATTGTGAGATTGTGTGAATTGTGTGGTTGTGTGATTGTGTGATTGTGTGATTGTGTGATTGCGATTGTGTGATTGCGATTGTGTGATTGTGATTGTGTGATTGTGATTGTGTGATTGTGTGATTGTGTGATTGTGTGATTGTGTGATTGTGTAATTGTGATTGTGCGATTGTGATTGTGTGATTGTGTGATTGTGTGATTGTGTGATTGAGTGATTGTGTGCTTGTGTGATTGTGTGATTGTGTGATTGTGTGATTGTGTGATTGTGTGATTGTGTGATTGTGTGATTGTGCGATTGAGTGATTGTGTGCTTGTGTGATTGTGAGATTGTGTGATTGTGTGATTGTGTGATTGTGTGATTGTGTGATTGTGTGATTGTGATTGTGTGATTGTGTGATTGTGTGATTGTGTGATTGTGAGATTGTGTGAATTGTGTGATTGTGTGATTGTGTGATTGTGTGATTGTGTGATTGTGTAAGTGTGATTGTGCGATTGTGATTGTGTGATTGTGTGATTGTGTGATTGTGAGATTGTGTGATTGTGTAATTGTGATTGTGCGATTGTGATTGTGTGATTGTGTGATTGTGTGATTGTGTGATTGTGAGATTGTGTGATTGTGTGATTGTGTGATTGTGTGATTGTGATTGTGTGATTGTGATTGTGTGATTGTGTGATTGTGAGATTGTGTGAATTGTGTGATTGTGTGATTGTGTGATTGTGTGATTGTGTGATTGCGATTGTGTGATTGTGATTATGTGATTGTGATTGTGTGACTGTGATTGTGTGACCGTCATTGTGTGACCGTAATTGTGTGATCATGATTGTGTGATCGTGATTGTGTGATCGTGATTGTGTGACCGTTATTGTGTGATCGTGGTTGTGTGATTGTGTGATTGTGTGATTGTGTGAATGTGTGAATGTGTTACCGTTATTGTGTGGCCGTGATTGTGTGACCGTGATTGTGTGGTTACGACTGTGTGATTGTGACTGTGTGATTGTGACTGTGTGATTGTGTGAGTGTGTTATTGTGTGATTGAGTGATTGTGTGACTGTGTGATTGTGTGATTGTGTGACTGTGTGATTGTGTGATTGTGTGATTGTGTGATTGTGTGATTGTGTGATTGTGTGATTGTGTGATTGTGTGATTGTGTGATTGTGTAATTGTGATTGTGTGATTGTGTGATTGTGTGATTGTGTGATTGTGCGATTGTGTGATTGTGTGATTGTGTGATTGTGTGATTGTGTGATTGTGTGATTGTGTGATTGTGTAATTGTGATTGTGTGATTGTGTGATTGTGTGATTGTGTGATTGTGTGATTGTGTAATTGTGATTGTGTGATTGTGTGATTGTGTGATTGTGTGATTGTGTGATTATGTGATTGTGTGATTGTGTGATTGAGTGATTGTGGGCTTGTGTGATTGTGTGATTTTGTGATTGAGTGATTGTGTGATTGTGTGATTGTGTGATTGTGTGATTGTGTGATTGTGTGATTGTGTGATTGTGTGATTGTGTGATTGTGTGATTGTGTGATTGTGTGATTGTGTGATTGAGTGATTGTGTGCTTGTGTGATTGTGTGATTGTGTGATTGTGTGATTGTGTGATTGTGTGATTGTGTGATTGTGTGATTGTGTGATTGTGTGATTGTGTGATTGCGATTGTGTGATTGTGATTGTGTGATTGTGATTGTGTGATTTTGTGATTGTGTGATTGTGTGATTGAGTGATTGTGTGCTTGTGTGATTGTGTGATTGTGAGATTGTGTGAATTGTGTGGTTGTGTGATTGTGTGATTGTGTGATTGTGTGATTGCGATTGTGTGATTGCGATTGTGTGATTGCGATTGTGTGATTGTGATTGTGTGATTGTGATTGTGTGATTGTGTGCTTGTGTGATTGTGTGAATTGTGTCGTTGTGTGATTGTGTGATTGTGTGATTGTGTGATTGCGATTGTGTGATTGCGATTGTGTGATTGTGATTGTGTGATTCTGATTGTGTGATTGTGTGATTGTGTGATTGTGTGATTGTGTGATTGTGTGATTGTGATTGTGTGATTGTGATTGTGTGATTGTGATTGTGTGATTGTGATTGTGTGATTGTGATTGTGTGATTGTGATTGTGTGATTGTGATTGTGTGATTGTGATTGTGTGATTGTGATTGTGCGATTGTGCGATTGTGTGATTGTGATTGTGTGATTGTGATTGTGTGATTGTGATTGTGTGATTGTGATTGTGTGATTGTGATTGTGCGATTGTGATTGTGTGATTGTGTGATTGTGTGACTGTGTGACTGTGTGATTGTGTGATTGTGTGATTGTGTGATTGTGTGATTGTGTGATTGTGTGATTGTGTGATTGTGTGATTGTGTGATTGTGTGATAGTGTGATTGTGTGATTGTGTGATTGCGATTGTGTGATTGTGATTGTGTGATGGTGATTGTGTGATTTTGTGATTGTGTGATTGTGTGATTGAGTGATTGTGTGCTTGTGTGATTGTGTGATTGTGAGATTGTGTGAATTGTGTAGTTGTGTGATTGTGTGATTGTGTGATTGTGTGATTGCGATTGTGTGATTGCGATTGTGTGATTGTGATTGTGTGATTGCGATTGTGTGATTGCGATTGTGTGATTGTGATTGTGTGATTGTGATTGTGTGATTGTGACTGTGTGATTGTGACTGTGTGATTGTGACTGTGTGATTGTGACTGTGTGATTGTGACTGTGTGATTGTGACTGTGTGATTGTGACTGTGTGATTGTGACTGTGTGATTGTGACTGTGTGATTGTGACTGTGTGATTGTGACTGTGTGATTGTGACTGTTTGATTGTGATTGTGTGATTGTGATTGTGTGGTTGTGATTGTGTGATTGTGATTGTGTGATTGTGATTGTGTGATTGTGATTGTGTGATTGTGATTGTGTGATTGTGATTGTGTGATTGTGATTGTGTGATTGTGATTGTGTGATTGTGATTGTGTGATTGTGATTGTGTGATTGTGATTGTGTGATTGTGATTGTGTGATTGTGATTGTGTGATTGTGATTGTGTGATTGTGATTGTGTGATTGTGATTGTGTGATTGTGATTGTGTGATTGTGATTGTGTGATTGTGATTGTGTGATTGTGATTGTGTGATTGTGATTGTGTGATTGTGATTGTGTGATTGTGATTGTGTGATTGTGATTGTGTGATTGTGATTGTGTGATTGTGATTGTGTGATTGTGATTGTGTGATTGTGATTGTGTGATTGTGATTGTGTGATTGTGATTGTGTGATTGTGATTGTGTGATTGTGATTGTGTGATTGTGATTGTGTGATTGTGATTGTGTGATTGTGATTGTGTGATTGTGATTGTGTGATTGTGATTGTGTGATTGTGATTGTGTGATTGTGATTGTGTGATTGTGATTGTGTGATTGTGATTGTGTGATTGTGATTGTGTGATTGTGATTGTGTGATTGTGATTGTGTGATTGTGATTGTGTGATTGTGATTGTGTGATTGTGATTGTGTGATTGTGATTGTGTGATTGTGATTGTGTGATTGTGATTGTGTGATTGTGATTGTGTGATTGTGATTGTGTGATTGTGATTGTGTGATTGTGATTGTGTGATTGTGATTGTGTGATTGTGATTGTGTGATTGTGATTGTGTGATTGTGATTGTGTGATTGTGATTGTGTGATTGTGATTGTGTGATTGTGATTGTGTGATTGTGATTGTGTGATTGTGATTGTGTGATTGTGAATGTGTGATTGTGATTGTGTGATTGTGATTGTGTGATTGTGATTGTGTGATTGTGATTGTGTGATTGTGATTGTGTGATTGTGATTGTGTGATTGTGATTGTGTGATTGTGATTGTGTGATTGTGATTGTGTGATTGTGATTGTGTGATTGTGATTGTGTGATTGTGATTGTGTGATTGTGATTGTGTGATTGTGATTGTGTGATTGTGGTTGTGTGAGTGTGTGATTGTGTGATTGTGTAATTGTGATTGTGTGATTGTGTGATTGTGTGATTGTGTGATTGTGTGATTATGTGATTGTGTGATTGTGTGATTGAGTGATTGTGGGCTTGTGTGATTGTGTGATTTTGTGATTGAGTGATTGTGTGATTGTGTGATTGTGTGATTGTGTGATTGTGTGATTGTGTGATTGTGTGATTGTGTGATTGTGTGATTGTGTGATTGTGTGATTGTGTGATTGTGTGATTGAGTGATTGTGTGCTTGTGTGATTGTGTGATTGTGTGATTGTGTGATTGTGTGATTGTGTGATTGTGTGATTGTGTGATTGTGTGATTGTGTGATTGTGTGATTGTGTGATTGCGATTGTGTGATTGTGATTGTGTGATTGTGATTGTGTGATTTTGTGATTGTGTGATTGTGTGATTGAGTGATTGTGTGCTTGTGTGATTGTGTGATTGTGAGATTGTGTGAATTGTGTGGTTGTGTGATTGTGTGATTGTGTGATTGTGTGATTGCGATTGTGTGATTGCGATTGTGTGATTGCGATTGTGTGATTGTGATTGTGTGATTGTGATTGTGTGATTGTGTGCTTGTGTGATTGTGTGAATTGTGTCGTTGTGTGATTGTGTGATTGTGTGATTGTGTGATTGCGATTGTGTGATTGCGATTGTGTGATTGTGATTGTGTGATTCTGATTGTGTGATTGTGTGATTGTGTGATTGTGTGATTGTGTGATTGTGTGATTGTGATTGTGTGATTGTGATTGTGTGATTGTGATTGTGTGATTGTGATTGTGTGATTGTGATTGTGTGATTGTGATTGTGTGATTGTGATTGTGTGATTGTGATTGTGTGATTGTGATTGTGCGATTGTGTGATTGTGTGATTGTGATTGTGTGATTGTGATTGTGTGATTGTGATTGTGTGATTGTGATTGTGTGATTGTGATTGTGCGATTGTGATTGTGTGATTGTGTGATTGTGTGACTGTGTGACTGTGTGATTGTGTGATTGTGTGATTGTGTGATTGTGTGATTGTGTGATTGTGTGATTGTGTGATTGTGTGATTGTGTGATAGTGTGATTGTGTGATTGTGTGATTGCGATTGTGTGATTGTGATTGTGTGATGGTGATTGTGTGATTTTGTGATTGTGTGATTGTGTGATTGAGTGATTGTGTGCTTGTGTGATTGTGTGATTGTGAGATTGTGTGAATTGTGTAGTTGTGTGATTGTGTGATTGTGTGATTGTGTGATTGCGATTGTGTGATTGCGATTGTGTGATTGTGATTGTGTGATTGCGATTGTGTGATTGTGATTGTGTGATTGTGATTGTGTGATTGTGATTGTGTGATTGTGACTGTGTGATTGTGACTGTGTGATTGTGACTGTGTGATTGTGACTGTGTGATTGTGACTGTGTGATTGTGACTGTGTGATTGTGACTGTGTGATTGTGACTGTGTGATTGTGACTGTGTGATTGTGACTGTGTGATTGTGACTGTGTGATTGTGACTGTTTGATTGTGATTGTGTGATTGTGATTGTGTGGTTGTGATTGTGTGATTGTGATTGTGTGATTGTGATTGTGTGATTGTGATTGTGTGATTGTGATTGTGTGATTGTGATTGTGTGATTGTGATTGTGTGATTGTGATTGTGTGATTGTGATTGTGTGATTGTGATTGTGTGATTGTGATTGTGTGATTGTGATTGTGTGATTGTGATTGTGTGATTGTGATTGTGTGATTGTGATTGTGTGATTGTGATTGTGTGATTGTGATTGTGTGATTGTGATTGTGTGATTGTGATTGTGTGATTGTGATTGTGTGATTGTGATTGTGTGATTGTGATTGTGTGATTGTGATTGTGTGATTGTGATTGTGTGATTGTGATTGTGTGATTGTGATTGTGTGATTGTGATTGTGTGATTGTGATTGTGTGATTGTGATTGTGTGATTGTGATTGTGTGATTGTGATTGTGTGATTGTGATTGTGTGATTGTGATTGTGTGATTGTGATTGTGTGATTGTGATTGTGTGATTGTGATTGTGTGATTGTGATTGTGTGATTGTGATTGTGTGATTGTGATTGTGTGATTGTGATTGTGTGATTGTGATTGTGTGATTGTGATTGTGTGATTGTGATTGTGTGATTGTGATTGTGTGATTGTGATTGTGTGATTGTGATTGTGTGATTGTGATTGTGTGATTGTGATTGTGTGATTGTGATTGTGTGATTGTGATTGTGTGATTGTGATTGTGTGATTGTGATTGTGTGATTGTGATTGTGTGATTGTGATTGTGTGATTGTGATTGTGTGATTGTGATTGTGTGATTGTGATTGTGTGATTGTGATTGTGTGATTGTGATTGTGTGATTGTGATTGTGTGATTGTGATTGTGTGATTGTGATTGTGTGATTGTGATTGTGTGATTGTGATTGTGTGATTGTGATTGTGTGATTGTGATTGTGTGATTGTGATTGTGTGATTGTGATTGTGTGATTGTGATTGTGTGATTGTGATTGTGTGATTGTGATTGTGTGATTGTGATTGTGTGATTGTGATTGTGTGATTGTGATTGTGTGATTGTGATTGTGTGATTGTGATTGTGTGATTGTGAATGTGTGATTGTGATTGTGTGATTGTGATTGTGTGATTGTGATTGTGTGATTGTGATTGTGTGATTGTGATTGTGTGATTGTGATTGTGTGATTGTGATTGTGTGATTGTGATTGTGTGATTGTGATTGTGTGATTGTGATTGTGTGATTGTGATTGTGTGATTGTGGTTGTGTGAGTGTGTGATTGAGTGGTTGTGTGATTGTGTGATTGTGTGATTGTGTGATTGTGTAATTGTGATTGTGTGATTGTGTGATTGTGATTGTGTGATTGTGATTGTGTGATTGTGATTGTGTGATTGTGATTGTGTGATTGTGATTGTGTGATTGTGATTGTGTGATTGTGATTGTGTGATTGTGATTGTGTGATTGTGATTGTGTGATTGTGATTGTGTGATTGTGATTGTGTGATTGTGATTGTGTGATTGTGGTTGTGTGATTGTGTGATTGAGTGGTTGTGTGATTGTGTGATTGTGTGATTGTGTGATTGTGTAATTGTGATTGTGTGATTGTGTGATTGTGATTGTGTGATTGTGTGATTGTGTGATTGTGTAATTGTGATTGTGTGATTGTGTGATTGTGTGATTGTGTGATTGTGTGATTGTGTGATTGTGTGATTGTGTGATTGTGTGATTGTGTGATTGTGTGATTGTGTGATTGTGTGATTGTGTGATTGTGTGATTGTGTGATTGTGTGATTGTGTGATTGTGTGATTGTGTGATTGCGATTGTGTGATTGTGATTGTGTGATTGTGATTGTGTGATTGTGATTGTGTGATTGTGTGATTGTGTGATTGTGTAATTGTGATTGTGCGATTGTGATTGTGTGATTGTGAGATTGTGTGAATTGTGTGATTGTGTGATTGTGTGATTGATTGATTGTGTGATTGCGATTGTGTGATTGTGATTGTGTGATTGTGATTGTGTGATTGTGATTGTGTGATTGTGATTGCGTGATTGTGATTGTGTGATTGTGATTGTGTGATTGTGATTGTGTGATTGTGATTGTGTGATTGTGATTGTGTGATTGTGGTTGTGTGATTGTGATTGTGTGATTGTGATTGTGTGATTGTGACTGTGTGATTGTGTGAGAGTGTGATTGTGTGATTGTGTGATTGTGTGATTGTGTGATTGTGTGGTTGTGTGATCGTGTGATTAAGTGATTGTGTGTTTGTGTGATTGTGTGATTGCGTGATTGTGTGATTGTGTGATTGTGTAATTGTGATTGTGTGATTGTGATTGTGTGATTGTGTGATTGTGTGATTGTGTGATTGTGTGATTGAGTGATTGTGTGATTGTGATTGTGTGATTGTGATTGTGTGATTGTGATTGTGTGATTGTGATTGTGTGATTGTGATTGTGTGATTGTGATTGTGTGATTGTGATTGTGTGATTGTGATTATGTGATTGTGATTGTGTGATTGTGATTGTGTGATTGTGATTGTGTGATTGTGATTGTGTGATTGTGATTGTGTGATTGTGATTGTGTGATTGTGATTGTGTGATTGTGATTGTGTGATTGTGATTGTGTGATTGTGATTGTGTGATTGTGATTGTGTGATTGTGATTGTGTGATTGTGATTGTGTGATTGTGATTGTGTGATTGTGATTGTGTGATTGTGATTTTGTGATTGTGATTGTGTGATTGTGATTGTGTGATTGTGATTGTGTGATTGTGATTGTGTGATTGTGATTGTGTGATTGTGATTGTGTGATTGTGATTGTGTGATTGTGATTGTGTGATTGTGATTGTGTGATTGTGATTGTGTGATTGTGATTGTGTGATTGTGATTGTGTGATTGTGATTGTGTGATTGTGATTGTGTGATTGTGATTGTGTGATTGTGATTGTGTGATTGTGATTGTGTGATTGTGATTGTGTGATTGTGATTGTGTGATTGTGATTGTGTGATTGTGATTGTGTGACTGTGATTGTGTGATTGTGATTGTGCGATTGTGTGATTGTGTGATTGTGATTGTGTGATTGTGATTGTGTGATTGTGATTGTGCGATTGTGATTGTGTGATTGTGTGATTGTGTGACTGTGTGACTGTGTGATTGTGTGATTGTGTGATTGTGTGATTGTGTGATTGTGTGATTGTGTGATTGTGTGATTGTGTGATTGTGTGATTGTGTGATTGTGTGATTGTGATTGTGTGATTGTGTGATTGCGTGATTGCGTGATTGTGAGATTGTGTGATTGTGTGATTGTGTGATTGTGTGATTGTGTGATTGTGTGATTGTGTGATTGTGTGATTGTGTGATTGTGTGATTGTGTGATTGTGTGATTGTGTGATTGTGTCATTGTGTGATTGTGTGATTGTGTGATTGTGTGGTTGTGTGACCGTGATTGTGTGACCGTGATTGTGTGATCGTGATTGTGTGATCGTGATTGTGTGATCGTGATTGTGTGATTGCGTGATTGTGATTGTGTGATTGCGTGACTGTGTGATTGTGTGTATGTGTGATTGTGAGATTGTGTGATTGTGTGATTGAGTGATTGTGTGATTGTGTGAATGTGTGATTGTGTGATTGTGTGATTGTGTGATTGTGTGATTGAGTAATTGTGAGATTGTGTGAATTGTGTGATTGTGTGATTGTGTGATTGTGTGATTGCGATTGTGTGATTGTGATTGTGTGATTGTGTGATTGTGTGATTGTGTGATTGTGTGATTGTGTGATTGTGTGATTGTGTGATTGTGTGATTGTGTGATTGTGTGATTGTGTGATTGTGTGATTGTGTGATTGTGTGATTGTGTGATTGCGTGATTGTGTGATTGTGTGATTGTGTGATTGTGTGATTGTGTGATTGTGTGATTGTGTGATTGTGTGATTGTGTGATTGTGTAATTGTGATTGTGTGATTGTGAGATTGTGTGAATTGTGTGATTGTGTGATTGTGTGATTGTGTGATTGATTGATTGTGTGATTGCGATTGTGTGATTGCGATTGTGTGATTGCGATTGTGTGATTGTGATTGTGTGATTGTGATTGTGTGATTGTGATTGTGTGATTGTGATTGTGTGATTGTGATTGTGTGATTGGGATTGTGTGATTGTGATTGTGTGATTGTGATTGTGTGATTGTGATTGTGTGATTGTGATTGTGTGATTGTGATTGTGTGATTGTGATTGTGTGATTGTGATTGTGTGATTGTGATTGTGTGATTGTGATTGTGTGATTGTGATTGTGTGATTGTGATTGTGCGATTGTGATTGTGCGATTGTGATTGTGCGATTGTGATTGTGCGATTGTGATTGTGCGATTGTGATTGTGCGATTGTGATTGTGCGATTGTGATTGTGTGATTGTGATTGTGTGATTGTGATTGTGTGATTGTGATTGTGTGATTGTGATTGTGTGATTGTGATTGTGTGATTGTGATTGTGTGATTGTGATTGTGTGATTGTGATTGTGTGATTGTGATTGTGTGATTGTGATTGTGTTATTGTGATTGTGTGATTGTGATTGTGTGATTGTGATTGTGTGATTGTGATTGTGTGATTGTGATTGTGTGATTGTGATTGTGTGATGGTGATTGTGTGATTGTGATTGTGTGATTGTGATTGTGTGATGGTGATTGTGTGATTGTGATTGTGTGATGGTGATTGTGTGATTGTGATTGTGTAATTGTGATTGTGTGATTGTGATTGTGTGATTGTGATTGTGTGATTGTGATTGTGTGATTGTGATTGTGTGATTGTGATTGTGTGATTGTGATTGTGTGATTGTGAATGTGTGATTGTGATTGTGTGATTGTGATTGTGTGATTGTGATTGTGTGATTGTGATTGTGTGATTGTGATTGTGTGATTGTGATTGTGTGATTGTGATTGTGTGATTGTGATTGTGTGATTGTGATTGTGTGATTGTGATTGTGTGATTGTGATTGTGTGATTGTGATTGTGTGATTGTGGTTGTGTGAGTGTGTGATTGAGTGGTTGTGTGATTGTGTGATTGTGTGATTGTGTGATTGTGTAATTGTGATTGTGTGATTGTGTGATTGTGATTGTGTGATTGTGATTGTGTGATTGTGATTGTGTGATTGTGATTGTGTGATTGTGATTGTGTGATTGTGATTGTGTGATTGTGATTGTGTGATTGTGATTGTGTGATTGTGATTGTGTGATTGTGATTGTGTGATTGTGATTGTGTGATTGTGATTGTGTGATTGTGGTTGTGTGATTGTGTGATTGAGTGGTTGTGTGATTGTGTGATTGTGTGATTGTGTGATTGTGTAATTGTGATTGTGTGATTGTGTGATTGTGATTGTGTGATTGTGTGATTGTGTGATTGTGTAATTGTGATTGTGTGATTGTGTGATTGTGTGATTGTGTGATTGTGTGATTGTGTGATTGTGTGATTGTGTGATTGTGTGATTGTGTGATTGTGTGATTGTGTGATTGTGTGATTGTGTGATTGTGTGATTGTGTGATTGTGTGATTGTGTGATTGTGTGATTGTGTGATTGCGATTGTGTGATTGTGATTGTGTGATTGTGATTGTGTGATTGTGATTGTGTGATTGTGTGATTGTGTGATTGTGTAATTGTGATTGTGCGATTGTGATTGTGTGATTGTGAGATTGTGTGAATTGTGTGATTGTGTGATTGTGTGATTGATTGATTGTGTGATTGCGATTGTGTGATTGTGATTGTGTGATTGTGATTGTGTGATTGTGATTGTGTGATTGTGATTGCGTGATTGTGATTGTGTGATTGTGATTGTGTGATTGTGATTGTGTGATTGTGATTGTGTGATTGTGATTGTGTGATTGTGGTTGTGTGATTGTGATTGTGTGATTGTGATTGTGTGATTGTGACTGTGTGATTGTGTGAGAGTGTGATTGTGTGATTGTGTGATTGTGTGATTGTGTGATTGTGTGGTTGTGTGATCGTGTGATTAAGTGATTGTGTGTTTGTGTGATTGTGTGATTGCGTGATTGTGTGATTGTGTGATTGTGTAATTGTGATTGTGTGATTGTGATTGTGTGATTGTGTGATTGTGTGATTGTGTGATTGTGTGATTGAGTGATTGTGTGATTGTGATTGTGTGATTGTGATTGTGTGATTGTGATTGTGTGATTGTGATTGTGTGATTGTGATTGTGTGATTGTGATTGTGTGATTGTGATTGTGTGATTGTGATTATGTGATTGTGATTGTGTGATTGTGATTGTGTGATTGTGATTGTGTGATTGTGATTGTGTGATTGTGATTGTGTGATTGTGATTGTGTGATTGTGATTGTGTGATTGTGATTGTGTGATTGTGATTGTGTGATTGTGATTGTGTGATTGTGATTGTGTGATTGTGATTGTGTGATTGTGATTGTGTGATTGTGATTTTGTGATTGTGATTGTGTGATTGTGATTGTGTGATTGTGATTGTGTGATTGTGATTGTGTGATTGTGATTGTGTGATTGTGATTGTGTGATTGTGATTGTGTGATTGTGATTGTGTGATTGTGATTGTGTGATTGTGATTGTGTGATTGTGATTGTGTGATTGTGATTGTGTGATTGTGATTGTGTGATTGTGATTGTGTGATTGTGATTGTGTGATTGTGATTGTGTGATTGTGATTGTGTGATTGTGATTGTGTGATTGTGATTGTGTGATTGTGATTGTGTGACTGTGATTGTGTGATTGTGATTGTGCGATTGTGTGATTGTGTGATTGTGATTGTGTGATTGTGATTGTGTGATTGTGATTGTGCGATTGTGATTGTGTGATTGTGTGATTGTGTGACTGTGTGACTGTGTGATTGTGTGATTGTGTGATTGTGTGATTGTGTGATTGTGTGATTGTGTGATTGTGTGATTGTGTGATTGTGTGATTGTGTGATTGTGTGATTGTGATTGTGTGATTGTGTGATTGCGTGATTGCGTGATTGTGAGATTGTGTGATTGTGTGATTGTGTGATTGTGTGATTGTGTGATTGTGTGATTGTGTGATTGTGTGATTGTGTGATTGTGTGATTGTGTGATTGTGTGATTGTGTGATTGTGTCATTGTGTGATTGTGTGATTGTGTGATTGTGTGGTTGTGTGACCGTGATTGTGTGACCGTGATTGTGTGATCGTGATTGTGTGATCGTGATTGTGTGATCGTGATTGTGTGATTGCGTGATTGTGATTGTGTGATTGCGTGACTGTGTGATTGTGTGTATGTGTGATTGTGAGATTGTGTGATTGTGTGATTGAGTGATTGTGTGATTGTGTGAATGTGTGATTGTGTGATTGTGTGATTGTGTGATTGTGTGATTGAGTAATTGTGAGATTGTGTGAATTGTGTGATTGTGTGATTGTGTGATTGTGTGATTGCGATTGTGTGATTGTGATTGTGTGATTGTGTGATTGTGTGATTGTGTGATTGTGTGATTGTGTGATTGTGTGATTGTGTGATTGTGTGATTGTGTGATTGTGTGATTGTGTGATTGTGTGATTGTGTGATTGTGTGATTGTGTGATTGTGTGATTGTGTGATTGTGTGATTGTGTGATTGTGTGATTGTGTGATTGTGTGATTGTGTGATTGTGTGATTGTGTGATTGTGTAATTGTGATTGTGTGATTGTGAGATTGTGTGAATTGTGTGATTGTGTGATTGTGTGATTGTGTGATTGATTGATTGTGTGATTGCGATTGTGTGATTGCGATTGTGTGATTGCGATTGTGTGATTGTGATTGTGTGATTGTGATTGTGTGATTGTGATTGTGTGATTGTGATTGTGTGATTGTGATTGTGTGATTGGGATTGTGTGATTGTGATTGTGTGATTGTGATTGTGTGATTGTGATTGTGTGATTGTGATTGTGTGATTGTGATTGTGTGATTGTGATTGTGTGATTGTGATTGTGTGATTGTGATTGTGTGATTGTGATTGTGTGATTGTGATTGTGCGATTGTGATTGTGCGATTGTGATTGTGCGATTGTGATTGTGCGATTGTGATTGTGCGATTGTGATTGTGCGATTGTGATTGTGCGATTGTGATTGTGCGATTGTGATTGTGTGATTGTGATTGTGTGATTGTGATTGTGTGATTGTGATTGTGTGATTGTGATTGTGTGATTGTGATTGTGTGATTGTGATTGTGTGATTGTGATTGTGTGATTGTGATTGTGTGATTGTGATTGTGTTATTGTGATTGTGTGATTGTGATTGTGTGATTGTGATTGTGTGATTGTGATTGTGTGATTGTGATTGTGTGATTGTGATTGTGTGATTGTGATTGTGTGATGGTGATTGTGTGATTGTGATTGTGTGATTGTGATTGTGTGATGGTGATTGTGTGATTGTGATTGTGTGATGGTGATTGTGTGAATGTGATTGTGTGATTGTGATTGTGTGATTGTGATTGTGTGATTGTGATTGTGTGATTGTGATTGTGTGATTGTGATTGTGTGATTGTGATTGTGTGATTGTGATTGTGTGATTGTGATTGTGTGATTGTGATTGTGTGATTGTGATTGTGTGATTGTGATTGTGTGATTGTGATTGTGTGATTGTGATTGTGTGATTGTGATTGTGTGATTGTGATTGTGTGATTGTGATTGTGTGATTGTGATTGTGTGATTGTGATTGTGTGATTGTGATTGTGTGATTGTGATTGTGTGATTGTGATTGTGTGATTGTGATTGTGTGATTGTGATTGTGTGATTGTGATTGTGTGATTGTGATTGTGTGATTGTGATTGTGTGATTGTGATTGTGTGATTGTGATTGTGTGATTGTGATTGTGTGATTGTGATTGTGTGATTGTGATTGTGTGATTGTGATTGTGTGATTGTGATTGTGTGATTGTGATTGTGTGATTGTGATTGTGTGATTGTGATTGTGTGATTGTGATTGTGTGATTGTGATTGTGTGATTGTGATTGTGTGATTGTGATTGTGTGATTGTGATTGTGTGATTGTGATTGTGTGATTGTGATTGTCTGATTGTGATTGTGTGATTGTGATTGTGTGATTGTGATTGTGTGATTGTGATTGTGTGATTGTGATTGTGTGATTGTGATTGTGTGATTGTGATTGTGTGATTGTGATTGTGTGATTGTGATTGTGTGATTGTGATTGTGTGATTGTGATTGTGTGATTGTGATTGTGTGATTGTGATTGTGTGATTGTGATTGTGTGATTGTGATTGTGTGATTGTGATTGTGTGATTGTGATTGTGTGATTGTGATTGTGTGATTGTGATTGTGTGATTGTGATTGTGTGATTGTGATTGTGTGATTGTGATTGTGTGATTGTGATTGTGTGATTGTGATTGTGTGATTGTGATTGTGTGATTGTGATTGTGTGATTGTGATTGTGTGATTGTGATTGTGTGATTGTGATTGTGTGATTGTGATTGTGTGATTGTGATTGTGTGATTGTGATTGTGTTATTGTGATTGTGTGATTGTGATTGTGTGATTGTGATTGTGTGATTGTGATTGTGTGATTGTGATTGTGTGATTGTGATTGTGTGATGGTGATTGTGTGATTGTGATTGTGTGATTGTGATTTTGTGATGGTGATTGTGTGATTGTGATTGTGTGATGGTGATTGTGCGATTGTGATTGTGTGATTGTGTGATTGTGTGACTGTGTGACTGTGTGATTGTGTGATTGTGTGATTGTGTGATTGTGTGATTGTTTGATTGTGTGATTGTGTGATTGTGTGATTGTGTGATTGTGTGATTGTGTGATTGTGTGATTGTGTGATTGTGTGATTGTGTGATTGCGATTGTGTGATTGTGATTGTGTGATTGTGATTGTGTGATTTTGTGATTGTGTGATTGTGTGATTGAGTGATTGTGTGCTTGTGTGATTGTGTGATTGTGAGATTGTGTGAATTGTGTGGTTGTGTGATTGTGTGATTGCGATTGTGTGATTGCGATTGTGTGATTGTGATTGTGTGATTGTGATTGTGTGATTGTGTGATTGTGTGATTGTGTGATTGTGTGATTGTGTAATTGTGATTGTGCGATTGTGATTGTGTGATTGTGTGATTGTGTGATTGTGTGATTGAGTGATTGTGTGCTTGTGTGATTGTGTGATTGTGTGATTGTGTGATTGTGTGATTGTGTGATTGTGTGATTGTGTGATTGTGCGATTGAGTGATTGTGTGCTTGTGTGATTGTGAGATTGTGTGATTGTGTGATTGTGTGATTGTGTGATTGTGTGATTGTGTGATTGTGTGATTGTGATTGTGTGATTGTGTGATTGTGTGATTGTGTGATTGTGAGATTGTGTGAATTGTGTGATTGTGTGATTGTGTGATTGTGTGATTGTGTGATTGTGTAAGTGTGATTGTGCGATTGTGATTGTGTGATTGTGTGATTGTGTGATTGTGAGATTGTGTGATTGTGTAATTGTGATTGTGCGATTGTGATTGTGTGATTGTGTGATTGTGTGATTGTGTGATTGTGTGATTGTGAGATTGTGTGATTGTGTGATTGTGTGATTGTGTGATTGTGATTGTGTGATTGTGATTGTGTGATTGTGTGATTGTGAGATTGTGTGAATTGTGTGATTGTGTGATTGTGTGATTGTGTGATTGTGTGATTGCGATTGTGTGATTGTGATTATGTGATTGTGATTGTGTGACTGTGATTGTGTGACCGTCATTGTGTGACCGTAATTGTGTGATCATGATTGTGTGATCGTGATTGTGTGATCGTGATTGTGTGACCGTGATTGTGTGATCGTGGTTGTGTGATTGTGTGATTGTGTGATTGTGTGAATGTGTGATTGTGTTACCGTTATTGTGTGACCGTGATTGTGTGACCGTGATTGTGTGGTTGCGACTGTGTGATTGTGACTGTGTGATTGTGACTGTGTGATTGTGACTGTGTGATTGTGACTGTGTGATTGTGTGAGTGTGTTATTGTGTGATTGAGTGATTGTGTGACTGTGTGATTGTGTGATTGTGTGATTGTGTGATTGTGTGATTGTGTGATTGTGTGATTGTGTGATTGTGTGATTGTGTGATTGTGTGATTGTGTGATTGTGTAATTGTGATTGTGTGATTGTGTGATTGTGTGATTGTGTGATTGTGTGATTGTGTGATTGTGTGATTGTGTGATTGTGTGATTGTGTGATTGTGTGATTGTGTGATTGTGTGATTGTGTAATTGTGATTGTGTGATTGTGTGATTGTGTGATTGTGTGATTGTGTGATTGTGTAATTGTGATTGTGTGATTGTGTGATTGTGTGATTGTGTGATTGTGTGATTATGTGATTGTGTGATTGTGTGATTGAGTGATTGTGGGCTTGTGTGATTGTGTGATTTTGTGATTGAGTGATTGTGTGATTGTGTGATTGTGTGATTGTGTGATTGTGTGATTGTGTGATTGTGTGATTGTGTGATTGTGAGATTGTGTGATTGTGTGATTGTGTGATTGTGTGATTGCGATTGTGTGATTGTGATTATGTGATTGTGATTGTGTGACTGTGATTGTGTGACCGTCATTGTGTGACCGTAATTGTGTGATCATGATTGTGTGATCGTGATTGTGTGATCGTGATTGTGTGACCGTGATTGTGTGATCGTGGTTGTGTGATTGTGTGATTGTGTGATTGTGTGATTGTGTGAATGTGTGATTGTGTTACCGTTATTGTGTGACCGTGATTGTGTGACCGTGATTGTGTGGTTGCGACTGTGTGATTGTGACTGTGTGATTGTGACTGTGTGATTGTGACTGTGTGATTGTGACTGTGTGATTGTGTGAGTGTGTTATTGTGTGATTGAGTGATTGTGTGACTGTGTGATTGTGTGATTGTGTGATTGTGTGATTGTGTGATTGTGTGATTGTGTGATTGTGTGATTGTGTGATTGTGTGATTGTGTGATTGTGTGATTGTGTGATTGTGTAATTGTGATTGTGTGATTGTGTGATTGTGTGATTGTGTGATTGTGTGATTGTGTGATTGTGTGATTGTGTGATTGTGTGATTGTGTGATTGTGTGATTGTGTGATTGTGTGATTGTGTAATTGTGATTGTGTGATTGTGTGATTGTGTGATTGTGTGATTGTGTGATTGTGTAATTGTGATTGTGTGATTGTGTGATTGTGTGATTGTGTGATTGTGTGATTATGTGATTGTGTGATTGTGTGATTGAGTGATTGTGGGCTTGTGTGATTGTGTGATTTTGTGATTGAGTGATTGTGTGATTGTGTGATTGTGTGATTGTGTGATTGTGTGATTGTGTGATTGTGTGATTGTGTGATTGTGTGATTGTGTGATTGTGTGATTGTGTGATTGTGTGATTGTGTGATTGAGTGATTGTGTGCTTGTGTGATTGTGTGATTGTGTGATTGTGTGATTGTGTGATTGTGTGATTGTGTGATTGTGTGATTGTGTGATTGTGTGATTGTGTGATTGTGAGATTGTGTGATTGTGTGATTGTGTGATTGTGTGATTGTGATTGTGTGATTGTGATTGTGTGATTGTGTGATTGTGAGATTGTGTGAATTGTGTGATTGTGTGATTGTGTGATTGTGTGATTGTGTGATTGCGATTGTGTGATTGTGATTATGTGATTGTGATTGTGTGACTGTGATTGTGTGACCGTCATTGTGTGACCGTAATTGTGTGATCATGATTGTGTGATCGTGATTGTGTGATCGTGATTGTGTGACCGTGATTGTGTGATCGTGGTTGTGTGATTGTGTGATTGTGTGAATGTGTGATTGTGTTACCGTTATTGTGTGACCGTGATTGTGTGACCGTGATTGTGTGGTTGCGACTGTGTGATTGTGACTGTGTGATTGTGACTGTGTGATTGTGACTGTGTGATTGTGTGAGTGTGTTATTGTGTGATTGAGTGATTGTGTGACTGTGTGATTGTGTGACTGTGTGATTGTGTGATTGTGTGATTGTGTGATTGTGTGATTGTGTGATTGTGTGATTGTGTGATTGTGTAATTGTGATTGTGTGATTGTGTGATTGTGTGATTGTGTGATTGTGTGATTGTGTGATTGTGTGATTGTGTGATTGTGTGATTGTGTGATTGTGTGATTGTGTGATTGTGTGATTGTGTGATTGTGTAATTGTGATTGTGTGATTGTGTGATTGTGTGATTGTGTGATTGTGTGATTGTGTGATTGTGTAATTGTGATTGTGTGATTGTGTGATTGTGTGATTGTGTGATTGTGTGATTATGTGATTGTGTGATTGTGTGATTGAGTGATTGTGGGCTTGTGTGATTGTGTGATTTTGTGATTGAGTGATTGTGTGATTGTGTGATTGTGTGATTGTGTGATTGTGTGATTGTGTGATTGTGTGATTGTGTGATTGTGTGATTGTGTGATTGTGTGATTGAGTGATTGTGTGCTTGTGTGATTGTGTGATTGTGTGATTGTGTGATTGTGTGATTGTGTGATTGTGTGATTGTGTGATTGTGTGATTGTGTGATTGTGTGATTGTGTGATTGCGATTGTGTGATTGTGATTGTGTGATTGTGATTGTGTGATTTTGTGATTGTGTGATTGTGTGATTGTGTGATTGTGTGCTTGTGTGATTGTGTGATTGTGAGATTGTGTGAATTGTGTGGTTGTGTGATTGTGTGATTGTGTGATTGTGTGATTGCGATTGTGTGATTGCGATTGTGTGATTGTGATTGTGTGATTGTGATTGTGTGATTGTGATTGTGTGATTGTGTGCTTGTGTGATTGTGTGAATTGTGTCGTTGTGTGATTGTGTGATTGTGTGATTGTGTGATTGCGATTGTGTGATTGTGATTGTGTGATTGTGATTGTGTGATTCTGATTGTGTGATTGTGTGATTGTGTGATTGTGTGATTGTGTGATTGTGTGATTGTGATTGTGTGATTGTGATTGTGTGATTGTGATTGTGTGATTGTGATTGTGTGATTGTGATTGTGCGATTGTGTGATTGTGTGATTGTGATTGTGTGATTGTGATTGTGTGATTGTGATTGTGTGATTGTGATTGTGCGATTGTGATTGTGTGATTGTGTGATTGTGTGACTGTGTGACTGTGTGATTGTGTGATTGTGTGATTGTGTGATTGTGTGATTGTGTGATTGTGTGATTGTGTGATTGTGTGATTGTGTGATTGTGTGATTGTGTGATTGTGTGATTGTGTGATTGCGATTGTGTGATTGTGATTGTGTGATGGTGATTGTGTGATTTTGTGATTGTGTGATTGTGTGATTGAGTGATTGTGTGCTTGTGTGATTGTGTGATTGTGAGATTGTGTGAATTGTGTAGTTGTGTGATTGTGTGATTGTGTGATTGTGTGATTGCGATTGTGTGATTGCGATTGTGTGATTGTGATTGTGTGATTGTGATTGTGTGATTGTGTGATTGTGTGATTGTGTGATTGTGTGATTGTGTGATTGTGTAATTGTGATTGTGCGATTGTGATTGTGTGATTGTGTGATTGTGTGATTGTGTGATTGAGTGATTGTGTGCTTGTGTGATTGTGTGATTGTGTGATTGTGTGATTGTGTGATTGTGTGATTGTGTGATTGTGTGATTGTGTGATTGTGTGATTGTGTGATTGTGTGATTGTGCGATTGAGTGATTGTGTGCTTGTGTGATTGTGAGATTGTGTGATTGTGTGATTGAGTGATTGTGTGACTGTGTGATTGTGTGATTGTGTGATTGTGTGATTGTGTGATTGTGTGATTGTGTGATTGTGTGATTGTGTGATTGTGTAATTGTGATTGTGTGATTGTGTGATTGTGTGATTGTGTGATTGTGTGATTGTGTGATTGTGTGATTGTGTGATTGTGTGATTGTGTGATTGTGTGATTGTGTAATTGTGATTGTGTGATTGTGTGATTGTGTGATTGTGTGATTGTGTGATTGTGTGATTGCGATTGTGTGATTGTGATTGTGTGATGGTGATTGTGTGATTTTGTGATTGTGTGATTGTGTGATTGAGTGATTGTGTGCTTGTGTGATTGTGTGATTGTGAGATTGTGTGAATTGTGTAGTTGTGTGATTGTGTGATTGTGTGATTGTGTGATTGCGATTGTGTGATTGCGATTGTGTGATTGTGATTGTGTGATTGTGATTGTGTGATTGTGTGATTGTGTGATTGTGTGATTGTGTGATTGTGTGATTGTGTGATTGTGTAATTGTGATTGTGCGATTGTGATTGTGTGATTGTGTGATTGTGTGATTGTGTGATTGAGTGATTGTGTGCTTGTGTGATTGTGTGATTGTGTGATTGTGTGATTGTGTGATTGTGTGATTGTGTGATTGTGTGATTGTGTGATTGTGTGATTGTGTGATTGTGCGATTGAGTGATTGTGTGCTTGTGTGATTGTGAGATTGTGTGATTGTGTGATTGAGTGATTGTGTGACTGTGTGATTGTGTGATTGTGTGATTGTGTGATTGTGTGATTGTGTGATTGTGTGATTGTGTGATTGTGTGATTGTGTAATTGTGATTGTGTGATTGTGTGATTGTGTGATTGTGTGATTGTGTGATTGTGTGATTGTGTGATTGTGTGATTGTGTGAATGTGTGATTGTGTGACCGTGATTGTGTGATTGATGATTGTGTGATTGTGTGATTGTGTGATTGATGATTGTGTGATTGTGTGATTGTGTGATTGTGTGATTGTGTGATTGTGTGATTGTGTGATTGTGTGATTGTGTGATTGTGTGATTGTGTAATTGTGATTGTGTGATTGTGTGATTGTGTGATTGTGTGATTTTGTGATTGTGTGATTGTGTGATTGAGTGATTGTGTGCTTGTGTGATTGTGTGATTTTGTGATAGAGTGATTGTGTGATTGTGTGAATGTGTGATTGTGTGACCGTGATTGTGTGATTGATGATTGTGTGATTGTGTGATTGTGTGATTGTGTGATTGTGTGATTGTGTGATTGTGTGATTGTGTGATTGTGTGATTGTGTGATTGTGTGATTGTGTGATTGTGTGATTCTGTGATTGTGTAATTGTGATTGTGCGATTGTGATTGTGTGATTGTGTGATTCTGTGATTGTGTGATTTTGTGATTGTGTGATTGTGTGATTGTGATTGTGTGATTGTGTGATTGTGTGATTGTGTGATTGTGTGATTGTGATTGTGTGATTGTGATTGTGTGATTGTGATTGTGTGATTATGAGATTGTGTGAATTGTGTGATTGTGTGATTGTGTGATTGTGTGATTGTGTGATTGCGATTGTGTGATTGTGATTGTGTGATTGTGATTGTGTGATTTTGTGATTGTGTGATTGTGTGATTGAGTGATTGTGTGCTTGTGTGATTGTGTGATTGTGAGATTGTGTGAATTGTGTGGTTGTGTGATTGTGTGATTGTGTGATTGTGTGATTGCGATTGTGTGATTGCGATTGTGTGATTGCGATTGTGTGATTGTGATTGTGTGATTGTGATTGTGTGATTGTGATTGTGTGATTGTGATTGTGTGATTGTGTGCTTGTGTGATTGTGTGAATTGTGTCGTTGTGTGATTGTGTGATTGTGTGATTGTGTGATTGCGATTGTGTTATTGCGATTGTGTGATTGTGATTGTATGATTGTGATGGTGTGTTTGTGATTGTGTGATTGTGTGATTGTGTGATTGTGTGATTGTGTGATTGTGTGATTGTGATTGTGTGATTGTGATTGTGTGATTATGAGATTGTGTGAATTGTGTGATTGTGTGATTGTGTGATTGTGTGATTGTGTGATTGTGTGGTTGTGTGATCGTGTGATTGAGTCATTGTGTGTTTGTGTGATTGTATGATTGCGTGATTGTGTGATTGTGTGATTGTGTAATTGTGATTGTGTGATTGTGATTGTGTGATTGTGTGATTATGTGATTGTGTGATTGTGTGATTGAGTGATTGTGTGATTGTGATTGTGTGATTGTGATTGTGTGATTGTGATTGTGTGATTGTGATTGTGTGATTGTGATTGTGTGATTGTGATTGTGTGATTGTGATTGTGTGACCGTCATTGTGTGACCGTAATTGTGTGATCATGATTGTGTGATCGTGATTGTGTGATCGTGATTGTGTGACCGTGATTGTGTGATCGTGGTTGTGTGATTGTGTGATTGTGTGATTGTGTGATTGTGTGAATGTGTGATTGTGTTACCGTTATTGTGTGACCGTGATTGTGTGACCGTGATTGTGTGGTTGCGACTGTGTGATTGTGACTGTGTGATTGTGACTGTGTGATTGTGTGAGTGTGTTATTGTGTGATTGAGTGATTGTGTGATTGTGTGATTGTGTGGTTGTGTGATCGTGTGATTGAGTCATTGTGTGTTTGTGTGATTGTATGATTGCGTGATTGTGTGATTGTGTGATTGTGTAATTGTGATTGTGTGATTGTGATTGTGTGATTGTGTGATTATGTGATTGTGTGATTGTGTGATTGAGTGATTGTGTGATTGTGATTGTGTGATTGTGATTGTGTGATTGTGATTGTGTGATTGTGATTGTGTGATTGTGATTGTGTGATTGTGATTGTGTGATTGTGATTGTGTGATTGTGATTGTGTGATTGTGATTGTGTGATTGTGATTGTGTGATTGTGATTGTGTGATTGTGATTGTGTGATTGTGATTGTGTGATTGTGATTGTGTGATTGTGATTGTGTGATTGTGATTGTGTGATTGTGATTGTGTGATTGTGATTGTGTGATTGTGATTGTGTGATTGTGATTGTGTGATTGTGATTGTGTGATTGTGATTGTGTGATTGTGATTGTGTGATTGTGATTGTGTGATTGTGATTGTGTGATTGTGATTGTGTGATTGTGATTGTGTGATTGTGATTGTGTGATTGTGATTGTGTGATTGTGATTGTGTGATTGTGATTGTGTGATTGTGATTGTGTGATTGTGATTGTGTGATTGTGATTGTGTGATTGTGATTGTGTGATTGTGATTGTGTGATTGTGATTGTGTGATTGTGATTGTGTGATTGTGATTGTGTGATTGTGATTGTGTGATTGTGATTGTGTGATTGTGATTGTGTGATTGTGATTGTGTGATTGTGATTGTGTGATTGTGATTGTGTGATTGTGATTGTGTGATTGTGATTGTGTGATTGTGATTGTGTGATTGTGATTGTGTGATTGGGATTTTGTGATTGTGATTGTGTGATTGTGATTGTGTGATTGTGATTGTGTGATTGTGATTGTGTGATTGTGATTGTGTGATTGTGATTGTGTGATTGTGATTGTGTGATTGTGATTGTGTGATTGTGATTGTGTGATTGTGATTGTGTGATTGTGATTGTGTGATTGTGATTGTGTGATTGTGATTGTGTGATTGTGATTGTGTGATTGTGATTGTGTGATTGTGATTGTGTGATTGTGATTGTGTGATTGTGATTTTGTGATTGTGATTGTGCGATTGTGTGATTGTGTGATTGTGTTTGTGTGATTGTGATTGTGTGATTGTGATTGTGCGATTGTGATTGTGCGATTGAGATTGTGTGATTGTGTGATTGTGTGACTGTGTGACTGTGTGATTGTGTGATTGTGTGATTGTGTGATTGTGTGATTGTGTGATTGTGTGATTGTGTGATTGTGTGATTGTGTGATTGTGTGATTGTGTGATTGTGTGATTGTGTGATTGTGTGATTGTGTGATTGTGATTGCGTGATTGTGTGATTGCGTGATTGCGTGATTGTGAGATTGTGTGATTGCGTGATTGTGTGATTGTGTGATTGTGTGATTGTGTGATTGTGTGATTGTGTGATTGTGTGATTGTGTGATTGTGTGATTGTGTGATTGTGTGGTTGTGTGACCGTGATTGTGTGACCGTGATTGTGTGATCGTGATTGTGTGATCGTGATTGTGTGATTGCGTGATTGTGATTGTGTGATTGCGTGACTGTGTGATTGTGTGTATGTGTGATTGTGAGATTGTGTGATTGTGTGATTGAGTGATTGTGTGATTGTGTGAATGTGTGATTGTGTGATTGTGTGATTGTGTGATTGTGTGATTGAGTGATTGTGAGATTGTGTGAATTGTGTGATTGTGTGATTGTGTGATTGTGTGATTGCGATTGTGTGATTGTGATTGTGTGATTGTGTGATTGTGTGATTGTGTGATTGTGTGATTGTGTGATTGTGTGATTGTGTGATTGTGTGATTGTGTGATTGTGTGATTGTGTGATTGTGTGATTGTGTGATTGTGTGATTGTGTGATTGTGTGATTGTGTGATTGTGTGATTGTGTGATTGTGTGATTGTGTGATTGTGTGATTGTGTGATTGTGTGATTGTGTGATTGTGTATTTGTGATTGTGTGATTGTGAGATTGTGTGAATTGTGTGATTGTGTGATTGTGTGATTGTGTGATTGTGTGATTGATTGATTGTGTGATTGCGATTGTGTGATTGTGATTGTGTGATTGTGATTGTGTGATTATGATTGTGTGATTGTGATTGTGTGATTGTGATTGTGTGATTGTGATTGTGTGATTGTGATTGTGTGATTGTGATTGTGTGATTGTGATTGTGTGATTGTGATTGTGTGATTGTGATTGTGTGATTGTGATTGTGTGATTGTGATTGTGTGATTGTGATTGTGCGATTGTGATTGTGCGATTGTGATTGTGTGATTGTGATTGTGTGATTGTGATTGTGCGATTGTGATTGTGTGATTGTGATTGTGCGATTGTGATTGTGCGATTGTGATTGTGTGATTGTGATTGTGTGATTGTGATTGTGTGATTGTGATTGTGTGATTGTGATTGTGTGATTGTGATTGTGTGATTGTGATTGTGTGATTGTGATTGTGTGATTGTGATTGTGTGATTGTGATTGTGTGATTGTGATTGTGTGATTGTGATTGTGTGATTGTGATTGTGTGATTGGGATTTTGTGATTGTGATTGTGTGATTGTGATTGTGTGATTGTGATTGTGTGATTGTGATTGTGTGATTGTGATTGTGTGATTGTGATTGTGTGATTGTGATTGTGTGATTGTGATTGTGTGATTGTGATTGTGTGATTGTGATTGTGTGATTGTGATTGTGTGATTGTGATTGTGTGATTGTGATTGTGTGATTGTGATTGTGTGATTGTGATTGTGTGATTGTGATTGTGTGATTGTGATTGTGTGATTGTGATTGTGTGATTGTGATTTTGTGATTGTGATTGTGCGATTGTGTGATTGTGTGATTGTGTTTGTGTGATTGTGATTGTGTGATTGTGATTGTGCGATTGTGATTGTGCGATTGTGATTGTGTGATTGTGTGATTGTGTGACTGTGTGACTGTGTGATTGTGTGATTGTGTGATTGTGTGATTGTGTGATTGTGTGATTGTGTGATTGTGTGATTGTGTGATTGTGTGATTGTGTGATTGTGTGATTGTGTGATTGTGTGATTGTGTGATTGTGTGATTGTGTGATTGTGATTGCGTGATTGTGTGATTGCGTGATTGCGTGATTGTGAGATTGTGTGATTGCGTGATTGTGTGATTGTGTGATTGTGTGATTGTGTGATTGTGTGATTGTGTGATTGTGTGATTGTGTGATTGTGTGATTGTGTGATTGTGTGATTGTGTGATTGTGTGGTTGTGTGACCGTGATTGTGTGACCGTGATTGTGTGATCGTGATTGTGTGATCGTGATTGTGTGATTGCGTGATTGTGATTGTGTGATTGCGTGACTGTGTGATTGTGTGTATGTGTGATTGTGAGATTGTGTGATTGTGTGATTGAGTGATTGTGTGATTGTGTGAATGTGTGATTGTGTGATTGTGTGATTGTGTGATTGTGTGATTGAGTGATTGTGAGATTGTGTGAATTGTGTGATTGTGTGATTGTGTGATTGTGTGATTGCGATTGTGTGATTGTGATTGTGTGATTGTGTGATTGTGTGATTGTGTGATTGTGTGATTGTGTGATTGTGTGATTGTGTGATTGTGTGATTGTGTGATTGTGTGATTGTGTGATTGTGTGATTGTGTGATTGTGTGATTGTGTGATTGTGTGATTGTGTGATTGTGTGATTGTGTGATTGTGTGATTGTGTGATTGTGTGATTGTGTGATTGTGTAATTGTGATTGTGTGATTGTGAGATTGTGTGAATTGTGTGATTGTGTGATTGTGTGATTGTGTGATTGTGTGATTGTGTGATTGATTGATTGTGTGATTGCGATTGTGTGATTGCGATTGTGTGATTGTGATTGTGTGATTGTGATTGTGTGATTGTGATTGTGTGATTGTGATTGTGTGATTGTGATTGTGTGATTGTGATTGTGTGATTGTGATTGTGTGATTGTGATTGTGTGATTGTGACTGTGTGATTGTGACTGTGTGATTGTGACTGTGTGATTGTGACTGTGTGATTGTGACTGTGTGATTGTGACTGTGTGATTGTGACTGTGTGATTGTGACTGTTTGATTGTGACTGTGTGATTGTGACTGTGTGATTGTGAGTGTGTGATTGTGACTGTGTGATTGTGATTGTGTGATTGTGATTGTGTGATTGTGATTGTGTGATTGTGATTGTGTGATTGTGATTGTGTGATTGTGATTGTGTGATTGTGATTGTGTGATTGTGATTGTGTGATTGTGATTGTGTGATTGTGATTGTGTGATTGTGATTGTGTGATTGTGATTGTGTGATTGTGATTGTGTGATTGTGATTGTGTGATTGTGATTGTGTGATTGTGATTGTGTGATTGTGATTGTGTGATTGTGATTGTGTGATTGTGATTGTGTGATTGTGATTGTGTGATTGTGATTGTGTGATTGTGATTGTGTGATTGTGATTGTGTGATTGTGATTGTGTGATTGTGATTGTGTGATTGTGATTGTGTGATTGTGATTGTGTGATTGTGATTGTGTGATTGTGATTGTGTGATTGTGATTGTGTGATTGTGATTGTGTGATTGTGATTGTGTGATTGTGATTGTGTGATTGTGATTGTGTGATTGTGATTGTGTGATTGTGATTGTGTGATTGTGATTGTGTGATTGTGATTGTGTGATTGTGATTGTGTGATTGTGATTGTGTGATTGTGATTGTGTGATTGTGATTGTGTGATTGTGATTGTGTGATTGTGATTGTGTGATTGTGATTGTGTGATTGTGATTGTGTGATTGTGATTGTGTGATTGTGATTGTGTGATTGTGATTGTGTGATTGTGATTGTGTGATTGTGATTGTGTGATTGTGATTGTGTGATTGTGATTGTGTGATTGTGATTGTGTGATTGTGATTGTGTGATTGTGATTGTGTGATGGTGATTGTGTGATGGTGATTGTGTGATGGTGATTGTGTGATGGTGATTGTGTGATGGTGATTGTGTGATTGTGATTGTGTGATTGTGATTGTGTGATTGTGATTGTGTGATTGTGATTGTGTGATTGTGATTGTGTGATTGTGATTGTGTGATTGTGATTGTGTGATTGTGATTGTGTGATTGTGATTGTGTGATTGTGATTGTGTGATTGTGATTGTGTGATTGTGATTGTGTGATTGTGATTGTGTGATTGTGATTGTGTGATTGTGATTGTGTGATTGTGATTGTGTGATTGTGATTGTGTGATTGTGATTGTGTGATTGTGATTGTGTGATTGTGATTGTGTGATTGTGATTGTGTGATTGTGATTGTGTGATTGTGATTGTGTGATTGTGATTGTGTGATTGTGATTGTGTGATTGTGATTGTGTGATTGTGATTGTGTGATTGTGATTGTGTGATTGTGATTGTGTGATTGTGATTGTGTGATTGTGATTGTGTGATTGTGATTGTGTGATTGTGATTGTGTGATTGTGATTGTGTGATTGTGATTGTGTGATTGTGATTGTGTGATTGTGATTGTGTGATTGTGATTGTGTGATTGTGATTGTGTGATTGTGATTGTGTGATTGTGATTGTGTGATTGTGATTGTGTGATTGTGATTGTGTGATTGTGATTGTGTGATTGTGATTGTGTGATTGTGATTGTGTGATTGTGATTGTGTGATTGTGATTGTGTGATGGTGATTGTGTGATTGTGATTGTGTGATTGTGATTGTGTGATGGTGATTGTGTGATGGTGATTGTGTGATTGTGATTGTGTGATTGTGATTGTGTGATTGTGATTGTGTGATTGTGATTGTGTGATTGTGATTGTGTGATTGTGATTGTGTGATTGTGATTGTGTGATTGTGATTGTGTGATTGTGATTGTGTGATTGTGATTGTGTGATTGTGATTGTGTGATTGTGATTGTGTGATTGTGATTGTGTGATTGTGATTGTGTGATTGTGATTGTGTGATTGTGATTGTGTGATTGTGATTGTGTGATTGTGATTGTGTGATTGTGATTGTGTGATTGTGATTGTGTGATTGTGATTGTGTGATTGTGATTGTGTGATTGTGATTGTGTGATTGTGATTGTGTGATTGTGATTGTGTGATTGTGATTGTGTGATTGTGATTGTGTGATTGTGATTGTGTGATTGTGATTGTGTGATTGTGATTGTGTGATTGTGATTGTGTGATTGTGATTGTGTGATTGTGATTGTGTGATTGTGATTGTGTGATTGTGATTGTGTGATTGTGATTGTGTGATTGTGATTGTGTGATTGTGATTGTGTGATTGTGATTGTGTGATTGTGATTGTGTGATTGTGATTGTGTGATTGTGATTGTGTGATTGTGATTGTGTGATTGTGATTGTGTGATTGTGATTGTGTGATTGTGATTGTGTGATTGTGATTGTGTGATTGTGATTGTGTGATTGTGATTGTGTGATTGTGATTGTGTGATTGTGATTGTGTGATTGTGATTGTGTGATTGTGATTGTGTGATTGTGATTGTGTGATTGTGATTGTGTGATTGTGATTGTGTGATTGTGATTGTGTGATTGTGATTGTGTGATTGTGATTGTGTGATTGTGATTGTGTGATTGTGATTGTGTGATTGTGATTGTGTGATTGTGATTGTGTGATTGTGATTGTGTGATTGTGATTGTGTGATTGTGATTGTGTGATTGTGATTGTGTGATTGTGATTGTGTGATTGTGATTGTGTGATTGTGATTGTGTGATTGTGATTGTGTGATTGTGATTGTGTGATTGTGATTGTGTGATTGTGATTGTGTGATTGTGATTGTGTGATTGTGATTGTGTGATTGTGATTGTGATTGTGTGATTGTGATTGTGTGATTGTGATTGTGTGATTGTGATTGTGTGATTGTGATTGTGTGATTGTGATTGTGTGATTGTGATTGTGTGATTGTGATTGTGTGATTGTGATTGTGTGATTGTGATTGTGTGATTGTGATTGTGTGATTGTGATTGTGTGATTGTGATTGTGTGATTGTGATTGTGTGATTGTGATTGTGTGATTGTGATTGTGTGATTGTGATTGTGTGATTGTGATTGTGTGATTGTGATTGTGTGATTGTGATTGTGTGATTGTGATTGTGTGATTGTGATTGTGTGATTGTGATTGTGTGATTGTGATTGTGTGATTGTGATTGTGTGATTGTGATTGTGTGATTGTGATAGTGTGATTGTGATTGTGTGATTGTGATTGTGTGATTGTGATTGTGTGATTGTGATTGTGTGATTGTGATTGTGTGATTGTGATTGTGTGATTGTGATTGTGTGATTGTGATTGTGTGATTGTGATTGTGTGATTGTGTGATTGTGTGATTGCGATTGTGTGATTGCGATTGTGTGATTGTGATTGTGTGATTGTGATTGTGTGATTGTGTGATTGTGTGATTGTGTGATTGTGTGATTGTGTGATTGTGTGATTGTGATTGTGCGATTGTGATTGTGTGATTGTGTGATTGTGTGATTGTGTGATTGAGTGATTGTGTGCTTGTGTGATTGTGTGATTGTGTGATTGTGTGATTGTGTGATTGTGTGATTGTGTGATTGTGTGATTGTGTGATTGTGTGATTGTGTGATTGTGCGATTGAGTGATTGTGTGCTTGTGTGATTGTGAGATTGTGTGATTGTGTGATTGTGTGATTGTGTGATTGTGTGATTGTGTGATTGTGATTGTGTGATTGTGTGATTGTGTGATTGTGTGATTGTGTGATTGTGAGATTGTGTGAATTGTGTGATTGTGTGATTGTGTGATTGTGTGATTGTGTGATTGTGAGATTGTGTGATTGTGTAATTGTGATTGTGCGATTGTGATTGTGTGATTGTGTGATTGTGTGATTGTGTGATTGTGAGATTGTGTGATTGTGTGATTGTGTGATTGTGTGATTGTGATTGTGTGATTGTGATTGTGTGATTGTGTGATTGTGTGATTGCGATTGTGTGATTGTGATTATGTGATTGTGATTGTGTGACTGTGATTGTGTGACCGTCATTGTGTGACCGTAATTGTGTGATCATGATTGTGTGATCGTGATTGTGTGATCGTGATTGTGTGACCGTGATTGTGTGATCGTGGTTGTGTGATTGTGTGATTGTGTGATTGTGTGATTGTGTGAATGTGTGATTGTGTTACCGTTATTGTGTGACCGTGATTGTGTGACCGTGATTGTGTGGTTGCGACTGTGTGATTGTGACTGTGTGATTGTGACTGTGTGATTGTGTGAGTGTGTTATTGTGTGATTGAGTGATTGTGTGACTGTGTGATTGTGTGATTGTGTGATTGTGTGATTGTGTGATTGTGTGATTGTGTGATTGTGTGATTGTGTGATTGTGTAATTGTGATTGTGTGATTGTGTGATTGTGTGATTGTGTGATTGTGTGATTGTGTGATTGTGTGATTGTGTGATTGTGTGAATGTGTGATTGTGTGACCGTGATTGTGTGATTGATGATTGTGTGATTGTGTGATTGTGTGATTGATGATTGTGTGATTGTGTGATTGTGTGATTGTGTGATTGTGTGATTGTGTGATTGTGTGATTGTGTGATTGTGTGATTGTGTGATTGTGTAATTGTGATTGTGTGATTGTGTGATTGTGTGATTGTGTGATTTTGTGATTGTGTGATTGTGTGATTGAGTGATTGTGTGCTTGTGTGATTGTGTGATTTTGTGATAGAGTGATTGTGTGATTGTGTGAATGTGTGATTGTGTGACCGTGATTGTGTGATTGATGATTGTGTGATTGTGTGATTGTGTGATTGTGTGATTGTGTGATTGTGTGATTGTGTGATTGTGTGATTGTGTGATTGTGTGATTGTGTGATTGTGTGATTGTGTGATTGTGTGATTCTGTGATTGTGTAATTGTGATTGTGCGATTGTGATTGTGTGATTGTGTGATTCTGTGATTGTGTGATTTTGTGATTGTGTGATTGTGTGATTGTGATTGTGTGATTGTGTGATTGTGTGATTGTGTGATTGTGTGATTGTGATTGTGTGATTGTGATTGTGTGATTGTGATTGTGTGATTATGAGATTGTGTGAATTGTGTGATTGTGTGATTGTGTGATTGTGTGATTGTGTGATTGCGATTGTGTGATTGTGATTGTGTGATTGTGATTGTGTGATTTTGTGATTGTGTGATTGTGTGATTGAGTGATTGTGTGCTTGTGTGATTGTGTGATTGTGAGATTGTGTGAATTGTGTGGTTGTGTGATTGTGTGATTGTGTGATTGTGTGATTGCGATTGTGTGATTGCGATTGTGTGATTGCGATTGTGTGATTGTGATTGTGTGATTGTGATTGTGTGATTGTGATTGTGTGATTGTGATTGTGTGATTGTGTGCTTGTGTGATTGTGTGAATTGTGTCGTTGTGTGATTGTGTGATTGTGTGATTGTGTGATTGCGATTGTGTGATTGCGATTGTGTGATTGTGATTGTATGATTGTGATGGTGTGTTTGTGATTGTGTGATTGTGTGATTGTGTGATTGTGTGATTGTGTGATTGTGTGATTGTGATTGTGTGATTGTGATTGTGTGATTGTGATTGTGTGATTATGAGATTGTGTGAATTGTGTGATTGTGTGAGAGTGTGATTGTGTGATTGTGTGATTGTGTGATTGTGTGATTGTGTGATTGTGTGGTTGTGTGATCGTGTGATTGAGTCATTGTGTGTTTGTGTGATTGTATGATTGCGTGATTGTGTGATTGTGTGATTGTGTAATTGTGATTGTGTGATTGTGATTGTGTGATTGTGTGATTATGTGATTGTGTGATTGTGTGATTGAGTGATTGTGTGATTGTGATTGTGTGATTGTGATTGTGTGATTGTGATTGTGTGATTGTGATTGTGTGATTGTGATTGTGTGATTGTGATTGTGTGATTGTGATTGTGTGACCGTCATTGTGTGACCGTAATTGTGTGATCATGATTGTGTGATCGTGATTGTGTGATCGTGATTGTGTGACCGTGATTGTGTGATCGTGGTTGTGTGATTGTGTGATTGTGTGATTGTGTGATTGTGTGAATGTGTGATTGTGTTACCGTTATTGTGTGACCGTGATTGTGTGACCGTGATTGTGTGGTTGCGACTGTGTGATTGTGACTGTGTGATTGTGACTGTGTGATTGTGTGAGTGTGTTATTGTGTGATTGAGTGATTGTGTGATTGTGTGATTGTGTGGTTGTGTGATCGTGTGATTGAGTCATTGTGTGTTTGTGTGATTGTATGATTGCGTGATTGTGTGATTGTGTGATTGTGTAATTGTGATTGTGTGATTGTGATTGTGTGATTGTGTGATTATGTGATTGTGTGATTGTGTGATTGAGTGATTGTGTGATTGTGATTGTGTGATTGTGATTGTGTGATTGTGATTGTGTGATTGTGATTGTGTGATTGTGATTGTGTGATTGTGATTGTGTGATTGTGATTGTGTGATTGTGATTGTGTGATTGTGATTGTGTGATTGTGATTGTGTGATTGTGATTGTGTGATTGTGATTGTGTGATTGTGATTGTGTGATTGTGATTGTGTGATTGTGATTGTGTGATTGTGATTGTGTGATTGTGATTGTGTGATTGTGATTGTGTGATTGTGATTGTGTGATTGTGATTGTGTGATTGTGATTGTGTGATTGTGATTGTGTGATTGTGATTGTGTGATTGTGATTGTGTGATTGTGATTGTGTGATTGTGATTGTGTGATTGTGATTGTGTGATTGTGATTGTGTGATTGTGATTGTGTGATTGTGATTGTGTGATTGTGATTGTGTGATTGTGATTGTGTGATTGTGATTGTGTGATTGTGATTGTGTGATTGTGATTGTGTGATTGTGATTGTGTGATTGTGATTGTGTGATTGTGATTGTGTGATTGTGATTGTGTGATTGTGATTGTGTGATTGTGATTGTGTGATTGTGATTGTGTGATTGTGATTGTGTGATTGTGATTGTGTGATTGTGATTGTGTGATTGTGATTGTGTGATTGTGATTGTGTGATTGTGATTGTGTGATTGTGATTGTGTGATTGTGATTGTGTGATTGTGATTGTGTGATTGTGATTGTGTGATTGTGATTGTGTGATTGTGATTGTGTGATTGTGATTGTGTGATTGTGATTGTGTGATTGGGATTTTGTGATTGTGATTGTGTGATTGTGATTGTGTGATTGTGATTGTGTGATTGTGATTGTGTGATTGTGATTGTGTGATTGTGATTGTGTGATTGTGATTGTGTGATTGTGATTGTGTGATTGTGATTGTGTGATTGTGATTGTGTGATTGTGATTGTGTGATTGTGATTGTGTGATTGTGATTGTGTGATTGTGATTGTGTGATTGTGATTGTGTGATTGTGATTGTGTGATTGTGATTGTGTGATTGTGATTGTGTGATTGTGATTTTGTGATTGTGATTGTGCGATTGTGTGATTGTGTGATTGTGTTTGTGTGATTGTGATTGTGTGATTGTGATTGTGCGATTGTGATTGTGCGATTGTGATTGTGTGATTGTGTGATTGTGTGACTGTGTGACTGTGTGATTGTGTGATTGTGTGATTGTGTGATTGTGTGATTGTGTGATTGTGTGATTGTGTGATTGTGTGATTGTGTGATTGTGTGATTGTGTGATTGTGTGATTGTGTGATTGTGTGATTGTGTGATTGTGTGATTGTGATTGCGTGATTGTGTGATTGCGTGATTGCGTAATTGTGAGATTGTGTGATTGCGTGATTGTGTGATTGTGTGATTGTGTGATTGTGTGATTGTGTGATTGTGTGATTGTGTGATTGTGTGATTGTGTGATTGTGTGATTGTGTGATTGTGTGATTGTGTGGTTGTGTGACCGTGATTGTGTGACCGTGATTGTGTGATCGTGATTGTGTGATCGTGATTGTGTGATTGCGTGATTGTGATTGTGTGATTGCGTGACTGTGTGATTGTGTGTATGTGTGATTGTGAGATTGTGTGATTGTGTGATTGAGTGATTGTGTGATTGTGTGAATGTGTGATTGTGTGATTGTGTGATTGTGTGATTGTGTGATTGAGTGATTGTGAGATTGTGTGAATTGTGTGATTGTGTGATTGTGTGATTGTGTGATTGCGATTGTGTGATTGTGATTGTGTGATTGTGTGATTGTGTGATTGTGTGATTGTGTGATTGTGTGATTGTGTGATTGTGTGATTGTGTGATTGTGTGATTGTGTGATTGTGTGATTGTGTGATTGTGTGATTGTGTAATTGTGATTGTGTGATTGTGAGATTGTGTGAATTGTGTGATTGTGTGATTGTGTGATTGTGTGATTGTGTGATTGATTGATTGTGTGATTGCGATTGTGTGATTGTGATTGTGTGATTGTGATTGTGTGATTGTGATTGTGTGATTGTGATTGTGTGATTGTGATTGTGTGATTGTGATTGTGTGATTGTGATTGTGTGATTGTGATTGTGTGATTGTGATTGTGTGATTGTGATTGTGTGATTGTGATTGTGTGATTGTGATTGTGTGATTGTGATTGTGTGATTGTGATTGTGCGATTGTGATTGTGCGATTGTGATTGTGCGATTGTGATTGTGCGATTGTGATTGTGTGATTGTGATTGTGTGATTGTGATTGTGTGATTGTGATTGTGTGATTGTGATTGTGTGATTGTGATTGTGTGATTGTGATTGTGTGATTGTGATTGTGTGATTGTGATTGTGTGATTGTGATTGTGTGATTGTGATTGTGTGATTGTGATTGTGTGATTGTGATTGTGTGATTGTGATTGTGTGATTGTGATTGTGTGATTGTGATTGTGTGATTGTGTGATTGTGATTGTGTGATTGTGATTGTGTGATTGTGATTGTGTGATTGTGATTGTGTGATTGTGATTGTGTGATTGTGATTGTGTGATTGTGATTGTGTGATTGTGATTGTGTGATTGTGATTGTGTGATTGTGACTGTGTGATTGTGACTGTGTGATTGTGACTGTGTGATTGTGACTGTGTGATTGTGACTGTGTGATTGTGACTGTGTGATTGTGACTGTGTGATTGTGACTGTGTGATTGTGACTGTGTGATTGTGACTGTGTGATTGTGACTGTGTGATTGTGACTGTTTGATTGTGACTGTGTGATTGTGACTGTGTGATTGTGAGTGTGTGATTGTGATTGTGTGATTGTGATTGTGTGATTGTGATTGTGTGATTGTGATTGTGTGATTGTGATTGTGTGATTGTGATTGTGTGATTGTGATTGTGTGATTGTGATTGTGATTGTGTGATTGTGATTGTGTGATTGTGATTGTGTGATTGTGATTGTGTGATTGTGATTGTGTGATTGTGATTGTGTGATTGTGATTGTGTGATTGTGATTGTGTGATTGTGATTGTGTGATTGTGATTGTGTGATTGTGATTGTGTGATTGTGATTGTGTGATTGTGATTGTGTGATTGTGATTGTGTGATTGTGATTGTGTGATTGTGATTGTGTGATTGTGATTGTGTGATTGTGATTGTGTGATTGTGATTTTGTGATTGTGATTGTGCGATTGTGTGATTGTGTGATTGTGTTTGTGTGATTGTGATTGTGTGATTGTGATTGTGCGATTGTGATTGTGCGATTGTGATTGTGTGACTGTGTGATTGTGTGACTGTGTGACTGTGTGATTGTGTGATTGTGTGATTGTGTGATTGTGTGATTGTGTGATTGTGTGATTGTGTGATTGTGTGATTGTGTGATTGTGTGATTGTGTGATTGTGTGATTGTGTGATTGTGTGATTGTGTGATTGTGTGATTGTGATTGCGTGATTGTGTGATTGCGTGATTGCGTAATTGTGAGATTGTGTGATTGCGTGATTGTGTGATTGTGTGATTGTGTGATTGTGTGATTGTGTGATTGTGTGATTGTGTGATTGTGTGATTGTGTGATTGTGTGATTGTGTGATTGTGTGGTTGTGTGACCGTGATTGTGTGACCGTGATTGTGTGATCGTGATTGTGTGATTGCGTGATTGTGATTGTGTGATTGCGTGACTGTGTGATTGTGTGTATGTGTGATTGTGAGATTGTGTGATTGTGTGATTGAGTGATTGTGTGATTGTGTGAATGTGTGATTGTGTGATTGTGTGATTGTGTGATTGTGTGATTGAGTGATTGTGAGATTGTGTGAATTGTGTGATTGTGTGATTGTGTGATTGTGTGATTGCGATTGTGTGATTGTGATTGTGTGATTGTGTGATTGTGTGATTGTGTGATTGTGTGATTGTGTGATTGTGTGATTGTGTGATTGTGTGATTGTGTGATTGTGTGATTGTGTGATTGTGTGATTGTGTGATTGTGTGATTGTGTGATTGTGTGATTGTGTGATTGTGTGATTGTGTGATTGTGTGATTGTGTGATTGTGTGATTGTGTGATTGTGTAATTGTGATTGTGTGATTGTGAGATTGTGTGAATTGTGTGATTGTGTGATTGTGTGATTGTGTGATTGTGTGATTGATTGATTGTGTGATTGCGATTGTGTGATTGTGATTGTGTGATTGTGATTGTGTGATTGTGATTGTGTGATTGTGATTGTGTGATTGTGATTGTGTGATTGTGATTGTGTGATTGTGATTGTGTGATTGTGATTGTGTGATTGTGATTGTGTGATTGTGATTGTGTGATTGTGATTGTGTGATTGTGATTGTGCGATTGTGATTGTGCGATTGTGATTGTGCGATTGTGATTGTGCGATTGTGATTGTGTGATTGTGATTGTGTGATTGTGATTGTGTGATTGTGATTGTGTGATTGTGATTGTGTGATTGTGATTGTGTGATTGTGATTGTGTGATTGTGATTGTGTGATTGTGATTGTGTGATTGTGATTGTGTGATTGTGATTGTGTGATTGTGATTGTGTGATTGTGATTGTGTGATTGTGATTGTGTGATTGTGATTGTGTGATTGTGATTGTGTGATTGTGATTGTGTGATTGTGATTGTGTGATTGTGATTGTGTGATTGTGATTGTGTGATTGTGATTGTGTGATTGTGATTGTGTGATTGTGATTGTGTGATTGTGATTGTGTGATTGTGATTGTGTGATTGTGATTGTGTGATTGTGATTGTGTGATTGTGATTGTGTGATTGTGATTGTGTGATTGTGATTGTGTGATTGTGATTGTGTGATTGGGATTTTGTGATTGTGATTGTGTGATTGTGATTGTGTGATTGTGATTGTGTGATTGTGATTGTGTGATTGTGATTGTGTGATTGTGATTGTGTGATTGTGATTGTGTGATTGTGATTGTGTGATTGTGATTGTGTGATTGTGATTGTGTGATTGTGATTGTGTGATTGTGATTGTGTGATTGTGATTGTGTGATTGTGATTGTGTGATTGTGATTGTGTGATTGTGATTTTGTGATTGTGATTGTGCGATTGTGTGATTGTGTGATTGTGTTTGTGTGATTGTGATTGTGTGATTGTGATTGTGCGATTGTGATTGTGCGATTGTGATTGTGTGATTGTGTGATTGTGTGACTGTGTGACTGTGTGATTGTGTGACTGTGTGATTGTGTGATTGTGTGATTGTGTGATTGTGTGATTGTGTGATTGTGTGATTGTGTGATTGTGTGATTGTGTGATTGTGTGATTGTGTGATTGTGTGATTGTGTGATTGTGATTGCGTGATTGTGTGATTGCGTGATTGCGTAATTGTGAGATTGCGTGATTGCGTGATTGTGTGATTGTGTGATTGCGTGATTGTGTGATTGTGTGATTGTGTGATTGTGTGATTGTGTGATTGTGTGATTGTGTGATTGTGTGATTGTGTGATTGTGTGATTGTGTGATTGTGTGGTTGTGTGACCGTGATTGTGTGACCGTGATTGTGTGATCGTGATTGTGTGATCGTGATTGTGTGATTGCGTGATTGTGATTGTGTGATTGCGTGACTGTGTGATTGTGTGTATGTGTGATTGTGAGATTGTGTGATTGTGTGATTGAGTGATTGTGTGATTGTGTGAATGTGTGATTGTGTGATTGTGTGATTGTGTGATTGTGTGATTGAGTGATTGTGAGATTGTGTGAATTGTGTGATTGTGTGATTGTGTGATTGTGTGATTGCGATTGTGTGATTGTGATTGTGTGATTGTGTGATTGTGTGATTGTGTGATTGTGTGATTGTGTGATTGTGTGATTGTGTGATTGTGTGATTGTGTGATTGTGTGATTGTGTGATTGTGTGATTGTGTGATTGTGTGATTGTGTGATTGTGTGATTGTGTGATTGTGTGATTGTGTGATTGTGTGATTGTGTGATTGTGTGATTGTGTGATTGTGTGATTGTGTGATTGTGTGATTGTGTAATTGTGATTGTGTGATTGTGTGATTGTGATTGTGTGATTGTGATTGTGTGATTGTGATTGTGTGATTGTGATTGTGTGATTGTGATTGTGTGATTGTGATTGTGTGATTGTGATTGTGTGATTGTGATTGTGTGATTGTGATTGTGTGATTGTGATTGTGTGATTGTGATTGTGTGATTGTGATTGTGTGATTGTGATTGTGTGATTGTGATTGTGTGATTGTGATTGTGTGATTGTGATTGTGTGATTGTGATTGTGTGATTGTGATTGTGTGATTGTGATTGTGTGATTGTGATTGTGTGATTGTGATTGTGTGATTGTGATTGTGTGATTGTGATTGTGTGATTGTGATTGTGTGATTGTGATTGTGTGATTGTGATTGTGTGATTGTGATTGTGTGATTGTGATTGTGTGATTGTGATTGTGTGATTGTGATTGTGTGATTGTGATTGTGTGATTGTGATTGTGTGATTGTGATTGTGTGATTGTGATTGTGTGATTGTGATTGTGTGATTGTGATTGTGTGATTGTGATTGTGTGATTGTGATTGTGTGATTGTGATTGTGTGATTGTGATTGTGTGATTGTGATTGTGTGATTGTGATTGTGTGATTGTGATTGTGTGATTGTGATTGTGTGATTGTGATTGTGTGATTGTGATTGTGTGATTGTGATTGTGTGATTGTGATTGTGTGATTGTGATTGTGTGATTGTGATTGTGTGATTGTGATTGTGTGATTGTGATTGTGTGATTGTGATTGTGTGATTGTGATTGTGTGATTGTGATTGTGTGATTGTGATTGTGTGATTGTGATTGTGTGATTGTGATTGTGTGATTGTGATTGTGTGATTGTGATTGTGTGATTGTGATTGTGTGATTGTGATTGTGTGATTGTGATTGTGTGATTGTGATTGTGTGATTGTGATTGTGTGATTGTGATTGTGTGATTGTGATTGTGTGATTGTGATTGTGTGATTGTGATTGTGTGATTGTGATTGTGTGATTGTGATTGTGTGATTGTGATTGTGTGATTGTGATTGTGTGATTGTGATTGTGTGATTGTGATTGTGTGATTGTGATTGTGTGATTGTGATTGTGTGATTGTGATTGTGTGATTGTGATTGTGTGATTGTGATTGTGTGATTGTGATTGTGTGATTGTGATTGTGTGATTGTGATTGTGTGATTGTGATTGTGTGATTGTGATTGTGTGATTGTGATTGTGTGATTGTGATTGTGTGATTGTGATTGTGTGATTGTGATTGTGTGATTGTGATTGTGTGATTGTGATTGTGTGATTGTGATTGTGTGATTGTGATTGTGTGATTGTGATTGTGTGATTGTGATTGTGTGATTGTGATTGTGTGATTGTGATTGTGTGATTGTGATTGTGTGATTGTGATTGTGTGATTGTGATTGTGTGATTGTGATTGTGTGATTGTGATTGTGTGATTGTGATTGTGTGATTGTGATTGTGTGATTGTGATTGTGTGATTGTGATTGTGTGATTGTGATTGTGTGATTGTGATTGTGTGATTGTGATTGTGTGATTGTGATTGTGTGATTGTGATTGTGTGATTGTGATTGTGTGATTGTGATTGTGTGATTGTGATTGTGTGATTGTGATTGTGTGATTGTGATTGTGTGATTGTGATTGTGTGATTGTGATTGTGTGATTGTGATTGTGTGATTGTGATTGTGTGATTGTGATTGTGTGATTGTGATTGTGTGATTGTGATTGTGTGATTGTGATTGTGTGATTGTGATTGTGTGATTGTGATTGTGTGATTGTGATTGTGTGATTGTGATTGTGTGATTGTGATTGTGTGATTGTGATTGTGATTGTGTGATTGTGATTGTGTGATTGTGATTGTGTGATTGTGATTGTGTGATTGTGATTGTGTGATTGTGATTGTGTGATTGTGATTGTGTGATTGTGATTGTGTGATTGTGATTGTGTGATTGTGATTGTGTGATTGTGATTGTGTGATTGTGATTGTGTGATTGTGATTGTGTGATTGTGATTGTGTGATTGTGATTGTGTGATTGTGATTGTGTGATTGTGATTGTGTGATTGTGATTGTGTGATTGTGATTGTGTGATTGTGATTGTGTGATTGTGATTGTGTGATTGTGATTGTGTGATTGTGATTGTGTGATTGTGATTGTGTGATTGTGATTGTGTGATTGTGATTGTGTGATTGTGATTGTGTGATTGTGATTGTGTGATTGTGATTGTGTGATTGTGATTGTGTGATTGTGATTGTGTGATTGTGATTGTGTGATTGTGATTGTGTGATTGTGATTGTGTGATTGTGATTGTGTGATTGTGATTGTGTGATTGTGATTGTGTGATTGTGATTGTGTGATTGTGATTGTGTGATTGTGATTGTGTGATTGTGATTGTGTGATTGTGATTGTGTGATTGTGATTGTGTGATTGTGATTGTGTGATTGTGATTGTGTGATTGTGATTGTGTGATTGTGATTGTGTGATTGTGATTGTGTGATTGTGATTGTGTGATTGTGATTGTGTGATTGTGATTGTGTGATTGTGATTGTGTGATTGTGATTGTGTGATTGTGATTGTGTGATTGTGATTGTGTGATTGTGATTGTGTGATTGTGATTGTGTGATTGTGATTGTGTGATTGTGATTGTGTGATTGTGATTGTGTGATTGTGATTGTGTGATTGTGATTGTGTGATTGTGATTGTGTGATTGTGATTGTGTGATTGTGATTGTGTGATTGTGATTGTGTGATTGTGATTGTGTGATTGTGATTGTGTGATTGTGATTGTGTGATTGTGATTGTGTGATTGTGATTGTGTGATTGTGATTGTGTGATTGTGATTGTGTGATTGTGATTGTGTGATTGTGATTGTGTGATTGTGATTGTGTGATTGTGATTGTGTGATTGTGATTGTGTGATTGTGATTGTGTGATTGTGATTGTGTGATTGTGATTGTGTGATTGTGATTGTGTGATTGTGATTGTGTGATTGTGATTGTGTGATTGTGATTGTGTGATTGTGATTGTGTGATTGTGATTGTGTGATTGTGATTGTGTGATTGTGATTGTGTGATTGTGATTGTGTGATTGTGATTGTGTGATTGTGATTGTGTGATTGTGATTGTGTGATTGTGATTGTGTGATTGTGATTGTGTGATTGTGATTGTGTGATTGTGATTGTGTGATTGTGATTGTGTGATTGTGATTGTGTGATTGTGATTGTGTGATTGTGATTGTGTGATTGTGATTGTGTGATTGTGATTGTGTGATTGTGATTGTGTGATTGTGATTGTGTGATTGTGATTGTGTGATTGTGATTGTGTGATTGTGATTGTGTGATTGTGATTGTGTGATTGTGATTGTGTGATTGTGATTGTGTGATTGTGATTGTGTGATTGTGATTGTGTGATTGTGATTGTGTGATTGTGATTGTGTGATTGTGATTGTGTGATTGTGTGATTGTGTGATTGTGTGATTGAGTGATTGTGTGCTTGTGTGATTGTGTGATTGTGTGATTGTGTGATTGTGTGATTGTGTGATTGTGTGATTGTGTGATTGTGTGATTGTGTGATTGTGCGATTGTGTGATTGTGCGATTGAGTGATTGTGTGCTTGTGTGATTGTGAGATTGTGTGATTGTGTGATTGTGTGATTGTGTGATTGTGTGATTGTGTGATTGTGATTGTGTGATTGTGTGATTGTGTGATTGTGTGATTGTGAGATTGTGTGAATTGTGTGATTGTGTGATTGTGTGATTGTGTGATTGTGTGATTGTGTAAGTGTGATTGTGCGATTGTGATTGTGTGATTGTGTGATTGTGTGATTGTGAGATTGTGTGATTGTGTAATTGTGATTGTGCGATTGTGATTGTGTGATTGTGTGATTGTGTGATTGTGTGATTGTGAGATTGTGTGATTGTGTGATTGTGTGATTGTGTGATTGTGATTGTGTGATTGTGATTGTGTGATTGTGTGATTGTGAGATTGTGTGAATTGTGTGATTGTGTGATTGTGTGATTGTGTGATTGCGATTGTGTGATTGTGATTATGTGATTGTGATTGTGTGACTGTGATTGTGTGACCGTCATTGTGTGACCGTAATTGTGTGATCATGATTGTGTGATCGTGATTGTGTGATCGTGATTGTGTGACCGTGATTGTGTGATCGTGGTTGTGTGATTGTGTGATTGTGTGATTGTGTGAATGTGTGATTGTGTTACCGTTATTGTGTGACCGTGATTGTGTGACCGTGATTGTGTGGTTGCGACTGTGTGATTGTGACTGTGTGATTGTGACTGTGTGATTGTGTGAGTGTGTTATTGTGTGATTGAGTGATTGTGTGACTGTGTGATTGTGTGATTGTGTGATTGTGTGATTGTGTGATTGTGTGATTGTGTGATTGTGTGATTGTGTGATTGTGTGATTGTGTGATTGTGTGATTGTGTAATTGTGATTGTGTGATTGTGTGATTGTGTGATTGTGTGATTGTGTGATTGTGTGATTGTGTGATTGTGTGATTGTGTGATTGTGTGATTGTGTGATTGTGTGATTGTGTAATTGTGATTGTGTGATTGTGTGATTGTGTGATTGTGTGATTGTGTGATTGCGTAATTGTGATTGTGTGATTGTGTGATTGTGTGATTGTGTGATTGTGTGATTATGTGATTGTGTGATTGTGTGATTGAGTGATTGTGGGCTTGTGTGATTGTGTGATTTTGTGATTGAGTGATTGTGTGATTGTGTGATTGTGTGATTGTGTGATTGTGTGATTGTGTGATTGTGTGATTGTGTGATTGTGTGATTGTGTGATTGTGTGATTGAGTGATTGTGTGCTTGTGTGATTGTGTGATTGTGTGATTGTGTGATTGTGTGATTGTGTGATTGTGTGATTGTGTGATTGTGTGATTGCGATTGTGTGATTGTGATTGTGTGATTGTGATTGTGTGATTTTGTGATTGTGTGATTGTGTGATTGAGTGATTGTGTGCTTGTGTGATTGTGTGATTGTGAGATTGTGTGAATTGTGTGGTTGTGTGATTGTGTGATTGTGTGATTGTGTGATTGCGATTGTGTGATTGCGATTGTGTGATTGTGATTGTGTGATTGTGATTGTGTGATTGTGATTGTGTGATTGTGTGCTTGTGTGATTGTGTGAATTGTGTCGTTGTGTGATTGTGTGATTGTGTGATTGTGTGATTGCGATTGTGTGATTGTGATTGTGTGATTGTGATTGTGTGATTGTGATTGTGTGATTCTGATTGTGTGATTGTGTGATTGTGTGATTGTGTGATTGTGTGATTGTGTGATTGTGATTGTGTGATTGTGATTGTGTGATTGTGATTGTGTGATTGTGATTGTGTGATTGTGATTGTGCGATTGTGTGATTGTGTGATTGTGATTGTGTGATTGTGATTGTGTGATTGTGATTGTGCGATTGTGATTGTGTGATTGTGTGATTGTGTGACTGTGTGACTGTGTGATTGTGTGATTGTGTGATTGTGTGATTGTGTGATTGTGTGATTGTGTGATTGTGTGATTGTGTGATTGTGTGATTGTGTGATTGTGTGATTGTGTGATTGCGATTGTGTGATTGTGATTGTGTGATGGTGATTGTGTGATTTTGTGATTGTGTGATTGTGTGATTGAGTGATTGTGTGCTTGTGTGATTGTGTGATTGTGAGATTGTGTGAATTGTGTGGTTGTGTGATTGTGTGATTGTGTGATTGTGTGATTGCGATTGTGTGATTGCGATTGTGTGATTGTGATTGTGTGATTGTGATTGTGTGATTGTGTGATTGTGTGATTGTGTGATTGTGTGATTGTGTAATTGTGATTGTGCGATTGTGATTGTGTGATTGTGTGATTGTGTGATTGTGTGATTGAGTGATTGTGTGCTTGTGTGATTGTGTGATTGTGTGATTGTGTGATTGTGTGATTGTGTGATTGTGTGATTGTGTGATTGTGTGATTGTGTGATTGTGTGATTGTGTGATTGTGTGATTGTGTGATTGTGCGATTGAGTGATTGTGTGCTTGTGTGATTGTGAGATTGTGTGATTGTGTGATTGTGTGATTGTGTGATGGTGTGATTGTGTGATTGTGATTGTGTGATTGTGTGATTGTGTGATTGTGTGATTGTGTGATTGTGAGATTGTGTGAATTGTGTGATTGTGTGATTGTGTGATTGTGTGATTGTGTGATTGTGTGATTGTGTAAGTGTGATTGTGCGATTGTGATTGTGTGATTGTGTGATTGTGTGATTGTGAGATTTTGTGATTGTGTAATTGTGATTGTGCGATTGTGATTGTGTGATTGTGTGATTGTGTGATTGTGTGATTGTGTAAGTGTGATTGTGCGATTGTGATTGTGTGATTGTGTGATTGTGTGATTGTGAGATTTTGTGATTGTGTAATTGTGATTGTGCGATTGTGATTGTGTGATTGTGTGATTGTGTGATTGTGTGATTGTGAGATTGTGTGATTGTGTGATTGTGTGATTGTGTGATTGTGATTGTGTGATTGTGATTGTGTGATTGTGTGATTGTGAGATTGTGTGAATTGTGTGATTGTGTGATTGTGTGATTGTGTGATTGTGTGATTGCGATTGTGTGATTGTGATTATGTGATTGTGATTGTGTGACTGTGATTGTGTGACCGTCATTGTGTGACCGTAATTGTGTGATCATGATTGTGTGATCGTGATTGTGTGATCGTGATTGTGTGACCGTGATTGTGTGATCGTGGTTGTGTGATTGTGTGATTGTGTGATTGTGTGAATGTGTGATTGTGTTACCGTTATTGTGTGACCGTGATTGTGTGACCGTGATTGTGTGGTTGCGACTGTGTGATTGTGACTGTGTGATTGTGACTGTGTGATTGTGACTGTGTGATTGTGTGAGTGTGTTATTGTGTGATTGAGTGATTGTGTGACTGTGTGATTGTGTGATTGTGTGATTGTGTGATTGTGTGATTGTGTGATTGTGTGATTGTGTGATTGTGTGATTGTGTGATTGTGTGATTGTGTGATTGTGTAATTGTGATTGTGTGATTGTGTGATTGTGTGATTGTGTGATTGTGTGATTGTGTGATTGTGTGATTGTGTGATTGTGTGATTGTGTGATTGTGTGATTGTGTGATTGTGTGATTGTGTGATTGTGTAATTGTGATTGTGTGATTGTGTGATTGTGTGATTGTGTGATTGTGTGATTGTGTAATTGTGATTGTGTGATTGTGTGATTGTGTGATTGTGTGATTGTGTGATTATGTGATTGTGTGATTGTGTGATTGAGTGATTGTGGGCTTGTGTGATTGTGTGATTTTGTGATTGAGTGATTGTGTGATTGTGTGATTGTGTGATTGTGTGATTGTGTGATTGTGTGATTGTGATTGTGTGACCGTGATTGTGTGATTGATGATTGTG